>NC_056727.1:50254728-50587228 GCF_019279795.1 Protopterus annectens | reverse complement strand
CAGTAAATATACACATGTATATACCTAGGATATGATACAGTTATGGGTAACATATTTTCAGTCCGGCCATATGTTGGTGGGAAGTCCAATAAACAAACGTCTACCTCCCACCCCCCCAGCTAGGCCGGTGAGACATACAGACACACAATAAAGGTAAACACACCACTGCTTCCCAGACCACCAGCAGGAAGCTACCAGTGGTAGAGATCTACAAGGTCTACACTTTAAACATGGACAGCAATGTCCCTTGTGGGACACCAAAAATTTTGTTCTTGTAGCCAAGCCCTGTAAAGATTGATGTGACCAGGATGTAGCTGTACATGGACCAGTAGGTTGTGCAAGCCTGATAACACTTGGGTTGACACAACGTACGACATGTGTCCCAACACGGGGAGAGTGGGCAGTGTGTAGGGCTGTGTTTATATCCCACTTGCGCCCACAGTAAGGATGTGTGCTGTAGAGGAGTGGCAGGTAGGGGAACTATTGGTATGCGATTATGGGCCTAGGCGTGCAGGTGTTGGCTGGCAGAGCCGTATTATGACTGCCCTATGAAATAATATTCCAATGTGGGCATAGCAGACACCCATACCTCCCAAACCTTAAGAGCACATCTAGTGGATAGTCCGTAAACCATTGGGGGAACACACAGGGACCATATCATTGAACTGTCCCCAATTACCAGGGACGTCTGTGATTAAGAATCAGAATCTAACTCAGTCCCAACTAAACCCTCCTAGAACTATTGATATTAGGAGGAAAGGTGGCGTAAAACACGTAATGAATAATGACAACATGTAAGAGTCATAAACAGCATGTACCTCAGACAATGTGTATGAATACATATGTGCTCTGGGTCTGTCAATGTGTCAGGTTAATAGCACCAAACTTCTAAATGTGTCCCTAAGGTTGTTATGCAGTGTCCCTGATTCAGTGTTCATTCTTCCCCATTCGTATGAAAGGTCTGCTAGTGAGAGAAAGCTCATGTTCTGCCGGCTACCTTAGAAAGATGATAGAATAATAGGGTTGGGGTTACCACCTGTCCACCTTTGCTAGGGACACTCCCCTTTGGGCAGTTGTGTTCTGCAAAATACTTGTAATTATGGCAAATGTCCTGTGATTTAGGACAAAGATTTCCTATACTGTTTGTTGTAGTTGTATAAAACAATTATTTTGTATCTGAAACACCTAAATGTTATACGAAACAGTATAAGCAACTATAATGCTACAAGAATAACCTTTTATTTAGGCAAAACAGTGAAGTACTCTCCTTTGTACTAGCTATGGGTATGTTTTGCCCTGCAAAATCTGATGTCTCTACATAAAGGTCGTATAGGTTTGCCACCTTTTCAAATGCCCAAAGTTGGACATGTTCTGTAGAAATGTCAGATTTTCCAGGGCAAAACATAGTTACAGCCATGCATAGTACAGAATTATACTTATTTGCACAAATAAAAGCTTATTCTAGTAACATTTGAATTGCTTATGCTAATTCACATAACATATAGAAGTTTCATATATAAAATAACTGTTTAATGCAACTATTAAAGAAACTTAGGATATAACATTGTCCTGTAATCTCAGGACATTTGCCATGTCTTGATTATTTTCGCAGGACACAACTGCCTAAAGAGGGACTGTCCCTTGCAAAGTGGGACAGGTGTTAACCCAAAAGTCCCACCTTGGCCAATTGAAAAAGTGGCAAACCTATAATAGGTATGCAGTAGCATGACTCGGCTGACGGATGTGGCTCCCAAAACCCAATTACTTGTCTGTATTGAAGAGTCTCTGTTCCCATGTGTCAGCCAGATGGGAGCAGATTGTATGAGGAACACACAAATATGATTAATTCACTGGACAGGCCGCCAATTCCATACAGTCGAACGCCATGCCGTCGCCTAATGGGCAGCCATTCCCGATACTGTAGTCATATAGTTCAATGTAATAGGCATCACAATGTAATATTGTGGTCCTCGCTCCTACCCAGGGGTGTGAGTGACAGATGCAAGCACCAATGTTGGTGCATTTGCAAGTGCAGAAGCGAATGGGTGTAAGCGTGTTTGGCTACCAGTATGCGAGTATTGCACTGGTAAAGCAATGTAGAGGGTAACCGAGTGTAAGAAGCTGTAACCAGAGGTCAGCAGTGCTTAACATCGCACAAACCCACACACACCCGCTCCCAACTGATTTAATGTGCCTTACTCCCTCCGTATCCAATGGCCTTGTTCTGCCCTGTAACCAAATAAATGTTCTATGCAAGTGTCGGAACCAGGACCCTGCACACACAGCTAATGTGAAGTACAAATACGCCATGGCAAATATACAGACAACGGACAGTACCACAAACATATCATACAGCGCAGTCATTCAACAGTATAGGAATGTATCCCATCCTGTAAATGTATATGTTAGTGTTTATGTCCAGCATATAGGTACATACATATATAGGGATATAGCAGGAACATACCATGTGGCAACAAAGCATTACAAATGAATGAAACGGGAAACACCAGCGATGCCTGTATTATGTAGTGGTGTTGTTCTATGTGATCTCAAGGCTCCCTCAGACAGACATGTGTCATTCATACACGTAAATAGTTGTACATTGGCCGTATACATCACTCTGCGCATGTAGTGTACATTAACACAACAGTACCTGTCCAATCATTATGTGTGAACAATACTCTTGTAAGGTGCTGTGTGCAACATCTTCATCATGATAAAGGTAAATGGGGTAACCATAGAGGGACTGGTAGTGTTGTGTATACAGTGGGGTTGTCCTCACCACGTGTACTTGAACCATTTAGGAGTGATGTGCATACAAGGATCGTGCGCCTGAGGGACAGGTGTGAGGATAACAGGAGTATGTTGTGATGCCTATTACAAGGGTTATATGTGTCCAGTGGGCACGTGTGTGAAATGGGCAGCTATGTATAGGGCATATTTTGTCCTAGAAGCCGATTGGCCTTATGTTTCCGTAGGTGAGGGTCGGATGTAGGGGTCAGAGTGTAGATATGGCCATGGAGGACAGGTAGGGTAGGATCACAGAAAAGACAGCATACAGGGTTGGTATATGACACATGTGGGGGGATACACCCCAGACGGGGATGGGTGTTCGGAATTCACAAGCCCATGGGGACAGTGGGATGGAGGTCCCCAGCCATGGGCAACCGCCACTGCACCTAAACTGCTGCAAAGGAGGCAGTGCTGGGGGCTGTCCAGGAGGGGCAGCATCACTCTGTAAATGTGACACTCCACCCATGAGCTTGCGTATCTGGCTTTGGAACCCCTTAGTGAGCCCCCCAACTAACACGTCAGGGGACATACGACAGCAGACATGTACCTGTCTGGTCCTGCTCCCAGGGGGGAAATGCTCCATCCTCAGTGGTGGTACCACCAGAAGGTGGTGCAGAGCCAACAGAGGTTGATGTCCAAGGCTGGGCCCAGATGTGCTAGTGCCTGGTGCCATGGTCAACTGAAGTGGGACAGGAGGTTCTGCCGGCACCTCCCAACTCATTCAGCCTATGGTGTTGCAGTTTAAACCCACATATGGCTTAGTGATAGACAAGAACATACAGGATTACCTACAACAGTATGCATAGATATCACCATCAACCCAACACAACAGATGGTATATATTTGCAGAGGGAGCATAACACATGCATATATACAGCATGCCATGTGTACAATGTGTAGTAGATGTGTGACCGCAGCTATGAACAGTTGCCCATTATTGGCTTGTCACTGGGAACCCCAGACAGTGTCTGTCATACCACTGTTTCGTGTGACACATGTCCAGTCAGGGATGCGATGGCAGTAACACATCCCTATCATCATGTACTGTCTGCAATCCTCACACTATGCTTCTGCTGTGCACAGATGTGTGTTCAGTGTGTAACATAGGAAACAAATGGTTGCACACACTGACCAGTTCACAGATGGCCCTACAGATGGGGGTCCCTCACAAACAGAGTACTGTCATGTCTGTGTTAAAACATGCAGAATAGCCATTACCACACACATGTTAAACAGGCAGTAGTCTCACTGCAGCATAGCTACACTTCCATGCTGTAGTCATGTGTGGCACATCACCCTCCTATCTTTAGGCTATTTCCCACTGTGTATAATGTTTGAGGTACATAAAGATATCTGTGATGCCGTGTCAGAACACCACATCCGGGTACCACTTACAGCGACTATCATGACCAAATACCAACATGTTTTCCCTAGATAGTGTACTGTGTTTATCATGCGAATGGCTATGGGAACACCATCACAGCTGTTCCACATGCAATCAGCTAGAGGAGGACTGCAATAGGTGCAGAGGCCATCACCTGACCATGTCCATCACGTACAATACACATGCTGCTGCTGAGCAGGTGTACTCCTTCACATCCACCAGAGAGTGTGTGAGTGTGACAGGCAAAGTACACCAGGGAAGGGCTTGGAGACTTAACCCTAAGCATCATCTGCCACATGCCTAACAGTACAGGGGTCAAACCCCTGACTGACTACTCATTACTATTACATGTGCATGATGGTACTACATGTGCCACAAAGGAGACATGTTACTGTGCTGTAAGAACATATATGTGTGTAGGTGAGTGACATCTGCAACAGAGATACAACAGACATACATTAGGTGTGGCACACATGGCTGTCCACGTGAACGGATGCCATTGTCACCACAACCACACTCTCTAATGGACATGCATTGACACTCTTTGCCAGGGCCACAAATACACAACCTAACTACTTAGTTTGCCACATTGCAGTAATGCACAGGACTACATGCACCACAGGGGATATCTGGACATTCTATGGGCTAGGGCATGTGAAAGTGTTTGACATCTGTTGGTATGTCAATGAGGGTTATACTGGGAGTGACTGTGGTTGGGAGCATCATAACCCACACGTAGACACAAGGTGCCAGTACTGGCATGCATGTATGCATTGCTTCATTGGTGTGTAGTGGTTGGCAGTGCAAGATGGCTGTACAAGGCTGGGTGAGGGGTAATCCTTGGCATTGCATCACCCGACAATGGTGTGCAGTGCAGGGGTGTAGTGTCTGCAGTGTCCCACACAGATGGGTACTGCATGATCTGCCCTGACATCCTGGTTAACAATGTGTATGGCCATAGCTTTGCAATGCATGCCATGTATGTGTTTAATAGTCCTTCACATGGACATTGCCTGGGATGTGCATGTCCCACAATATTGTACAGTGACATGTACAGGTGTACCTGGTTTGGCAGGCACATGTTGTGCACTCAGCCAGTTATCCCCCGATATGCCAATACTGGCCTGGTGTGGTGAAACCTGCTTATAGTGAGCAGGTCGACCCTACACCTGCATTGATAGTATGATACAGGTATTCCGTGGTGTCAGTGGCATGGGTCCATACAGGGCGCATGTGTACAGCATTGTATGGCCTCTGTGGATCACATTTGATGTCACCACATATGTTGCAGGCATCCAGTGTGGAACATAGTGAGGGCACAATGTCTGCATATATGTGCCTATTGTACTGCTGCACAGGGTGCCATGTCCTCTGCAGGCCACTCCATTCACACCATGCCTACTATCTGTCCTCAATGTGCATGGTACTAGCAACATAGCGGGATATCCTAGGCAAGTTTGTTTGTGCATGGACCATGGGCGCGGGACATATACCGGTTACTAGTAGGGTTGCATACTTTGTTCACCAGGCCTTTTGCCAGATGTAGGGGTATGGCTTGCCAACACAGTCCCGTGGCTGACTGACAGCTTTACTCCTCGTGAGGTGGCCAATGTGTCATAAGATGGACACCATATAGAAAATCTACAAAATCAGCTCCCCAACATATCCAATGGTAAGACACTCACAGCCACCTCTACACAGGCACTGACAGACAAACACACACTTGCCATGTCATGTATACAAAGCCCTACCTACCGTATCACACTGCAGCAATACGCTTTTATGGTACGTGCTACAGCGAATACTGGTTTGCAGCCCGCCTACAGGTGTATCCCTAGGTGGGTGACAACAGCAGGAATGACAAAGGTGGTCATGTGATATGCACAGAAAGTGCATACTCTACAAAGCACTGTACTTGCCTCACGCAGCCAGACACACACACACACACACACACACACACACACACACACACACACACACACACACACACACACACACACACTTGGCATGTCTGGGATTAGAACACTGACCTAAGTACTTTAACACACTACAGCATTACGCAGTTACAGAACATGCTACCCAGATTACTGGGTTACAGTACTCCCAGAGGTGTACTTCTAGGTAGGTGACATCATCAGCCTTGCCACAGGTGGGTATAAGAATTGTATGGAGTGTGAGCAATCAAAAAGCTTTATTCAGTCCTCTGGCAGATGGGGACAAACACACACACACACACTTGGCAAGTCTGGGATTAGAATACCGACCTAACTACTTTATTACTCTACAGCATTACGCAGTTACAGAATGCACTACCGAGATTACTAGGACACAGCACTCCCAGAAATGTATTTGTAGGTGGGTGACATCATCAGCCTTGCCAAAGGTGGGTATAAGAATTGTATGGAGTGTGAGCAGTCTAAAAGCATTATTCAGTCCTCAGGCAGACGGGGACAAACACACACACACTTGGCAAGTCTGGGATTAGAACACCGACCTAACTACTTTATTACACTACAGCATTACACAGTTACAGAACACGCTACCGAGATTAATGGGACACAGCACTCCCAGAGGTGTATTTGTAGGTGGGTGACATCATCAGCCTTGCCAAAGGTGGGTATAAGAATTGTATGGAGGATGAGCAGTGTAAAGGCATTATTCAGTCCTCGGGCAGATGGGGACAATCACATACACACACACACACACACACACACACACACACACACACACACACACACACACACACACACACACACTCGCACACACACATGCTCACACATGCACACACACACACACACACACACACAGACACACCAGTGGTGGGAATGGAACACCTGCCTATCTACAGATCACTATTACAATACTACATAGTTATGAGTCGTGCCACACACACTACACATTTCAAGGCTGTCATTATGACCTTCTAGGAATGCGGACATCAACAGGGATGCTGGCAGTTAAGATGTACATACCTGTGAACCTGTGTGTTTAAAGTAGGAATCCATCCTGACCTGGAGTATGCCCATCTGTGGAATGGACGACTACTATCAGAATACAGGGTTACAATGGCCATGCCCATACACAGAAGCACATAACCGACACAAGGTGTCACTGGGCATGCTCACACACTTAGTAGCACAGGGCTGTCTGGGATGCACTCTGATTCTAAACACGGAAGGCCACAGTGGCCATGATATTACAGTTAGACGTAAAGAACACATTGTAATGGGCTCTGGTGTTAGTAGTTGTCATTGTTAGCAGGAATGCTGATTTACATATATCTGACACTGGTCTTTTACACAACATCTGCTGCTGTCCGTCACCTTAGATGTACCATCCTATACCAAGCACAATACCACCACTGGCAGTGATGTCTTGCTAGGAGTGGAAACTGCTTGACCAACACAATGAGCCTTGCTAGAAGTGGCAACTGCTTGACCAACACAATGAGCCAATGTCCTGCTGTAAGTACAAGGTTGTCCAGTGTTTGTCATTCTGGGATTACATGACTGACAGTAGACAGGCCTTTGACACATATTACATGCATCCATGATTCAAGCAAGTGGGGATAATACCCATGTCACATCCACCCATATCGTGCCATTCCAAGGCAAATGTCCTAAACAGAGGATAACACCCTGACACCTAGAGGACAACTGCATTGTATGCTTATGCTAACCGGTGCTAGATGTGTAGCGTCCATAATCACAGCTGCTCACTGTAGATCCAGCAATGGGGAGTACTGACATCTGTGCAGTGAGGAATACCTGGCTGAAGCCTCTGTAGTGCACAATAACACTACCACCATATACCTCAGAACCAGACATGTGGGCCATAACAGAGGTACGGACCGCTCCAGGTGGTGGTGTCCCCACATACATAGAGGCCACTCACATGTACTGACCGGTACCCCCACGAAAGGCATCACAGATGAATCAGGTGCAGGACACAGTGTCAAATGCTGAATTCTAGAATATAAACCTCAGACACCACCATGCCATCGGACCACCAACACACATCTATACATGTTGTAGGACATATAAGAGTACACCACCATGTGACCCTTGACCAGTGGACTGTACCAAGCTCTACATCAACTGCAGAGAGCACCCATGTACTGACACAGTTGCATCATGTGTTATGCAATGCAATGATACCACTGCCAGTAACAAGGTCAGCAGTACACATACCAGGGGCCCTCTGTTATTTACAGCATTAGCAGATGACTGTTGCTTTACATCAGTATACACACTCATGTTTGGATATGACATACATGTACCTGCCCTGGATATATGCATGCCACACACACACACACAACATGCATGTAAATAGCATAGCTGTTGTTGTCCTTTGTGCAAACAGCTGGCTACAGCCATTACACACATGCACATGGAATGTAGGTCCATGGCTGCTGAATGCTAACAGTACATAAGGTGTGATATCAGTGTTGACAGAGGTAACATTCCCTCTGTACTGGTCACCCATTACACCTATCATATCATACAACAGTCCATGTGTCATGTATGTCATTACACATATCCACCAATTGCAATGCCTACAAACATGCCCAAATGACAGGATTGTAGGACCTACACACATGTACATGTAGTGGTGTGCATTCAGATACCATGCATGAGCAGTTGCTGATGTATGCAGGTAACGTGTATCTTAGTACATCATGCAGTTGCAATGCAGCCTCAACATTGCCAACTGTATATGGTGATATGCTGAATGTATGGAAAGATGTACCTCAGGTACGGACAGATGTGTGGAAATAACTAAGTGGTGGAGCATCTTTGCAGATGGATGTTTGCTGAGGACAGCTCACAGGTGTGTCACAAGCGGTCCTACAATAACCTGTGTAACCGGTAAGCAATGGTTTTGTTAATTGAAGGACATAACACACAACATAGACAGTGGTCAGGGTGACACCAAAGGTACATCACTTGACACCTGTAACAGTTAAGACGTCCTGTGTGCATATATCAGCACTGTTGCCAAAGTAAGCATCAGTACACTTTGTAATGTGTGCAATACTGCTGTAAGTCTGTCATACATATCATGAGCTAGGCAGGTGTTTGATTCACAGTACTGGCATGTGTGGTTGCGTGTGTCCATATATGTCACCTATGGTGAGGAATACATCTCAGTTGTTACTCACTCTCCTGTACACTAGTGTACACATCTGTACATACTGCAATGTAGAAAGCAGGACATAGGCAGGGGCATGTATCTCACACATGTAAGGTATCTGTATGTGCGTGACATAGGTGTATTCAATAGTGAATGCCACAGTGTGTGTGTGTGTGTGTGTGTGTGTGTGTGTGTGTGTGTGTGTGTGTGTGTGTGTGTGTGTGTGTATGTATGGCTGTCTGGTCCCTGGAGTGAGGATGTATGTTACCATACTGAACCGATAAGACCCCTCCCCCCAACCAGGTGATTGAATCTACTATCCATGTTGATGTCCCCAATCTTAGGCCATACTGACTATCTGTACATGTGTATTCTCTGGGGCACATCATGTAGGTGCACAGTACTGTAATGATGATTTTCACAGAGGCAGGGGTCCTCACCTCAACAGTAGCAACTGTGTGTGAGTGTGTGTTACTGTGTCGGTGAAGCCGTGAGTGTGTAGGTGTGTTACTGTGTCACTGAATACATGTGTATCAATACCTGAGTGTGTTGGTGCAGTTGTGTGTTGGCATCCTGTCATAGGAATGTGTATTACTGCTTCCCAAAGAGGCATCACACTTCCCACTAGCCTCTACCCTTGTAATCAGCTAGACTGCTCTCTTACCTCACCACTCTCTGTAACTGTACCTGTGATGTCACCCAGTATGGATGTCACGTCTGTAGCCACAGTAGCTTAATACACAGCTATCATGTACTTGGAACAGTAGACGTGTTTGGAACATGGGACATTCTCACTGTTATGTGGCAGCTGCACGGTACATGCTGGCATATTCATACATACCTGTGAGTAGTCCACATTGACATATGGGACACTAACTGCAAACACTGACATCCACCGGCATGAGCAATTAGACCTGAAGAAGGAAAGCAGAACATCATGACCAACATGCAGTTACTGTTGTTACACAAGACACACACTGTTAACAGTAGTAAATGCATTGTACACCTGTATTACATGGTATGTCTGCTGCCTGTCAACAGTACTCAGTAATTGTAAACTACACTTATCTTCCTAGTCTGTTCACCCTGTGCATCAGACCATATGAGCATGTCCCTGCACCAATGGTGTGGTTGTCAGGGATGCGGCACAGGCATCATCATATGCACAGGGTGATAATTTTTGCCAGAGGCCTAGGCTGCACCATTGGATGACATCATGTGTGTGGGTTAGGGCCTTTGATCTAATTGGGCGTGTGTGGATATTATGCATGTGTGTGTTGCAGTGCCCTACATATGTTTCAAGTGTGTGCGTGTATGTATGCACACAGTTCTGGCATGTGTCTGGCCTACACAGGGGTATTATTGGTAGCTACAGACTGTACAGGGCAGGTTTTACAGTTCACAGTGTCCGGCCACGGACATGTAACCTGTGCCTGCCAGGGGTTGCACAGGCACTACCAGGCAGAGGTGCAGATTGGGTACTGTCTGATGACACTTGTCCACTGGAACCATGTCCCTGTTGGGACCATCCAAGGCCATGTGCACATGGCTTGCTGTGTCGTGGTGTGGACAGCACAGCACCAGCTGCACTGCTGCTGCTACCGCCACTATGGGAGCGGACATGTGAGGTAGCTCGTTCATGTAGACCTGAAACAGGTGATGTAGCAGGCCTGCATCCACGTGCCTGATGCCTCACTCCTACCAGATGTTCCATCACAGACAGCTCACACTCGCGGATTGTCATGCCACAGTCAAGGATTCCAACCATGTCACTCAACCATCTATCCAAAGCTTCAGCAATCTGCTGTTGAGCATTTACCATTGCCTGGATGTTGCTGTTTAAAGAACGGACAGCAGCCCTCTAAAGCCTCTGATCTTCTCTGTTGTGCAGTTCAGCATGTGCCTGTGCCTCCATTACAGTCTGAAACATGCGTCTGGTGACACCAGCTGCTGCACTCTGTCTTGCAGGGGCATGTTGGCCAGAGGTCCTCCTATGAGCAGCACTGGCCACGTGCCTGTGTGGGGCACCACCAATCAGTTGGTTGATACCATGGTGTGCAGGCACACCTTCCATAGCCCCACACTTTCCTGTTCCAAGCTACCACACGCCAACTGTCCTTCCTCTGTGGCCACTGGTGATGGGGTATGTGAAGGCATGGGATCTGTGTGTGGGGATGAGGGGGATATAGGGGGAATGGCAACCAATAGCACAGATTCAGCTCCTGGCAACCCTGCCTGTGCCTCAATCATATGTACATCATCACTGCTAGAGTCTGTGGGGACACTAATATCAGATGGACCGCAGGAGGGCAACGAACCTACATCCCCTGTGAGGGGCAGACAAGAACTGTACATTACAATCTATACAATAGACACAGCCACACACACAGACACAGACACACACCCATGCTATGGCACCCAACATGCATGTGATATGACAGAAGGCATGCAACATGCATGTGATACGGCAGACAGCATGCAGGGCAGACAGTAATAGTGGTAGTTATCATACATCCCTGGGTTGCACACAGCAACATGCATGTGTCATAGCAGAAGGCATGCAAATTACACAATCATAGTAGTAGTTAGCATACATCCCTGTGTTACACCATGTAGACCAGCACAGGATAACAGTACACTTGCCTGATGTGTGGCAAATGACCTTGACAATCACATGTAGTATGACATGTGATCTGCTGATGTCTGCAATGACATGCAAACATGTTTAACACAATGGTGTCCTGTCAAATATTCAGTGGGGTCTTGGTGTCCCAATGCAGTGTTGACTGTCCGCCCTACTGATATACTGCACATTTAGCTGATGTGCATGGCCATTGCAGGGAATCATGAGGCATCTCTATTGCTATACAGTGTGAGTTACAGACACAGTTCATAGCCATGACTGTGCTCAGATACAATACATAAATACTGTGGAGTGTGACCCACGTCCCTGAGCTGTATACACACTAAACCATGATGTGGAATGTGTGACACAGGTCACTGAAGGGTATATGGATGACACCCCCGCACATCTGCAACAATTTCTGGAATTCATAAACACCAATGCCCTGGATCAACTTATCCACACACCCACCAGGGGCAACAATATCCTAGACCTAGGCACTACCAGCATGAGTGACCGGTGTTCCACACCTGAAGTCAACTCCTCATTGGGCCGATCCATCCATAAGCTGAATACCCTTGATATCCACATCCCAACCCCACCCCCCATTAAGGGAACCACAGTATAATATGTCTACAAAGCCAACTTCATGCTTCTTAAGACAGATGTGGTGAACATCATGACACCCATGCAGATGGACAATACTGTTACAACTGCTGAATCCTACACAAATGCACTCTATAAGCACTTACACAAGTGCATGGATCGTGCTATCCCAAACAGAACCAAGACTCTATACTCCAAATTAAGGAAGCCAATCTGGTGGTCCCCTACCATAAACAAACTGTACAACAGAAGGAAGACGCTGTTGCAAAAGAGAGTACAATCCCATGCATGGAGGAGCTCCCTGGTCAGCCTCAGTAAGAAGGTGAGATCCCTTATAAGATCCTCCAAAGCTAGCTACGGAAACAAAACCACCACTAATTCCAATGACAACCACAAAGCATTCTATAGCTATGTCAAATATCTCAATGTCAACACCCAGATCTGCTCTGAGTTACAGCACAAAGGCACGAACATTACAGAACCAACTGATATTGCCAACATCCTGGCAGACAGGTTCAGTGCTACCTTTCTCCCCTCTCACCCCCTAAAGTGCCCATAATATTACAGGAAGAGAGCAGAGTCCCTGTAATCACAACTATGCATGTAAAAGCTGCACACTCTAAAGCCAATATCACAGCATCCATGGGACCGGACAACACCCCAGGCTATGTTTTGCATGAACCTCAGAATGTACTGGCTCCCCACCTATGCACCATGTTCAATAATAGCCTTGCATCAGGCTTTGTGCCCCCTGAATGGCACACAGCAACAGTTATCCCACTCCACAAAGGTGGCGCCACATCGGACCATGGGACCTATTGCCCTATAGGCCTGACTAGCCTGGTCTGCAAGGCTATGGAGCACATCATCATGGATCTCAGTCACAGAGACATTGGGTACATCCAAACCTTTGACCCCTCCCAGTTTGGCTTTGTTAAGGGCAGACCATGCCTCCTAAACTTGGTGGACTTCTTAGAGACAGTTACCAAGGCATTAGATGAGGGTAAGGAGGTCCACACAGCCTACATTGCTCTCTCAAAGGCTTTCAACACCATTCCCCATACTGGTATTATCAACATACCCATCCACCTGAACATTAACCCCTACATCATGTGATGGTTTGCAAAGTGGCTCACAGACAGAACCCACACAGTGGGAGTTGCATACCCTAGGTCCAACTGTATACCAGTTACAAGTGGAGTCCCCCAGGGCTCAGTCCTAGGACCCCTCATGTTCAGTATATAATTCTCTGACGTACAGGCAAGCACAGAAGGGCTTTGGCTGAAAAGGTTTGCAGACGACTGTAAACTAGGGGCCATAATTGTTTCCCCAGCTGGTACAGCCACCCCCCGGAAGGGTCGCACTGAGATGGATACCTGGTGTCAATATCATGGCTTCAAGCTGAATGCAAAAAAGTGCATAATCATCCCCTTTGGATACAACTAATTACCCACAGACTACCACATAGGTGCTAGTCCCCTAAATACAGAAAAGGTAATAAGGGCTCTGGGAACCCCAGTAGATAGCAATCTCTCCTTCGATACCCATAATGACAAGGTGGTTAGAATATCCTTCTATGTGGCCCCCCTAATCTCTAATGGGTTCGCATCCAGAACAAAGGAGGCCATTGTGCCTCTCTACTCATGACTTATTAGACCCATTAAAGGATACAACACCACATTTGGGGTGTACCTTACAAGACAACTGCAACAGCTTGGAAGACCACATCAGTACCACACCAAGAGGATTACTGACCTTAAAGAGATGACCTATGCAGCCCAACCTAAGAAACTCCAGTTGTACTCGGTCGCATACCGCATACTTACAGGTGATCTCTGCTTGACATACAAGGCCCATGTCCAACCCAGTATTGCTGGATATACTCCACCTAAACAGAAGCCCCCTGAGAGCCACATGCTCCAGGGATATACAACTAAACACAATGATGACTAGGACATGCTGGATGGATAGATTCCTGACCCAGAGACTCCCCATGCTTTGGAACATGATCCCAATGTACATCAGGCAAGGCCCCTCACTAGCACTCTTCAAGGGAAACCTTGACAGGTGGATGGGAGAAAGACATGTACCACAGGGATCACTGCAGTGGCTCTGCTGGACAGAGGCATAGGAAACTAACCTAAGGGGGTGGCGAAAGCCAACACACTCTTGCTAGGCTTATCAATACCCTTGGGCAGACAGCCTAGTACCTTCCTTTGCACTTATTACATGTCTTATGTGCATGGATAGTTAACTAGCTCTTCCATTTTACTTTGCTATCATGCTGATAAACTGTCGGGTGACCACAATTCATATGTATCCTGTTATTGTGTATTGTAAATGCCAATAGTCATAACTAATGTTTGCCTAACATAACAGTAATGCTATGTAACTTGTAATACATATCTGCCTACAATACTGTACATTACACAGTTATTGGCACAATATCCCACAATGCAAATTATAATTGCACAGTGGGCCAACCTTCGACATGTTATTCTCAGTAATACACCCATACATATGCCTCCTGTTACAATATATCAACATATACTATCCCCTGTTATAGCACATACTTTTTGGACCAGCCCTGCCACTGTCAGTGACTGGTGAAGAATATTTGGGTTTAAAGCCCTTATATAGCATCCCTAGTGGTGTATGCAGTGTTTGCCTTGTGACCTACAGCAGTACACACATAAATACTACAAGTGTTACTATGCTCAACAATACATCACGACAAGATAACTGTTTCCACTATATGGATTGCATGCACGTTAAATATTACAGAACAGGTACTACACACACAGACATACTGAGTGTTCTACATACCTTATTAGTAACCCAAGGTGTCATTGACTGTTAATTCAATCTCTTTCAGTTTGTGTTTCAATCTTCTTTGTAACGTTCTGCTGGTATATGCAGATGGTTTGAATGTGTGATAAGCCATCCTTTTCTAGTTAAATATTGGTAACGTGCTATCCTGACCACCAATTGATGTTCCAAATTAGTTAATTAGATGCACATCAGCTGTGCAGCTACTCCATTAGCCAATACCATGGCAACAGTGGTGTATAATTGAGTACTCCACTCGGGCGTTGTCCGTTTGCCTTACCTTCAAGGAAGACAGCCTGGATGTGTTGTTTGTGATGTATTTCAACAGCTATATGGAGACAGACAGAGATATATTAGCTTCATGACTCCAGTGGATTGTGTGTGATGGCTAGAAGATATTGTTCTACATGTGAGCACAGCTGTTATATTTCAGAACATTGCTACTTATGCAGGGTTTGTTTGTATCTGATACTTCTGCAGATGTTTCAGTCTGGCAAGGATGTTTGGGCAGCTCAAGGCTGTATGGCTATGCATGAACTGTTAGGTGGTTTACAGTGTGCTCACCAGACATCCTTGGTTTGGTGTACATGTGTGTCATACTGTGCTGTTAATGAGTAATTGGTAACACTTCCCGGTGTACACACAACCCTCTGAAACAGGATTTGTGCAAACAAACCCTGTAACATCAGCAGCTGTTCCATCATATAACAGCAACTATTTCACATAGGGCCATGTTAGTGTGTCTTTGACAAGGTATGTTAAGGCTTCTGCAGATGTACAGTGAGTAAATGATTTGTGATGTTATTGCAGTTTGTATTGTAATTTGTTTGGGTGTGGGGGTAATGGTGGGTGTACATAGCAGATGCAGGTGTGTAGGAACTGCTTTTATACATAATCGATGTCTGCGTGAGGGTTCCTTCCCTATTTGAACACCTATCCTTTAGTGGACTAACACTATGGTAATTGCAGGCTGATTCATCAAGGCACTGTTAATTGGTTCCTGTATAGCATGCAGGTGATGTTAGTCCTTGAATCCTTTCAGCAATATATCGGAATGTAATAAAGTGTTGCTACAGAAAAGCTGTGTATTTCTGTCATAGGTATTTGCAGTCACTGGAGTTGTGTTTGTGACTGACCCTCTTTGGCTAGGGTTGCCACCTTTTCATATGGCCATAGTGGGATATTTTTGGGACACACATCAGATTTTACAGGCCGACACAAACCCATGGTCAGTACAAGGGATAGAACTTTCCTTTTTTCCCTAAATATAAGCTTATTCTTGTAGCAGTTTAGTTGCTTATCTTGTTTCTTGTAACATGTAGGTATTTTAGATACAGAAAGAACTATTGTATGCAACTATTACATTACATATGGGACATAATTATGTCCTACAATCTCAGGACATTTGCCACGTTTAATATTTTTGGTCAGGACACAACCGCCCAAAGAGGAACTGTCCCTCGCAAAGTGGGACAGGTGGTAACCCTATTATTGGCTCATGTCCATAGCGCATATTTGTAATAGTGTATAGGCATATACTCTCCATATCCTTTGTTCATAATGTTTGGTCGTGGCTGAATATGTGATTGCTATGGTCCATGTTATACTCATATATGAACACTTCATCCGCTGTATATGGGATACCTATGGACTCCCGAAACCACACAATTCTGATGCCCACAGTACCAGGCCCAGACTCCCATACCCCACATTACCGACAGTGACAGTAACTCGCAAAAGTAACACAAACATGGAACACGCATACGCACACACAGACACACTGCTACCCACCACATCCAAACAAACCATCCTACACTACGCATGAGCAGGTGGGCAAGCCCCCCTACACCCTCCCATGCGGGTGTCTGCACCCCCACACCCCCCCACTTTAATATTCGACCTCCTAGATCGCACAAACAGACGCACAAAGCAAACCCACACCCACACATTTCAGTCCCCCAGAAAAACACACCACACTCAGAACACACACTACAGCCCTCAGAAACACACTTACACACAGTAACCTACTTGAACCGCAACACCAGAAGCACTGACTAAATGTCCCTTAATATCGGGATTTTAAACCTCGCGCTTCTGGTGTTTCAGTACTGTGGTCTTTCGGACTTTAAACCTCATGATTATGCGCGTTGGTATGTCAAGCAGTCGGTATGTGGTAGGTATCCCATTTATATGTACTTCCATGGTTATGTAGATGTTGTTAACCTATCTATATATCTACATATATATGTATACCCCCATATATCAACATATATCTCTCTCTCTCCCTCTCTCTCATTCTCTCTCTCTCTCTATATATATATATATATATATATATATATATATATATATATATATATATATATATATATATATATATATATATATATATATATATATATATATATATATATATATATAGCATAAACCTTTCATTGGGTACATGCCGGTTTGTCCTATTTCCACACATTCCTACCTTTTGTGTTTTATCCTGTCAGTATACACAACTGCCATTGGTACATCTCAGGTAGCTTAGTGGTAGGTTATTGTGAAGATTGTGTACATGGTTGCGTGTTCTAATCCTGGCAGTGGTAATTTTACCCCTCGGAGCAGGCACTGGTAGTGCAAGGGTGATTAACGCACATTTCAGTGGTTGTGTGTTCCAAATGTTTATTATTCTGTGGAATACTACCTATATATGCAAGCTGTGGTTAAGGTATACTATGTAACATGTAAATCATCTGAGAAGATTCCTGTCACAGATACTCCCCATTATTTGGAACTACATCCCTGATTACATTCTATGAAACCCCACACTAACACTCCAGGGAATCCTTGCAGAGTGGGTGGGGAACAGTGGATACACCCCAGGGATCCTGCAATTGGCTCAGCTCCACAGAGGGACAGTTAGTTAATCAATGGGATGGCGACAGCAGACACTTTTTGGCTATGCTTATCAGTGGCCTCGGGCAGTTAGGCATGTACCTACCTATGTATCTATGAACCTATACATACAGTATGGACACATGCTGATAGCTTAATTTTCTGTTTAGGTATTGACTTACCTTGTGACGATGGCAGTTGTGTGTACAATAGTTGAGGGCTACCTATGTAGGATGCACACAGTAGACCATCTATACATGACAATTTACAGGTGGTCGTGTGTGTGTGTCATCCATGTTTGCTGTGTGTGCAGGTGGAGAAGGCTGTCAGTCCATAAATGCCTACACTGTCAGTCTGTTTGCTATACGTTCCCTCTTTGCCAAGGCATGGGCATACTGGGCACGCCTCCATCTGCCTACTGGGGCTGGCACAGGGTGTTCGTGGTCTGAGTCCCTCTGTGCCTGTAGGGCCCTTGGCAATGGTGGTGGGCTGTGAGGCCCTTCACCATTCTGTCCCTGCTGCAGCTGTTTCCGCAGGATCATATTGTGTAGCATGGCACATACTATGAAGATGTGGGCACACGTGGCGGGAGAGTACTGCAAGGCTCCACTAGATATGTCCAAGCAACGGAACCATGATTTTAGCATCCCAAACACATGCTCTATGATTCTGGTTTCTGCGTGTGCCTCATTATGGCATTCTTGCATGGTTGTGTGTACATTTCTGATGGGAGTCATCATCCACGGTTCCAGTGCATGGCCAGCATCCCCCACCAGGTGGCCATATGGGATGTCCTCCCTGGCAAATACCTGATACAGCTGTGAGGCATGCCAGATGTGGGAGTCATGATAGCTTCCAGGGCTGCCAGCACACACATCCATGATAATGCCCTGGGCATTGCACACAACCTGGCAGTTGATGGATGGGTATCCCTTGCAGTTTATGTAGCGCCTACCCTGCTCACCGGGTGGTGTCTTGACATGTATGTGCGTGCAGTCTATTGCACCCAGTACCTCCGGGTAGTCTGCCACATGGTGGAAGAGACGCGTATTGCTGGCCAACTCCTCCTGCATTCAGGGGAAGTATATGAGGTCATTGGCATGTGGTAACATGGCATCCAGGAACTGGTGGAGTACCCTGAATGCTGATGCCTGTGAGATCCCCATGATATCCCCAGTTGGCCTTTGGAAGGTACCTGTGGCTAGTATTCTCAAGCTTACACATACTTTCGTGTCCACTGGGATGGGTTCCCCTCTGTTACTTCTAGCTCTGAGGCGTGGCTGGCACAGCTCAACAAATTGCTGTATGGTGTCCCTGTCCACCCTGTAACGCACTACCATCTTCAGATCATGTAGCCCCTGGTAGGTTATCCTGGGTCTGAACACTCTTCTCCTCCTCCGGTGTCTGAGATGGTTGTCAGCATCATCCTCCACACCACGGTCAGTCTCCAACACATGCTGGTGAATCAAAGCTATGGCAGCCCCTAACATGTACATATTAAAAGTTCCCCGTCTGTATACACCAATGGTGCAGAGTGTCTGGGAATACACAAGTGTGTGCGTGGGGCTTTCACACCTTATATTATTTTGTATTGGATGATGCTGGTGTAATTGGGTGTGTATGTGCAATTCCAGCTGCAGGGTATCTTAATTATGGGTTTTACAGCAGGTACTGCTATTGTGGGACCTTTGGTGTTGACCTATGCTTGGCTGCCATGATTCATCTATTGCCCTTTACTTCACTTTTCAACCCGATTCCCCTCCCATTGTCAGGCATGCATCCAGCTGCCTGCTTTCTTGTTTTGTACTTTCACAACCCTGGATTGTGTTGCGAAATGTGTTATGTAGCTGATCTACTGCAAGTTTGCTTTGTTCTGCTGTGACAGTTCTCTTTTCTTTGCAGTACGGCACCTCCCCTTTCCTGTTCTGCAGGTAGCTGCTAAAAGCCTTTTTAGCTGTTGTCAATGGCCCACTGTGAGTTCCTAGGTGTTAATTACTCATCTGTACTGCAATTACCATGCTGCAGCATTTCCTTATTGTCTTCCCGTATCCTTCCTGTTTCAACTGTGGTGCGCGCCACTCACAGCCATTTACCGGGTTTTGAGTGTGTTTTCACCCACGTTCACATGCACTTTCGGTTACCTTGTGTGCTCTCAGCTAAGCAAAGCTATGGCTACTTCCACACCCCTATCCTGTGGCTTTGCTTGGCAACAGGCAACCAGGATTAGCAGTGTTCCAATGTGCTTACAGCTACGGTGACACACCCCTCTCTTGATGTCATGTTTACCTCCAGGCCACACCTCAGTGTTGTACCGCTATGTCATGTGGTACATCCTTATGCTGGCGGGGAGTTTGCGATTTAGTATTACTTGACTCATTTGCATGGCATTGACTACTAATTGCTAGTTACCGCGCAAAACACTGTCACAGACCCTTAGCAACCCTTGAGCCATGGTTGTGGTGTAGCATGCATGCCATTGACTATTAATGGGAATTCATGAATTGCGTTACATTGCAGTTTTATGACATCTAAATATGTTTTCATTGTGATCCCGTTTGCGCACCGATGCGCTGTGGTTTTACTTTGCGTTAGTGTAGCCATGACATTAAATGTTATTTTTTATGTGTTGTGCATGCTTTTTATGCCATTGGATATATATTTAGCCATTGGCATATATTAACATTATAATACATAAGTTTGGTCCGCTTTCATGGCTCCGATTTTATGTTTGAGAAAATGTAAACCATTTTTTTTGGTTTACATTTCTTCATGCTTACGCTATGCCTGCACCACTTCATGAATCACTATATACCTTCATTTGCATGCTACACTGCTGTGCATGGGGTAATTAGCATACATGCGCTGTGAGCTGTGCAGCTCTGGCGTATGCTGGTAGTGCACGTGGAAACAGCTCGTACCTGAATCGCTCGGCGGCCATATTTACCATTAGATTGCCGACGCTACTCTGGTGCCTGGCGCAAGCTTCATGAATCCTGGGGTATGTTCTTAGGCAATTCTGTTATTTGCTTAGCAGCATAAATTGGGAGCTGCTGGGATTTCTGGGAAAGAGCAAATGACTAATTAGCATTAGCTACTTTCCCCTTGATTGCCCATTATCATGCAGCCTGGTCAATAGGACCACCATGCTGATGTTTCTGCTACTGGGAAATCTCAGCAGAATGGTGGTCTATGAACTGGAAACGGCTACCTTTAAGGGAATCTGTTGGTATTAAAGTGTCACTCTTGAGGTAATCCTTTCTGAATCCCTTAAAGAATCTCACACACACACACACACACACACACACACACACACACACACACACACACACACACACCTTAACCTAACCTATGATATTAACAGGACTTGCTGGAGAGACAGATATGCCTCCCAGAGGTTGTCACTCCTCTGGAACAAACTCCCAATTTATGTAAAACAGAGCTCACATACACATATGAGCAAGCACATGCATGCACACACATGCGCAGACACATACATACACACATACACACACACACACACACACACACACACACACACACACACACACACACACACACGCATACAAACACATGTGCATACATACATATGCACACACAAACATTCAAGAACGCATGTGCACACACATGCATACACCCAAATATTTCAACCAGTTACACCCACTTTATTGATTGTGTATGCTTCAGATGTTTAACTGTGATCAAATTAATAAATACATAAAATGAAAGCATACTTGTCTCTTATTTAAAAACAAAGGCACTAACCTTGAAATGTTTTGTATAAATAATTATTATTAAGCTTTTCATTATTTACAAAATTCAGTAACAACATGATTTTGCTTGGTAGCTACCTAAATAGCATGAATCCAGCTATTAATTTATTTAAGTGTCAGCTAGGGTGTAAAACAGCATTCATATAGGCACAAAGATAGTATCTCAAATGTTGCCTGACCATATCTTCATGATGTATCTTGGATTTTATGACCAGGGATAATACCCCCTTTTTTCATCTGTTTTGAATTAAAACCTTTCATCTCCTCATAATAATGCATTTCAGTGTCCTTTTTCCAGAAATATTTTCAGTAATCTGTAACAGTGCTAGTTGTTTTCTTTTTTCTGAAGCTGCAAATCATTTCTGTTAAGTTTTAGATTAGCAACAGATGCAAATTCTGACAGTACTAAGTGTGAGTAGATTAGTGGCAGACACAAATTCTGAGAGTCATAAGTGTGAGTAGATTAGTGGCAGATGTAAATTCTGAGAGTCATAAGTGTGAGTAGATTAGTGGCAGATGTAAATTCTGAGAGTTGTAAGTGTGAATAGCAGAACAATGAGACCAAATGTGTGAAAACTGAGACCTACATATACACAGAGTCAGGAATATGTGTCTCATATTATTTTCTTTTCTCTAACATTTGGTGAGCTTATAGTTAGTAAATGTATAATATAATGTATAGGAGTATGAAGGTACACACTGGGGGTACAGCGGGCTTGCCACACTGCAAAAATAACTTCCAGGAAAAATAGAGATGTTAGACATTTCTTTTTTTCCTTTAACCTCACTTTTTTTTTCATAATTCTGGGACACAATTACAGAGAGTCTAGGTTATCACATAAAGGAACAAACACACATGCACAGGAGAGTCACAAGTACTACAAGTTGGCCTGTTCTGGCTTTCATAACACGATGAGCCAACTGACTATGGACTATGGCAGGCTGCACTGTAGCTATGTAACTGGCTAACTTTAATTTTTTTTTTTCATTTTTAAATTTGTTCCTTCCCTGATCATAACTACAAATTCCTCTCTCAAACTCACTCATGCATAGTATGGCTGGTTGGTGATACATAAATCAGTATGACTGAAAATTGTTTGGTGGTATGTTTTTTTGTGCCAGTACAGTAACAACAACAGGGGTGTACCCCACCACTACAGCTTAAAACCACTGCTACCTATAATTTCTCATTTCTTTTAGATGGTCATAACCAAAATTGTTTCTTTTTATCTGTGTTAATCATTACCTAAACTTCCTCACCCATTTAGGCAAAACATTGCCTATAATCTAATCATCACATCAACTCATTAGGCTATATTTGATTTATTTTCTTTCCCTCCTTGTAACTGTCCCCCAGATTGTGTCCTGTCTTTGTTCGGTTTGTCTAATGGACAAACAGCCTTTCTGGGCCTTAACCTAACCCATGCCTTGGTTCACTGAATAGACTGAAGATACTGAGCATACTAGTGCAGTGTCATACTGCTACTGTATGTGCTTAGCCTCACTAGGCCTCAATCTGATCCATGTCTGGGGTCAGTGAAGAGACTGAGGGCACTAGTGCAGTGTCATATTCCTACTGGATGTACTTTGCCTCGCTAGGCCTCAATCTGCTCCATGTCTGCGGTCAGAGAAGAGACTGAGGACACTAGCGTAGTATCATACTGCTACTAGAAGTGTCCCTTAAATCCCATATCACCCCGTGGCAGCCTTGTGAGCTCTACGATTCTGCCTTATGAAGACACATGCATACTTCCACATGTGCAACCTTTAGTCCAAGCAGTATGCTGCTTGCATTGCAGAAATCAGCAGGGTCTTAATATTGCTATTGCATTAATCCTGGGTAGCCTCCCTCTCTCCAAGATGGATAAGCCTGTATTGGATACTCAGTCCTATGGTGCCCCACCTGGTTCCTCCAGCACCTGTGCCTCTAGTCAAACACAGGTTGATTGGGACACAGTAAGGGCTTTATTCCTCTGAGCTATGGAGACAGGTTTGACAACCTGTATTTAAAAATAATAGTATATTTTATAGCATGGAATGGGTCAATTTTATCTGAGCATGCCCTAAAACATTTTATTCCCTTTGGCTAGATATCCATGTGTTAACCAGGAAGTGTGATAGTCCACAGAATGTTTCTCTCCATGATCTGAAATTCAAGGGCTGGGATGAATATTACACTATGTGTTTGAGATGAAATCAGAGAAACCCCATACAGGCACAGTAAAAGCATGCAAGCTCCACACACTGGCCAGAAATAAGGACTAATGCAAACAGGAAAAGAATTTAACAACTGCACCACCACACTGCACACCGTATACTGCATATGAACTGAATATTTTTTTTCTGCCTGTGCCTAGCATGGAGCAAAGGTCCCCGTTCATCTGGCCAAGATATGCCATGTAATACTTTCATTCTGCTTGTGCTAACCATAAACTAAATATTCTTCCTAGGCAAGCAAAAAATTAATTGAGGTATATGAAACAATTTAATTTTACTTGAGCAAGGTCTGCACATATTTGTTAGTTTAACAAAGTCAGTCATGTTATGTTTGCCCTCTACCTTTGATTTTTTAGATTTATACCTGCCTGTACCACAAATGGCAAAGTGTCTAAACCAGCACAAGTAAACAGAGGAAACAGCAGATGTAGAAGTGAATGGAAACTCTTGCCACATTTTTCTCACCTGAAATACATGGAACTGCATTCCATCCATTTTTTCCCAGTAATGACTAATTCCATGGACTTAAAGTTATAAAACAATGTCATGCCATCAATTATCATGTAAAAGTCTCCTCTAAGTCATTCATAATAGCACACCCGTTCATTGTTTATCTATCCAGCTTTCATTTTGACATTATTCAAACAAAAAACTTTAGGATGCTCATTTTTGTCACTGCAGCTTATGGCAGGTTGCTTGTTCTCTAAGGGCTATTTCAAAGTCATCTACTACTAAACATATTAGAATAGATATGCAATGAGCAACCTGGATCTGTGGTTCCCCTTTCCATTATAGTTGCTAACACTCTTCAGCACGCTTGCATTACTGCAAGACTCCATTGCAATATATTATGACAAAAGGGCAGTATAAAATATTGCCTACCTAATTCCAACAGCATTCTGCAGTACTTTTAGCTCTGCTGTTATATTCAGATCAGGATAATCAAACTGTACATAATAGCAGACCACAAAATTGTCTCAGAATTTCTACTTCTGCTCATTATATTTTCAGTCTTTAACTTGACTCCATCTGCCTAATCATATCTTCATGCTGTAGCGTGGATTTTATGACCAGGGATAATACCCCCTTTTTTCATCTTTTTTGAATTAAAACCTTTCATCTCCTCATAATAATGCATTTCAGTGTCATTTTTCCAGAAATATATTCAGTAATCTGTAACAGTGCTAGTTGTTTTCTTTTTTCTGAAGCTGCAAATCATTTCTGTTAAGTTGTAGATTAGCAACAGATGCAAATTCTGAGAGTACTAAGTGTGAGTAGATTAGTGGCAGACACAAATTCTGAGAGTCATAAGTGTGAGTAGATTAGTGGCAGATGTAAATTCTGAGAGTCATAAGTGTGAGTAGATTAGTGGCAGATGTAAATTCTGAGAGTTGTAAGTGTGAATAGCAGAACAATGAGACCAAATGTGTGAAAACTGAGACCTATATATACTTAGTCAAGAATATGTGTCTGAGTATTGCCTTTTCTCTGACATTTGGTGAGCTTATAGTTAGTAAATATATAATATAATTTATAGGAGTACGAAGGTGCATATTGGGGATACAGGGGGCTTGCCACTCTGCAAAATATAACTTCCAGGAAAAATAAAGATGTTAGACATTTCCTTTTTTCCTTTAACCTCACTTTTTTCATAATTCTGGGACACGATTGCAGAGAGTCTAGGTTATCGCATCCAGGAACACACACACATGCACAGGAGAGTCATGTTTGAAAGTGCTCATGGCTACTGGAAGAAGAATATTGAATGGAGGCTAAATGACAACACTGCTGTTAAGAAAATGAAATGGGACCAAGTGCATCAGCAGCTGCCATGAAGTAACTCAGCAGTGAGAAATGTAGTGACTTGCATGCTGATAGCAGTAAAGACAGCACATACAAAATGCACTGCAAAAATCTCTATACTGTAATGCAAGTACAATAAATCAGTACAGAAAATCCACTTCAGCATTTTAAATCAACAGGAAAAATCAATGTGATGAGTAAATTGCAATGGATTCTGCTAGTAGCAATGTGAAACTAAGAATGTAAAAATCCATTGGGAGTCGGCAGATCATTTATTTTTAGAAGTTTATAATGTACACTTTACAGAAGTTTTTTATGTACTGAGAAAGTGAAATAAACATAGTTAAGCAATGGGAAAATGAGATACTTCTATGCTCAGCAATAGCATAAAAGTAATTTATGTAATACAGAAAACACTACAAGTTAAAATGGTAGCAATACAGTTCTACAATTATGTCACTGTGTGTGTGTGTGTGTGTGTGTGTGTGTGTGTGTGTGTGTGTGCATGTGCGCGCGTGCACCACAGCAAACGTTGGACACACACAGACCTCACAAAAGATAGGCAGAACACTACAATTAGACTGACGCATATACACACAAGAGAATCAATACTATAGCAAGACTGGCATATATAAGACACAGAGCCAGACAATGCAGACTGAGGGACAAAAGACAGCAACTAGACAGAAGGGCACATAGAAACCTAAGACAGAATTACAGAAGCTTGCATGAAAAGCCACTGACAGGCACACAGGGTACATACACTGAGAGGCACACACACACTCACATTACAGACAGAGGTACATAACTGAAAGACACATACAACAACTATTGAGAGGCAGAAAGGCCAACAATAAAAAAAACAGGCATAGCTACAGCTTTGCAAAACAGTGACAATGTGTGGAGAAAGACACACAAAATACAAAGAGATACACAGAAGGCATAGCCATGGAACAAACACATATGTGAAATACAGCATCAGAGGTGTATAAAGCTGTTCTGATTCCCTGTGCTGTCCTCAGATTTGGTGACCCTCTCAACTTTAAGTTGAGGAGCAGAAAAATAAATAAATAACTAAAATAAAAGGCTCATTGGACTTGTGGAAGAAAAACATAAATGAAAAAATAAAAAAAAAACTCATGACATTTTAAACTGTAGCAAACTGCTTGCTACAAGCAAGAAGCTGCTATATTTTATACCATAAACTGACCACTAAAGACTTCAATTCAGAGTGCAAATGGAATACTTGTATTCTGTTCTGAATACTGGTACCACACCAAAGCCCAATCAGCATCTGCAATCACGTCCACTAACACTTTGTACCAAAGGAGGCTGCCCCCTTCCTCCTACCATACTTATGCTTCTGGACAGACTACCAAAAGGCAGCTGCATAAGAAACATAGGAAAAGGCCTCAGGAACTACACAGACAGAGGCACACAGACAAAAAAAAAAAAAAACTCAGACCACTGAGGTAAACTGGTTATGACACAAAAGCACATGAATAACAGTCACAACACTTCCATGCCTAGACATTGTAATTTGCCTCCTCTTTTCAGTTAACTCTGCAACTTTTATGTTTCTTTCTTTTACTGTGCCAGATGAGCAGTCCTAGTACTTCCTGTTCTCCAAGATGTTATTGCATCAAGATGAGACCTAACACCATTGGTTATTCTTGTATTACTTTGAATCTTCCTATTCTTATCTGTTGAATCCTACTCATTCTAGCTGTCCTTTCTATCACAATGAATCCTGCTGTTGCTAGCTGTTGCATCTACAAATCCAGATGATTCTTATCCTCATCATAGTCATGATGGCAGCTGGTGGTCATATCTACTGGACAAGCAACCAAATCAGAATGAATATGCACACAGCATTGTTGCACGAGTCAGAGTGACAGCTGTAGGCTTAAATTAACTAGCATATAAGATTCTAATAAAACACTACAGTAAAGGAAAGATGTGTGCATACCTAGATTCTTACTGGTATCCTCTACATTTTCTTATGGACAAAAAGTCTTCAATGACTGCTATACGAAAAATCATGTCCCACTTCATACTCTGTTAAGAGTATAGCTACGCCAGAAAGTCTCTCCTTCACTGTAGGTATGTCTGAGTTTTGAAAAGCTAGATTCTGCAGTAGCCACAGTAACAGGTGCTGTTAAATAAATGTGGAGTGCAACGTAACTATTTACACAGATGTCTTGTAGCTGGTTCTAAATGAAGGGATTTAACACGGTCATTGGTGATGCATCAGTATCACGCATTAGATGAAGTGTTTTCCATTCATGTTCAAGATCCTATTCATTAAGGTCACAGTGGCTACTTGTCCTATCTGCCAGTTAATTTTTCATTGCCTTGAACTGTTGCATCCAAGGTGTCTCCAGTGACATCAGTTATGGTTTTAATATTTACCAGAAATTCAAAGGCCTTATCAAATTCTGACGTTCGTTCAAACTGTTCTGTAAACTGAGCAGCATATTAAAAAAACATCACCAGCAACTTTACTTATGGGCACTGTACTGTCAAATCCTGTTCCTTCACAGTCAAATAATTGCTTCCCTTTCCTTTGCATCTTGTCTTGGAATGTAGTCCTAAAATCTATTTCATTTGCTGTGTCAGAGTCTTCATCCAAGGTCATTCAAATACTGCCTCTATATTTCTTCGGTATGTTGAGAGCTAAGGTCAGTAGTCTAACACATATACAAATGTTAACCAATTGACTCTGCAGCACTTTGCTTGCAGAATTTACCTCTGCTAACACCTCATACAAAATCACTAAGTGTAGCTTACAATGCTCTCCCTGCTGTGTAGTAGCAACCCCCAGCCAGAACCCTACTACAATAACTCAATAAACCATTTTTAGTTATTCATCTTTATAATAACTCAACAACTTTGCTAACAGCATAGTTTTCATAGTTTCCATTTTTATAAATGGGAATCTAGCTTTTTGTTCTCTAAATAGTATCTTTCACTTGAACTGTAGATTGCCCTATTGTATTGATCACAACATTTGCAGACGAGGATATTGCCCTAAAGTGAAAAGCAGATAAAATGCATTTATTTATTTCAGTTGATGACTAGATAAGTGGACTGGTTGGCAGATTTTAAGTTACAACCTGGACTACAAGAGGCACAACACTGCAGTCAAGCAAAGTTGCTGTGATCTAACAGCAGAGCAGTCTGCAATTCAAGTTCAAAGTTTGAGTTAACTGACTACACAGCCAAACTACTTGCAATTGCAAAGCACAAGATAGAGCTTGTGCAGTGATTACATCAAAATTGCTGGAATAACAGGTTATATTAGTGTACATTTTCTGAATGATATGAAGTGTGTAAGAGTGCCAGATTTTAAATATTACTCTTATGCACTCCAACTTATTGGAATAAAAAGCAGGGATCACATTCATTTATGCCTGATGTCCAGCACAAAGATATCTGCAATGTAGGCAGGAATTTTGCATTTTTGTCAGTCACACTGTCATTGCATGTGAAGTGAGCTGGAATACCCACACCCACACAGTCTAGCAGGGGGGTTACTGTAAGTAGATTATGTCAGTCACTAAACATACTATAAAATGGTATTACACAAATTGGAGCATGGTCAATTTGCCTGTTGGTATGTTGCTGCATCATTTGTCTGCAAAGCTTCACGTCTCTCCTTCAATGCTTCCATTACTCCGTTCAGTTGAAACTATACTGGCATTTCAGAAGCTCTGCTGCATTCCTAGTGAGTCTCTGATAGTGGGTTTATAGTGATATTTATACATCTTTTCAGGATCTTCCACTGGCTTGTTGATGCTGAGCAGAGTACATAAATGTTGTGCAAACATTCAAAGTAAAACACTTCCTGAAATGATGAAATTGCTCAGTTAGCAACTAGCAGATTTAAATTGTGTCAAGCACTTGGCACATAACATGCCCTAGAAATCATGTTTTATCCAAGCCTGCACTCTAGCTCAGTTCCCTTTCACATTGCTGCCATTGCCATGGCCTTGCCCTAAATAGTTGTTACTATGCAGGGGATGATGTAGTAGAATTTAAAGAAGTGCATCTGTGAATCTTGCTCTGTTCATATCATTCCATAGGCACAAATCCCAAAAAGTGTTCCTCTGCTGGGGCTACAGAACTTGAAACATGCACATAACAAGCAACAACACTCTTTTGCTCCAAACTGTTGATGCCAGGGGTGTAATCAAGAATCTCAGAAAAGTATCACGCTTCCTTTACCTTTCTTACAATAATCTGGATGACTTCTTTCTATATGTCCTTCTCAAGGTAATGGTCCATTACCTATTTATTTGATGGGGTCAAAATATGACAACAGTTGTACTTGGCCTAAAAAAATGCCATTGTCATGGGTATACAGTGCAACACTTATCTCATAGAATGGCATGTACTCTTCCACCAAATATTGGTCAATAGCTACAATGCATTTTAATACAGCATGACAGTATGTCATTCCTTTTGCAATTACATCTTTTCTCTAATCATAAATTGCCTACCCCTCTTTAGTCTGCTTTCCAATCCCATACACTTGAGCATGCATGCTGCATTTTCTAGTTTTGGTCATGGCAGTTTAAAGCCTTTGAAATCTCTCTCCATGCTCAGTTATCACTAGACTGTAGAAGATGGTTAGAACGTTCAAACAATTTGCACAAAAAGCAAAACAGTGCAACTTTTGAGACAGAAATAAGTCAACCAAGTGTGTTTTGGTTTATATCCATGTATTCATCACTATTCGTCAAATGTCTTTTTTTCTGACAGACAAAGCAACAAAAATAAAATCTCTGAAAGTGGCTTTCAGTGAATGCAAATCTTAAGCTATTTTTGCAGGGGACAAGTCCTACTGCACCTCCCATGAGGAGGAAGACTGCACATGCACACTATATATATATATATATATATATATATATATATATATATATATATATATAAATAACTACTCCACAGTTGCAAAACAGTGGAGGAAGGGCAACATCATACATTCGCTGAAAGTGACTTTCAGTGATAAAGTTATGCCACTGCTGTCAATCTGAAAAAACAGTGCTCATCAAAAACAGTCATGGTCGCCTCCATTGGGAGCATATGGAAATACTTCTTTGATGTAAAGATTTTCTGCTCATTCAGTGGGAACTGTGAGAACATTATTTGCACAGGTCCATTGCTATTCACTGGGAACTGTGATAACATCATTTGCACAGGTCCATTGCTTATTCTCTGGGAACTGTGAGAACATCATCTGCATAGGTCCATGTCAGATGGCAGATACCTTAGACTCATCCCTTAGCAAGTTTGTCTAAGTTCCTACACCCTCAAATGAGTCCCCTGACACTCCTTCTATGTCACAGGACACACCATTCATCAGTACATAAGTATTGGAAGATTCAGCATTAACTCTGGTTATACTGGCAGAACGTCTGAATTTTTACCTTCAGATTGCAACATACTGTCTTCCAAGGTAATGATACTAGGTTCACAGTGGACAGTTTGTTGTGCATCTGTCATAGAGTAGTAGACACTTTCTATGGTAAAGGCATTAGTTTACAGTTGGTAGTTTGTACTGCAGGACCACATTGTTCCATTGCAGGTAGACTATTTGATGAAGTATCTACATTCTCCAATTAACCAAAAAAGTGTCTTTCTTTGCATCTTCATTCCTCTTCTGTGGTAACATTTTTTCAGGTTCAAACACCATTTCGTCTGACCTAACCTATAACATTTTATGCATAGCACCCCTTTCAGTATTATTTATGATATTATGCTCATACATAAACGCCATACTCATCACATTACGCAGTCTTCCATGGTCCAGTACATCACATCAACCTTGCTTGCACATTACATACTATAACATACTCCATCAAAATACAAAGTGACCAACAAAGCATGTTGTAGCCACACTATAACTACTTAGCAAATAGAGATGCATGAGTTGGCAAACTTTAAAAGTTATTCTAATGCTACGTAAATGTGCCAGATTAATAACTCTCTATAAAATCAGCATTACACTGAATAAACTCCCACTTAACAGTAGTAGACTCTTATTGTAAAACCCATCAGATTAACTTGCGAGGCCCACTCAGCTCATGTGTGCAGATGTGCCCATGCCTGAAAAGATGCACAAACACCTGACCAAACAACCAATCAGCATAAGCAACACATGTCTTTGCTGTAAGCTCACACTGCAGATTTGACAACTACCCCTTAACATTCACTTCCTGTGATAATTATCTCTTCAAAATGTATATCATACTTGTATGTATTCTAAACATTCAAAATTGTTTCCACAGCTTCCACTAGTTTACCATGCTAGTATTCCTTATAAAACAAATTACGAATCATGACATAAGGAAAAAATAACTCCAAATATTTGGTCAATAACAATTTAAATGCATTAGCAGCTTGTCCAAGACTACATTTTCATTGACATCAACATCAACATCAACACCCTTTTTCTAAATTTCTATATGGGGTTGAGGTGTTACATCAACAGTGATCATCATCAGGAGCCAATGATCACATGGCCTGGTAGATGGAACATAAATCTGCAAAAATTATAATCTGACTCACCTCAAACTGAAATGTGTCTAGGGCCTCATAAAGATGAGAGCCCTGCTGAGGTGTGTGCCACTGCTAGGAAAACAGATGACATCCAGCTTAATTTTGAGCAGAAAACCAAAGCTCTCTTTCTATTTGTTTGTTACTTTGGTGCAGACAGAACTGCCAGTCTACAGCAACCAGTAAAGTAGCCTCATTTTGGTAATTTAAATTCAGTTAGAAAGAATGAAGAATCATGCAAACCTGTGGTAAAACCAAGAGCCAACAAAAAAATACCACAAGGCAATGTAGTGGATCCTATTTCACTGTAGGCTGAAAACCTGAAAAGCGATACTCTAAACATCATTGGCCAGCTAGGAATAAAATTTACCAGAAAAGTGATGAACCACACAACCTATAGTCAACCCACAACCATCAGCAAAAGTGATCAGTAAAGGACATTTCTCAAGTCGCAATCTCTTAGCACAATCTTGACAAAGCCAAAAACAATGGAGGACAAAGGTCAAAATCAGGGACAGACTTTACATGTTGTTGTTATAGTCTTAGAAGGTTGATAGAAAAACAGGTTTTGCATTAGTATGCATTTTCTGGAGGATATGAAGTCTGAAACACAAATATCTGCCATTATTAAGTAACTTTAATCCTCAATGATTTGACAGAAAAATACAAATTTTATGATGAGCAGATCAAACATATAAGGCAAAAATCTGGACATTCTGCCAAAATCTGGACAGATGAGAGATATGCCTGAAGGTCACAGTCTTACCTATAGGCTGACAACTGTGTTCTACCCAATGACAGTTGATATGCAGGTGTTAAGAGGTGTTCAAACTGTCTAATAATTACATCTACATCTCTCGTAGTAATGGTGTATTCTCTTAGGTGTGGGGGTTTCATAAGACAACTGTATACTGTACAGTAGGAGTCTTATATGTACTGATTGTGTTAATGTTGGGATTACTGACAAAGCTGCCAGCAGTGTATTACTGTGGGTTGTATATCCTGGCAGTACTAACTAGCACAGATCATAGATATGCATAGAATGAGCTGTATCTGACATTCCTCCAGGGTGGAATTGGTTTCACTTTTGTGTCCAAATACCCTTAACAATTCCACTCCAGCCAATTCCACTCCAGCCCTAGAAATGCCGTAATAGGAGTTTAAGTCTCCGCCTTGTGGCTCTTGGCCGGATCTAGATTTTGAGGTGAAGCATATTCATCATCAAATCTGGGTTGACATGGCCTGTATGTTAAACCAAGGTCACCTCTGTAGGCAAGCGTGTAAGCGACTGAATAGAGCTGGAGTTCTTAGTATCGGGCAGCATAGGACAGATGTTTGACCCTTTTTTATCCTTTTGGTGAGGAACTTTTGTGGCCTCTCCAGCTGCTGCAAGTGTCGGGTCAGATACATTCTGAATGGGGCATTGTGCTCAATCATTGGTCTGATGAGTGATGAGTATAGGGAGACTATAGCCTCCTTGATCTAGATGAGAATCCTTCATGATAAGGTGGGCAATGTAGAAGGTCTTCCTAACTGCTTTGGCTACATGGAGTGTCGAATGACAGACTACTATCAACCTGGGTCCCCAGGTCCCTGATAACTTCTTCTGTACTCAGTGGGATTGCCCTATTTGGTAGCTAGGGGTATGTATTTTTTTCCCCATATGACTATGCATTTTGGCATTTAACTTTAGGCCATGGCTCTGGCACCAGTTATCCGTTTCTGAGACCCTTCTGTGGAAGGATATCTGTGTCAGATGTGTTTTCTACTATGGCCCAGTTTGCAGTCATCTGCAAACTTTGTCAACTCCCCAATACCCTCCTGTGTTTGCTTGTACTTGGAGAAAGTAGATGCCAAACAAGAAGAGTGGAGAAACATTGGGACTGAGCCCTGTGGTACACCACTTGTGACAGGCTTTGAAAGAGTCTGACAATAGCGCCAGCAACTCCTGACCCTGTGGAGTTTCTGTCCTCCAGCCAGTTTGCATCCATAACATTTGTCTTATGGGTTTGAGTTTAAGCTGTTAGGTTTTCAATGATACCCGAGTAGAGTATTGTATCAATCAGTATAAGCTGTATGAGGTGGAAGCTGTATGGACTGCCTTTCCCTCATCAATGGCTTTGGTGACTGGCTTTCGAAAAAGTCAACCAAGTTTAGAAAACTGATCTGCCTTTGACAAAGAGCCAGAGCTGGGATGGATATGTAGTCTGCAAATTCCTATGTCTTTGTTATGAGGTCATTATTGCAGATAAGGCTTGCCGGGCTATAAGGCTTCAATCAAGCTAATGGGCGGTAATTTCCAGAATTCGGTGGAGGCACAGCTAACTGTGAAGTGGGACCACAGTTGCAGTCTTGCTCCCTGGAGTGCGTATCCAGAGGTAAGACTATGATTAAACAGCTGTCCTAGCTGTGGGTTTTAATTCCTCATTGAGTTCGTGGAGCACACACAGCGGGGACACCATCAGGTGTTTTTGCTTTGTGTTTTTTGCTTTGGAGAGAGAGCAGTTCTCACTTGGGCGTTAGCGGAGATGTTTGGGGGCTGCAATCGCTTGGTATAGATATCTCTCCTTTTAGGGGAGGGAAAGTTGCCAGGAACCTGTCAGCCAGTATGTTGGCAATGTCTGTAGGATCAGTAATCTTCACATCATTTTTGAACTAGTTCTGAGCATATCTGGGAGTTTCCTCTGGAGTTTCTAACATAGCTATTGTCTTTCTTATGATTGTCTTTTGAGTCTTTAGCTATTTTTCTCTCAATTTTTGCTTTGGATGATTTAGGAGCTCTTAGTTTTCAAGGGTGTGATCAAGGGTGTCTTACCTTTTAAGGATTTTGCTCTATCTTGTAGTGGCTTCTATCCTTTTGTTGTAGAGTTTGTTTATGGCTGGGGTCCACTAGAGTGGACGCTTGAGTCTGCCTGGTGCAAGAGTGCTTGCCTTTGGGATTGCCTTATCCATGCAGTCCTGCGGAGTGCTGGTAGAAGGCATTTGTAAGTGATTTCCGCCGCTGAGTACTGTTTTTTCAAAATAACACGGGGGCCTTAAAGGAGACACACTAGTCTTTAGAAGTGTCCTTACTGTGGTCTTTTTATTCTTTACTGGGTGGATTTTATTTCAGGTGGGGGATGAGGACCTCCAGCTGAGATTGGTTGTGATCTGATCTGCAAGTTGAACATTGTGCTTCGGTGTTGTGATGATGAGATCAAGTATGTTTTCCTGAGATCAAGTGGTGACTAGTTGTTTGTGGGGATGGTGACTAATTTATTCCATGGCATTTGAGTTTAATTCAGGAACTTTGGGCTAGGAAGTGTTTGGGCTTAGTAGTGTTCCCAGTCTATATTAGGGTAATTGAAATACCTAGTATAGTGTTTTTACATTTATCCCCTCTAGTGTTTTAGGAAAGGCCATGTGAGGTTCCTGAGTTTGTGGTGGCCTGTAACATGCTACAAGCAGAGAGCAGTCTCGCCTATGGTTAATTGCCTGGATGGTCTCCGGCTGCCACAGCGTTGCCACCAGTCTTGAGGTGTGGGTGTCTTTGATGAATATGGATCCCCCCTCGCTTTCTTGGTATTGTCAGTTTGGGGCGGAACACATGATAAGAGATGGAAAAACCTGATCTGTGAGGGGTGCTCTCAGGGCGAACCAGTTTCTGTCACTGCTGAACATGATGTTCTCCATACTGAGAAGGGCCGCCGATCTAAGTACATTTTAGACTTTAGACTTCTGGCATTGAGCAGCATTACCTTAGTTTTTTTTTTTTTTTGTGGCAGTAGGTGGTAGGTTTAAATTTGAGCCTTGCCTAAAAAGGCACTATGGGGTGGCAAGAGCCTTTGTAATATCCGGAGTCCAGGGTGACAGGTGCAAGCGTCCCTTGCTGGCTTAGCGTGGCTTGTCCAGCATGTCATCCAGACGAACATTGGATCCTTTGAATGACACCAGAGTTTAGAGAAGCCAATTGTTAAAAGCTGATCATCTTATCTCTGTATTGTGCTTGTGGCATCATTCTTGAAGGTAGGAGGATACTGCTCACAAGGAGTCATACCTCTGCCTTGGGCTAAGAATAATCAGCTCCTCAATGTCTCTCTTTTCATGTAGTCCAAGGAGGTATTGCGTCTCCAGATACGTTACCTTCCAAAGCGTGGACAATGACTAAGTCATATTTATACCTGCTGTTGAGACCTGAGTGCTTCGCGTTATGGATTCCAGTTCTAGCCGCAGCTTACTGTGACCTTCTCCTTACCTTACTCAGTCTGGTAGGCGGGAGTGTCTGACTACTGACTATGGAGTCACCAATGACTAGTGTAATCTGTTTTTATTGATGTTTGGTGGGACTGGGCTGTGACTGTGGACTGTGAGGTCTATGTGTTGCAGGTGTGCAGTTCTGAGGTTCTGAGTGGTGGTTGTTTGGGTGTGTGTGTCTGCTTTGGTTTTGACTGCTGTTTTGACAAAAGCCAATGGGATGGATCCAAAGTCTGCAAATTCCCTATGTCTTTATGAGGTTCATCCTATGATCCTCCATGGCTTTGCAGATAAAGGCTTGTCAAGCTAATGGGCGGTAAGGCCTGGGAGATTCGGTGGAGCACCGCCTTTTGTAGTGGGACAGTGCGCCACCCTGCGCCACTCCTGGAATAAGTATCAGTAAGACTATGATTAAACGGCTGTGTGTGTCCTGGCTGTGGGTTTAATTCATCATTGAGTTAGAGTGGAGCACACGGCCAGGGACACCATCAGGTTGCTTGGATGCTGTGTTTTGCTGGAGAAAACAGTTCTCACTTGGGCGTTGGAAGTGTTTGGGGGCTGCAATCCTAAGCTTCCAGTATAGATATCTCTCCTTTTAGGGGAGGAGGAGAAGTTTGCACTGAACCTGTCAGCCAGTATGTTGGCAATGTCTGTAGGATCAGTAATCTTCACATCTGGGTGTTTCTGTTCTGAGCATATCTGGGAGTTTCCTCCCAGGTTTGATTGTCTTTGAAAAAGGCCTTGATTTTCTTTTTAGTCTTTTAGCTATTTTTCTCTCGTCCCCAGATTCTGTATAACTTGTCCCAGGTCCTAATCTTCTTCACCTATCATGTCGTAGAAGCCTTTGCAGTAGTAATAAGTGAGTGGGATACACAACTTAGATTTTCAGTGGGTGATTTCACTTGTAGAGTATGAATCCAATGTGCTCTTCAATGGCCATGCCTACCTGGACTCAGTCAAGAGTCAGTGTAGGGAATGTGTACCCCATGGCATATGTAATTGTGCAAGTGATTGCCTTCCTACTTCTGTATCAGGGTGCTCTGTGCCTAGCTTGTGCTACTTCCTTTGGAGTGTTTCAGGGAAGGCTGACACACATAGCCATATATGGGTTCCGTCTACGGTTGCCACCCCTCCGTTTTTTTTCCAGACTATCCGGAAATCAAACTGATTCTCCGGTAGTCTGGAAAACACTGTACAATCTCCAGTATTCTGTTTCAAAAAGGAAACAGACTATCGGAGTTTGTAAATCGGCTGATTTACTATGCTTTTTTTACAGAAAAGCATAGTAAATCAGCCGAAAGCAGGCAGCAGGACTGAAGAAAGAGGGCGTTCCCCGCCGAGTGATGTCATCACGATGTCACAAAATGGGCGGAATGTGGGCGGGAGAGGGGGTGGGGCAGACGGGTTTACTGGTGATGCGAGGGGTGTGGCTTTACTCCGGTTTTAGCCACCAAGGAAGGTGGCAATCCTAGTTCCGTCTGACGTTATAGCATACAAATCTTGTGGTATGCTTATATCTACCTGCTGGATCCATACATGTACACCACTTTGTCCTATAAGGGATGGTGGAGCTGAGGGCCTGGACACATACTGCAATACAAAGGACTAGATATATGTCACTTGTTGAGGTGGTTTTAAAACACTATCAGCCATATCCTGTGTAGGCACTTTGCCACCTCCATGGTCAGGTGTGTACCAAGATACCAGCATAACATGCTGTAAACCACCAAAGAAAGCATGGCATATAATGTTTGACTATGCTGTCCATGCACACTCAGATGCCAGAAACTGTCCCATACACACACTTTTGTGCACCATGTTTCATTCTTGAGATACTGAGATACACCTACCACATCGATAAAAGACCTAGAGCAACAACACACATAACACCTCCACACCCATTTCAGATGATCATGTAGGTAGCCTCTATCTATTCCAGTTGCAACAAAACATGGGTCCTGCCAATTCTGGCCTGTTGCATGTGTAACTGTGTAGGAGTATATTATGTGTGAAGTTACATATGACATTCAAATTTCCCCGAGGGTCTTAAGTTTTCCTTTATACTACTGTATAAGGAGCTACAATTTTGTGAGACATTATCAGTATCTTAGCTGTTCTTTGTGGCCTAGCTGTGACTGATTCAATAGACATCTGGATACAGAAAGCCTATAAGTATATTTTTGGCACTTAATCTGTTATCAGTGATAGTCAACAAAACTGCTGTATTTATTATTTTGCTTCGGATTGCTTTTCTTGGTGTCCTGTATTTTGTTTTAGTTAAAACTGCTGCATTTGTTAATATACTTCAGATTGTTCTTCTTGGTGTCTGTATTTTGTTTTAGTTAACAAAACTGATACATTTATTAATTTGCTTCAGATTGCTTTTCTTGATGTCCGTATTTTGTTTTAGTTAACAAAACTGCTGCATTTATTAATTTGCTACAGATTGCTTTTCTTGGTGTCTGTATTTTGTTACTAACCACCTTCCCTATTGGTATCTTGTTCTTATACTTGGTGGCTTTGCAGTTGCTCACCCCTACTGTAAAAAATTGATCTGGGACACTCCTCCCAGTCTAGTGACATTAGCTCATTCTTCCTAATACAGGGCAAACATTTGAGAAGGCCAACCCACTTTAGTTCTTAACCTAGAATTACCTTCTGTTCTTCCTTTCTCCCTTTCCACTTTACTAAAAAAAATAAAAAATTGCTAGAATGTCCTTGTGCTCTGACTGAGTGTGCTTCTTAAACAGTTTGGAAATATAAAGCTGATAAGTATATTTTTCGGCACTTTTTTAACTGCTCAGAGTTGAATAAAACAATAATTGAATTCAGTTCAGAATACAGTTTGAATAAATTGCATTTATTTAAACTATATTCCCTTTAATATTGCTACAGACTCAGATGTGCTAGCTTGCACTGCACTTGAATTATTTTTAGTGCTGTTTTACCTGCTTTTCTGTAAAAAAAAAAAAAAATTCTAAGCTTGTTTCCTGCCTTTCCTGTAACTAGTCTAGTCCAGATACAGATTTGTTGTATCCAGGACTGTTTGTAAACGTCTGAGCCTCCCAAGCTTTTCCGTGTTGGAAGGAAGCCATCTAGCTTATCAGTGGGTGTGGTAAGCACTAGGCAGCCTATCTAACACAAGAAGAATGGTTTCTGGCCCAGAAATTGTAGTTTATTGGCCATTTGGGCAGTTTTTTCCATCTCTTTCAACTTTTTGGTTTAATGGCCTGCATTTGCGCTTGTTTCCCACCATTCCTGTAACTAGTCTAGTTGAGATACAGATTTGCTGTAGCCAGGACTGTTTGTAAGCTTCTGAGCCCCCCAAGCCTTTCTGTGTCAGAGGGAAGCGTTCTAGCTTATCAGAGGGAGTAGTTAGCACTAGGTAGCCTATCTAACACAAGAGAAGTGATTACTGGCCCAGAAATTGCATTTTATTGGCTTTTTGGGCAGTTTTTCCATCTCTTTCAACTGTCTGGTTCAAAAGCCCATGTTTGCGCTTGTTTCCCACATTTCCTGTAACTAGTCTAGTCTAGATACAGATTTGCTGTATCCAGGACTGTTTGCAAGCTTTTAAGCAGTATCAAAAAGTCTGCTCTTCAGTTTTTCTCTTAGATCTGCTAGTTCTCTCCTCTTCTGCACTTTTACTAGCTTATTAGTCTAGCACTTTACCAGACTTCTTGTTGCAATTATTGTAGCACATAAAAGTACTACCAGCACTAAACGTTCTACAAGGAAACACATCCAGTACTTATTAAGGTCAGTTCCCTCTGCTTTCACCTATTAACCTGGTGAACTTGGGCATCCTTAGGAAATGTAGCAACTGCCTCATGTATACCGATAACCCTCTCCTCTTACCTCCCAACACTCAGACTTGCGAGAGATGCACTTATATATCCAAATTTGAAGCCACATACTCTCCAGCCAAGACCAAAATAGCTGGTCAAGAGGAGAAGGTCAACACTTGCACCAGACCACATGGAGCACATAGCCCTCCAGAGCACACACACCAGCACTACCTTCACATAAAAACACAAACCACACAACCACCTTCAGGGAGGGTCTCAATAAAAAATCTACCCAAACAGCAGAGACCTCCAAGGCAGAAATGCACTCAACCACTATATCGCAACACTAATCACAAGACACATAACTCTCCTAAATAGAGTGCCACTCAACCAAAGCCCCTAAGGCAAAACAGCATGCCCAACACATTAGTCATAGGTGACTTGATAGTAAGGCACAATGATGTCCCTCTCACTAGGTTGAATAAGGAGAAAGTAACAGTCAGTTGCCTGTCAGGTACCAGGATCTACCACATAACACATGCACTCAGGTCTCTCAACAACAGGTACAAATATGACTCTGTCATTGTACATATGGGTGTGAATAGCCTGAAACATACCTCCCTGGACTACATGAAAAGAGACATGGAGGAGCTCTCGGATTTTGCAGCCCAGGCGGGTATGACCCTAGCCCTGAGCAGCATCCTGCCATCATCCAGAATTATATCACAGTACAAGCAGAAAATGATTGATTTCAACAATTGACTAAGTTTCTGGTGTCATTCTAAGGGGATCCATTATCTGTCTGCCTGGGATGACATGACTGACAGACCTTGATGCTTTGCCAGAAATGGCCTGCATCTGTCACCCCTGTGCTTCTGGATACTGGCCAAGGCTCTTGCCACCCTTATAGTGCCTTTTTTAGGAGGTGTTCCAAAGACCAAATTGCCACTGTAACAGCTACAAACAAATGCAATCTGAGGGTCATGCTGCTCAATGCTAGAAGTCTAAATCTCAAAATGCACTCACTTGAAGCACCCCTTAAAATGGAAAACATCGACATTTGTGCTGTAACAGAGACCTGGTTCAAGGCAGCAGAAGGCACCCGTGCACTACCCGGCTATAACTCATTCCACATCTTTTGGCCCCAGAATGTGGACCGAAGCTCCAAAGGCAGTGCTGCTTCCATATTCATAAAGGATGCGCACACCTCCAGACTGGTAGCCCAACATAATGCATCAGCAATACGTCAGGTGCAGCTAACATTGGGTAGGACAATGATTCAGGTCGTAGGATGCTATAGGTCCCCAACCATGTCCAAAGGCAACCCAAGAGGGGGATGTATTAAAAAGAAACTAGGTGAGCTGGAAGCCAGGTGGCAAATCAAGTTAAATGCCTCCACCCACCCGGGGCTTAATGAACACATATCCATAAAACCTATGTTAGAGAACCTGGTAAATTAATGAAGTAGTATTGGTATAAAAATGCAACATCAGAAGGTCATTATGCACAAATTCAAAAGTTACTCATTAACATTTTTTATGAATTTTTTATGGATTTTATTATATTTAAATTCATATTTATATTAATTTTTACTAACAATACTTTTTACCTACTGTCATTTATATAAAAAAATATAAAAAAATACAAAAAGATGTAATTAAGTACTTATTACTATGTTATTAATATATGAATTAAGAAGGATGGTTTTAAATATATAATGCACACTGGCACTTTAAATATGGAATTGTAGTTATGACGTATAACCCTATTCATTTTCAAAAAGCTATTTAAGCTGTGTAAAATTGCAATGGAACTGTTCTGAAGAAGTCTAATTAACCTAGATGAAAGCGCTCAACTGTGTTTTTTAACTGTGTTTTTTTCGTGGAATAAACAAGTATTTTCAACATTGGTGTCGGTGTGGACCAGTACATGCTGTGAGGAGCAAGTTGCTGGATTTGATATTTATTTGTGGACTTGTTCCGTACTTTTTTGTGTTATTCATGTCCTACGACTCACACTCCACATTTTTAAGCACCCTGGAGAATATTAGGGTCCAACCTAACACTCTCATACTGGGTTACTTCAACTACCCCTCCATTAACTTGGAAAACTACTCATGTACCAATACACTTGCCCAATGTTTCCTGGAATTCATTAATTCCAATGCACTAGACCAGCTCGTTCTTACCCCTACTAGAGGTAGAAACATCCTTGACCTGTTCATTACTATAATAGGCGACCATTGCTCTACACCAATAGTCAACTCCTCCCTGGTTAGATCCAACCACAAACTAATCACCTTGGAAATCCACATCCCACCCACCCCCCACCCCCCGCAAAGGTAACCACCATGAATACAGTCTCCAAAGCTAACCTTGGGCTCCTAAAAACAGAGGTGGCTACCTTCATGGAAACCATGCAAATGGAGAATAGTTTCATGACCGCTGAATCATACACCAATGCACTGTACAAACCCATACACAAATGCATGGATCTCATCATACCCAATAGAACCAAGATGCTCTCCTCCAAAAAATGAAGACAAATCTGGTGGTCCCCTGGCATAAACAAACTCTACAACAGAAGGAGGAAACTGATGCAGAATAAGGTGAAGTTCCCAATACTGGAAAAACTCCCTTATCAGCCTCAACAAAAAGTTGAGATCCCTCATCAAATCCTCTAAAGCTAGCTATGGAAACAGAATTGCAGCAGATAGTAAAGACAACCACAAGGCCTTCTATAGTTATGTAAAGAATCTCAACGGCAATACCCAGATTTGTTCTGAGCTACTGCACAATGTTACCTCCTATACCACGGCAACAGATATTGCCAGTATACTGGCTGACAGATTCAGTGCCAACTTTACCCCTCTCTCCCCCACCAAAGGACCAGTCACAATAGTAGTAGATTGCCAGTCACCCAGTATTACTGCTGCACAGGTTATACAAGCACTGTCCAAGGACAAAAATACAGCTTCTATGGGACCTGACAATATCCCTGACTGTGTTCTACATGAACTATAGAGAAATTGGTACCTCACCTGTGTGCCCTGTTCAGTCACAGCCTCACCTCAGGCTTTGTCCTTAGTGAATGGCACACTGCTACAGTCATCCCTCTCCACAAAGGAGGAGCGACTACAGATGCTGGGAACTATCACCCCATTAGCCTGATGAGTCTGATATGCAAAGCTATGAAACGCATCATCATGGACCTAATAAACAAGGATATAGGAAATTTCCAAACTCTGGATCCTGCACAGTTTGGTTTTGTGAAGGGTAGATCATGCCTGCTCAACCTGGTTGATGTCTGTAAGTCAGTCACCAGAGCTGTGGATGAAGGCAAGATGGTTCATACAGCCTACCTTGACATGGTCAAGGCCTTTGATACCATTCCCCACTCAGGAATCATAGAAAAACTCACTAAGCTAGGCATCAACAACTATATCACTAGGTGGGTTGCAAATTGGCTCACAGATAGAACCCACAGTGTGAAAGTAGCTGACTCCAAGTCAGACTGCTGACCAGTCATGAGTGGAGTCCCACAGGGTTCGGTCCTGGGTCATATCCTGTATGGTATCTACTTCTCTGAAGTTCAGGGCAACATGAAGGGACTCTGGCTGACAAATTTCACAGACAAGTGTAAGTTGGGAGCTATTATTAACTCCCCAAGTGATGTTCATATCCTACAGAAAGGCCTCAATGAGACAAAAGACTGGTGTCAGAACCATGGCCTTAAGCTCAATGCCAAAAAATGTGTCATCATCCCCTTTGGGGAAAATCCCAGTTCACATGAATTACCACATCGATGGTAGTCCACTGAACACAGAAGGTATTCTAAGAGATCTGGGAACACAGGTTGACATCAACCTCTCTTTTGACCACCACATTGGCACTGTGGTCAGAAAGTCCTTTTATGTGGCACATCTCGTCACTAAAGGTTTTGCATCCAGGAAGAAAGAGGTCATTGTCTCCCTCTACTCTTCCCTCATTAGGCCAATCATTGAGTACAATGACCCATTTGGCATGTACCTCACTAGACAACTGCAACAACTGGAGAGGCCGCAAACATACCTCACAAAGAGGATCCTAGGCTTTAAACACTTGTCCTATATGGACAGACTCAACAAACATCCAACTATTCTCTGTCTCATATACCTACTTAGAGGCGATCTTGGGTTGACTTACAAAGCCATGTCTGACTCAGCTTTCTTATAAATGCTACAGCTAAAGAAATCCCAATCCCTCCGCACCACACACTCCAGAGACCTGAACCTCATTACCCCAGTCAACCGAACATGCTAGAGGGACAGATTCATAACCCAGAGACTGCTCATGCTATAGAATAGACTTCTCATACACGTCAAACAGAGCACCTCACTGGCCCTCTTCAAGAGAAATCTTGATGCGTTTATGGGAAATAGAAAATTCACCCCAGTGATCACTCCAGTGGCTCTACTCGACAGAGGCACTTTGTACTAAGGTCAGGTGGCATGATGCCAGGGTAATCCTATGGGCTAGCCTTGTAAAGGCTCCAGGGCCATTAGCCTAGCATGTACCTATGAACCTAAATTGTTTTGCAATTCCAGGTTGTCATGTCCAAACATGGGAAACACTGAGTAAATTCGTCTGTGCAGAAAATGACATCCTACTACAAGCTCTATGTGAGCATAACTGACAGATGCTCCATCATGACATATCTGACCGGTCCTTCCATATTCATATCTGACAGGATATTATGCATGGCATCAGCACAGTAGGTGGTCAAAATCAGAATTAACTGCACCTCCAGAAAAGGGCCACTGACATGATCACTGCAATATTCCTAAGGGCAGCCCACTTGACACAGCAGCAGAAGGCCGCAAGAAGGGGTATGACAACAGACATACCTCTGACTGGCACAGAGGAAGTCATAGCACCTCTGCATGCAGATCTAAACATTTCCAACATCCACAGTGGAATGGTAGACATTGTACTGAGTTGAATATGGCACTGTAGATATCCAATGGTCATTCCTCAAGTGGAAATGTCTGAGCATGGATTACTATCAACATTGCATGGTGATAGAGCATACAGGCATTACTTCTCAACTCTGTAGGAACATAATGACTATGGGTACAAAGGCCAACTGCTTAAGTTATGATAAGGCACTCTGTTGTACAGGTGTAATTTAATTTGGCTGTGGGTGTTTCTGAAGTATTATCCCTAAGTTTAGGTAATATTTTTGGTATTTTCACAGGTGCTGCATTATCAGAGGCCCCCACCATGGATACAGGCCTACCTGATGTCTTGGATCAGTCTGTCACTGTTTATGATGGCAACTGAATATCTGCATGATCAGGAGGCACGGAGTCAGTGGTTAACTTGGGTACTGTGACAGCCACATCCATACCCTCTTTCACAGACACATCTAACATGTCTGTGCAATCCACCTCACACACCCAGGAAGGCATCTATGAACAGGAGAAAGATGACAACACAGCTGCCCAGGGAGTGCCTCAACACAAGCAGTACAGCCTGCCTTGGTATATGCCAGCTCTACAAAATCAGGGGTTGGTATTCCAGTGGCTGAACATACCACATGCCCCCCCACCCCAAGCAGAGTGTCTCCATGGCCACTTTTCAATGTTTGTACATAGCCATAATACAGGGATAGGCAGAAATACAGCCATAGCTGAGTTTGCTGAGGTAGTACATGTTGTATGTGAATATCTGTGAGAGTGCATTGGCCACATGTGCAACATTGTAGAAAAGTAGGCATAGGGACATTGCATGCAGCAGATGCCCCTTTGCAGCCACACATTACGGCCAATGTATTTGCTGTATTGGTCCACCTCTGTCTCCATCAACAGAATGGGAGGGCATGGTTTAGGACTTATAGTGACACCACATCCATATCACCATTCAATGTCAAGGGGACTATGGGGTCAAATGGTTACACGTATAGACCCATAGTTCAAGCTGTTGTTCACAGTTTTGTGGCATTCTGTCCTTTGTGAATGCTATAGGCCATGCTCCTAACCTTCTTAGAAGAGGAACCCCTGTGGAAGTGGATGTGCATAGTGAGTGAATATGATTTCAGTGGGTACCCTGGACCTGTCTATTCGACCTCAGAACAGTGTAACTTCATCTGATGCAGCTGTGTCCAAGCACACACATACACACACACACACACACACACACACACACACACACACACACACACACATGCACAAACTCCTACCCCGACACAAACAAACTGCTTATTGTTGACACTTGTCACTGTTGCCCTCCTCGGTCTATATTCCCATGTTGACAGGACTGTTCATCGAACGCCCTTACATCGACACATATAGAATGAAATGCCAACATCTTGAACAGCCACAATAGCAATTGTTTTCTCCAGGGAAAAAAATTGCTGGGCCAACAAGAAACAAACCGAACTGACAGACAAAATAAAGGGCTGTGCCCACCCCACACCCCCTACTTAAATATACCAACTCCAAGATCAAACTACAGTGGAGAAAATGGCAAATTCCCAACAATGGTCCAGCGATTTTTTTCCCTGGGAAAAAAATTGCTATTGTGGCTGTTTGAGATTTTGGCATTTTGTTCTATATGTGTCGACATAAGGACATTTGATTAACAGCCCTGTCAACATAGGAATATAGACCCACCCTCCTCACCTGTGCATATACTGAAAACTGTGACATATCTGCAGCACTCTGTTATCTGATGGACATTGTGTTTATTAAGCTATAGCACAGCCTGTTTATAGGTTTGCATACATCAAGTTTTATGTGACATAGAAACAGTTATTACCAGCATGGATATGTTGAAAGTAGATCTAAAACTACAGGCAACATGATATTCTATAATAATATTGGTATAACAAGTATAAATGAAAAAAGTGGGCTGTGATGTAATTTATACAGACCTCTCTACACCATTTGCTAGGGTAATATACAAAACACTTTTAAAAACAAAACACAGCACAAAACAGAAAACATGATTTATACACACCCCAATTTTATTAGCAGTTTCATTTAAACATTGCCAAACTTCTTCAGATCTAACTCAAAACTGCATGCATCAACTTTCAAACATTTCCTCATCACATGACCAACTAGTCCACACATGAGTCCTTAGAGCTTAAAGACACCATGACAAAATATTCCATTAAAACAGTAAACTACCTTAAAGCTGATTTTTAAATAGCAGAAAAAAATTACAAATGAAGTGCAACAAAATAAAGTGCCTGACATTGATTCGATACATGTCATGTTATGATCATTTTCCAGCAGTTAAATTATTACTTTAATATAAAAGCTAAAAAAAATCATTGTAGCTATTGTTGTTGTACCACTTCATTATAAAATTACTCTTAAAATGCTATAAAAACTGCTCAATTTTGAATAATTTATATAATTGAATAAATACATAACCCAGTATATAAAAATATATATAAAAGCTATATGAAAAAAACATAACAATACAAAATAATTATAAAAAAATGCGTAAAAAGCATGTAAAACAATACATTCAAAAATAACATGTAAAAAATCAAAAAAAGCATAAGAACCCCTGCTTGTCTATGACAGTAATAATAATATGCTGGAAGTACTAAGTCTATCTATTCAAGGTCCTGGGTTTAAGCACACTGTTGACAGATGAATATTATACACAATGACTGGCCATTAACATTTTTAAATGAGCATGCTGATTTGCCAGCCCAACCAGCGTGCCTGTTGTAAATCTGAAAATATACCAACGGAAAAAGGTCCTGTCGCCCAGACTTTTTTCCATTGGTATATTCTTTAATTTTAGCTTTTTTCAACAAAAATAAAAAATAAAATGTGTAATCCGGAGGACTCCAGACATACGAGAGCGACACCATGCAGAAAATACAAGGGAAATCAGGTGCGTTGTTTAAAACTAAAGACACGTACCTGATTTCCCTTGTATTTCCTCCATTCTGTCTCTCTCCGGAAAAAAGGAAAAGTGGAGCAACGGAGATCTTCTTTTCTCCATTGCTTACTTTCCCAAGCACTGATGTACTGGGTATGCATGAAAATGCAAGTCCCATAAGCATGCGCAGTTCATCAACACAAGGAAGCAGCATACCACTAGTCGTGGAAGAGCAGCAATGTGCCGTTATACAAAGACATTATTAAGAAAAGCAAGTATTTTTTTTCTTAAATAATGTCATTGTATAATAGCAATAGCCGAATCCGTCTTTGTGGTATATAGACATTTACCATGGTTGGCTTTATTTAATAACTCGGGCTTCACCCTCATGATTAAACCATGCCAACCGTGGGTAAATCTTCAATGTACCACACCGACGTGATTGGTTTTTGCTATATTCATTCAGGCCTGACCATGCATATGCATTAAGCATAATTTGCCATTTTAATTCTTTATGCTCTAATTGCAAAGACCAAGGTCCACCCCTTGGGCTGACCAAAACTTGCTCTATTGCCATATATTTAAATTCATGGCTCTCATTACTAATAACATGTTTGACTAGAGCATTAGTTAACTTTTGCTTCTTAATAGCATATTCATGCTCATATAGTCTTTCTTTAAAGATTCTGTCTGTTTTTCCCTATATAGTATGAAGGACAATCTTGACAGGAGGCCAAATATACCACCCCTTTTCTGTAACAGTTCTATTTACCTCCCAGCTTGTACTCCTACACCTTTTGTTTCAAAGCTATCCCTTACATTAATTAAGGCACAATAACGGCACAGACCACATTTTTCATTCCTGTGTTCCTTCCATTTGTAATAAAACTAGAGGTATAAGTTACTTTATCTGTGTTGATGTCCTCATGTATTTGCACCTCACTTTTTTATTTTTTAATATTGGCTGAAAATAGCCACTTTTCCTTTTATGACAAACCTCTCCAATCAATTCTGTCAACAATCTGTCCGGATGGCCCCTAGCTTTAAACAATCTTTTCAAGTTGTCACATCCTGTTTGAAAATCTTCATCTAATGTGATCATCCTGGCTGCACAGACCAGTTGCCCCTTGACAACTGATCTCTTTTGATGGGCAGGATGCGGACTATCATAATGCAAAAATGATTTGGAATATGTTTCCTTCCTATGTATTTTAGAAAAGAATCTTTTAACATATTGATCTCTATGCACATTTACATCTAAATAAGAAATAATAGTATTGCTCATTTCATATGTAAAGGTCAAGAAATCAGTAGTGCCATTCAGATAATTAACAAATTCCTTTAAATCATTTGAATCTCCTGCCCACCAAATAAAGATATCATCTAGGTATCTTAAATACAAGGGCATTTTCTCTTTGTGTTCATGTCTATTTAAAACATACTTCCTTTCCCACTGGGCCATAACTAAATTTGCAAATACAGTACCAAATGGTGATCTCATGGCCACCCATAATTTCTCTAAAAAATACCTTCCCTCAAAATGTATTTATTTATTTATTTACATTATTTAACTGGGAGAGTCCAACTGGACACAGGTCCGTTTTCAGTGGAGGCTCTTGCTGGCTGTTGGCGTTTTGAGGATCTTGGATTTACGTCGCCATTTTTTCTGTGTCTGTCGAGGAGGGTTCCTCACTGGACACTGGCATTATTTGTGGCTTTATAACTTCCTTCAACAGTTAACATTTGGCATTTTCGATCATCCAGGTTGGGAATTTCATTGTTCTTTGGATGGGAGGATCCATTTTTGGTTACCAGTTTTTGGATGCATATCTTGGTTCTTGTATGTTGTATTCTATACGTGGATGCCATTTTTCAGCGTTACTTTTTTAAATAAGGATTTCTTTATTCTTTACACCTCTCTTTTGTGGTAGGAGCTACAGGATACGGGGTTTTGGATATATTATCTATTTATATTTGGCAATTTTCTTTATCTTAACATATGGCACTGGTACATGGGCCAACTAACTGGTGACAGTATTTTAAGGGTTGGCGCTATAGCGTTTTTTCGAAGCAGCTACTGGATTATGTTCAATTTGGACAGCTTACATCACGTTTCAGGTACTGTTTTTCTATTCTTTTGACATCTAACTGGTGACAGTATTTGAAGGGTTGGTGTTTCAGCGCTTTCTAAAGCAGTTACTGGATAATGTTCCATTTGGACTACTGACATTACATTTTTGTTCTATTTTTCTATTTTTTGATAACTACACGCTGCAGTACGCTCCTTTTTGCAATAGACTTTATAACATCTACATTTGGAGGATTGTTATTGACAGATTATCATTATTTCATGTGCTTATAACATTCCGGACTGACAGGGCCTTTGAATACATATTTGCAATGACATTATTTGGCAATCTGCATACAGCATTGTGCTGGTAACTACGGAACCTTATATATTCGTTTGAACTGTTGTGAACAGGCATTATTGCCTGATACATGACTGTTTAGACTCCAGTTATAGCATTTTGGTGAATTTATCCTTAATTTCATAGATATGCTTTAACAGTTTAATCATACTATATTGATGTTCAGCTAGTAATCTATGCTCGATGTTTTGTTATTTCCAATGTAGATCATTGCACCTGCTCATACTTGACTTTTAGTGTTTTCATTTATATATACATGTCTGTACCAGCTATATCTTTGTTATAAAAAGAGCAATCACGAAGTACATAATCCCATTTTATAACTTGTTTATATAGGAATTGTTTCACAGTTCTGGCTCTACGAACTTATGTATAGGAAGGATTGAATGCTTGTCTTTTATTTAATTATTATAGATTATGGTTCAAGCTTTTGATAGATTCTTTAAGTCTCACATTGATAAATGTATGCTCTAGCTATGTCTTGCAACTTTTGACACTACTCATATTTCACAATATTATTTTATATGGGAACTGCTTTACTGGTTCATGCATACTTGATGATCTTATGATATGTTTGATGCTTTCATCAGATCACATATAGTCTGCCTGACTACACATATTGGGTACTAACAATATATATACCTATGCATTTATAACACCTGTTGATCCATCACTCATGTGATCATTCTTAGGGCTTTTGGCTCTACATTGTAGGATTTGCTTGCATATATTTCTAGAAACCCCTGATATCCGTTTGGGTTCTTTAGTTGAAGTAACCAAGGATCTAATAGCTGATACAACCTACCATTTTGAACAGGCACACCCATTTTTTAATTAGGGTCACGGTTTTCTAGCTGTGACTGATTAATATTTAATAAGATACTGTTGGCCATTTTTTTGAGTGTATTCTACCATATGGTATAACAACTACATGTAAGCAACTTTACAGACATTTTATACTTGTCTAGGACACTGTGAACCTATGGGACTAATTGTGGATTTATGAGATATAACTACTGTTATTCCCAGGATGGGCTCATTCCTCATCTATTATTTGGCATCTTATTATTCCCTTGTAATTGTATCTATCTAATGATCGGAAGCATTCCACACCGGATCACCTTTTGGTTAAACACAGTCCTCTGTTCATTCTATCAAACTATATGAACAGTAACCTCTAAGGGGTGCCGACATCTTTAACAATAGATAGTAGTCCCTTCATTGATCGGGACATACACACTTGGTCTTACATTTTCTTTATTTAACCTGCCCAGGGCCTGTACTCCTCTGTGATCCAATGTGTTATTGACTTGTGTAGATATCCTTTATTTGAGCATTAATAATATTTTGATTAATTTGCTCTGACAATTTCATATCCTGTGTAGTCTGGTTGCATTGCTCCGTTTCTTCAGTTCTAGCAACTTATTGTCATGGATCTTCAGAAATTATTATCTGGCTTATGTTCTGACAAGGATGATCTTAAGATATTTGGAAATGGTATTGGTCCGACTGAAATTAATAATTTGCAAACAACTGATCCAGTTGACGGTTGCGAACATTTATTTCAGAAGTTAGGTAAACAAATCAAAATGCTGAGAACAAATATCTGGCATCATAAATTGTTTAAAGCATATCAGGTGCAGAAAATATCCCCCAGGGGATTAAGATGTAAAATCCAACCACTGGTTGGTACACCAGATGATGTCCTGCTTAAGAATTGGCAAATAGCACAACAGGAGGCCGCCATGGCTAGAGTTAACATATTGGCATAATTCTATGAGAGAACTGTACATGCCAATACTCTGGACGTGGAAAAAAATTGTAACAACCTCAAACGGTTTGAGGAAAATACTAATTTTCAAAATTGTCTGAGCAAATTATCTAAGGAGATATCCACTTTGGCGAATAATCTCAAAAGCAGGAAACTTCACAAATTTGCCCGAGATAAGGAGGATTATGAGAGGGGCAGACAATTTGAGTCACAGAGGGGAGTCAGGTTCGCTCAGGGCACTAGGAATGCTTCCTTTGTACGAAAAAAGAGGCCCAGGTCTATTCTGAAAAAGACAGGATTGAGTAACACCACCTCTGGTGAGGAATCCTCCACCACAGACACAGAAATATTGAGTACTGGTGAATCACCACATGCCAAAAGGGGAAGAACAACCGATGTCCCTTTAGGGGTAGGAAACACCGGGCAGGAAAGAAACATAGGGGTAACAAGTCTAGAAGAGTTATTCATGTCGATAGTAAAATAAATGAACCATGTACCAATGTGCTAAATATTTCCAAGCATGTTTTATCTGATGACCAATATTCTTTACTCAATAAAGGTCTTGGTTTTATCCCCGGATTTTTCATTGATGAGAGTTCATTAGTATCTGATACTATAGACTTTTGTAGAAAGATTAACCTCAATTTGTTTTTCAAACAGCAGGACAAATCTGATGATACTCAAAGATCATCTGACTTCAGATTTCACAAATCAACATTTAATCCTCCTATGGATAAACATGTTGCTGTATTTCAGCAGGCTGTAATAAAGGATATACACTTTCATTTTAGTTCAGAGGAGAATATGAGGCATAATCTTTCCAGGAAAGAACAACTAGCTTTATCACAACTCAAAAATAACACTGATATTGTCATCACTCCTGCTGACAAAGGGGGTGCGGTCGTTGTTATGGATACCGATTGTTATCGGGAAGAAGGTAATAGACAACTATCGAACCATCATCACTATATGAAAATGGATATTGACCCTACACCCAGTTTCCAACGTGAAATTCTGGATTTATTGGAGCAAGTGGTTGAAGCAGGTATCATTTCAGATAAAACTAAAACACATTTGATGGTCAAAGATCCTGCCAAGCAATATCTCTATTTACTACCCAAAATTCATAAATCTGTCCATAAGCCACCTGGCAGACCCATAATATTTGGCATTGGGTCACTTACTGAACCCTTATCTGTTTTTCTCACCGAAAAACTCAAACCGCTATTACTACTCATTAGAGCTAGGATCCAGGATACCACCGAATTCCTGCAGATTGTATCTGAATCTCAATTAGAACCTGAATGGTTAATGTGCACCCTAGATGTAAAATCGTTATACACCAGCATTCCACACTGGGCGGGTTTAATGGCTTTAAAATTTAGGCTAAATAAATCCAACATCTACCCCCGAGGACTGAATACACTACTGGTATGCTTGGCTGAGCACATTCTTACCAAAAATGTGTTCTACTTTCAGCAGGATTGTTACTGGCAACTTCAGGGCACGGCCATGGGTGCCTCGTTTGCACCCATTTACACGGATCTCTTCATGGGTTTTATTGAGGAACAGATCATTTATGATCCTATGCATAACATATATTTATCTGAGATTGATATATGGAGAAGATACCTGGACGACTGCTGGCTAGTGTGGAAAGGAGGTAATGACTATATTCAGGAATTTATTGAGCATCTCAATGGGAATATCTGGGGCATTGAATTCACTTTGGAATATCATCAGAAGCAAATACATTTTTTGGATGTTCATTTGTCAAGACAATCTGACAATACACTCAAAACTTCTGTTCACAGAAAATTCCCACAATACAACACCCTTCTGCATGCAGACAGCCTCCACCCAAAACATATTATTAAAAATATACCAAAATCTCAATTTCTTCGGATTAGAAGAATATGTTCTTCTGAGGATGATCTCATCACATACCATGAGGACCTATCTAACAGATTTTTGTCTAGGGGATATTCCCCACAGATTATCAATTCTGCGGCCAATTGGAGCAGCAATAAATCTAGGGACTCCCTCTTACAATATCAAACGGGACCAAGAGAGAAAAATTCAGATACATGCAGATTCATCACTACTTATGGTAGGAATAGCAAAAATTTGATCAATATTATCAATAATCATTGGAACATACTTAATTCACACCCTCTTTTGGAAGGCTACCTGGGGGGAACGGTGTTATTTTTCATATAGGAAGGGTAGAACGCTTGGTTCTCACTTCTCACACTATAAAAGAGCAAGCATTAAGGATGACACATTCACCCAGAGGACACTTACAGGGGACAAACTCATAGGCATATTCCCCTGTGGTCACTGCAGCTTTTGCAGTTACATTTTTAAAACTACCAGTTTTACTAGTAAAAATACTGGCCATATTTACAATATTGAATTCTTTGGTAACTGCAGCTCTGATTGGATAATTTATCTTGCCATATGTACCTGTCAGGCCTTTTATATTGGGCAAACATCTAGGCAGTTCCGCATAAGGATTTCTGAACACCTAGGGGACATTAGAAACCATAGAATAACTAACGCTTTATACAGACATACAACCAAGCATCTTACTGCCAAATTCTCATTCATCATTATTGATCGTATAAGTGGTAACCGATCATTCAAAACATTGATTGATATTTTGAACAAGAAAGAGAAAAGATGGATCATAAAACTTGGGCTTTTCCCTCCGGGACTGAATGATAAATTATGATCAATGCTATTTTACATTCATCCAGTATCCCTCATTCAACAATATACTTTTAATTTATCTCTTTTGTGATATCACTACATCTGGATGACATTCCCCATTATACTATGGCATTAATGATGGTTTTCATTTTTTGCTTATTAATCATTATGTTCTTTAGTACAGTTGTTTAATATATGATTATAACACTTGTACTTTATTTATATATATGAACATAGATGAATTATGAAGAGTTGATCAATACCATCATTATATATTTTTTATATTTTCTATGTTAACATATATTATGGTTTTTACCATACTATTATTTAGATTAACCATTTATTTTTTGGTTTTGCTAACCACAGGAAGTGATGTCATTCTTTTTTGGATTTTTTGAAGCTATTCAAGCAGGTGACTTTTTGGGATTCATGTAATATACTACTGAAGAAAGCCTTGTGCTGAAACCGGTCTAGTTTCAGTTAATAAATATTGAATTTTCAGATCTTCTCTGGTGCTGGCATATTTTCTCTTTGGATCTACTCAGCTTGCTTGCCTGGCACCTGCCGTACTTGCTAGCTGTTATTTTGCTTACATTTACACCTAAATAAGAAATAATAGTATTGCTCATTTCATATGTAAAGGTCAAGAAATCAGTAGTGTCATTCAGATAATTAACAAATTCCTTTAAATCATTTTTGTCTCCTGCCCACCAAATAAAGATGTCATCTAGGTATCTTAAATACAAGGGCATTTTCTCTTTGTGTTCCCACTGGGCCATAACTAAATTTGTAAATACAGTACCAAATGGTGATCCCATGGCCACCCCTGCTTTCTGTAGAAAATACCTTCCCTCAAAATAGATGTAGTTATTTTGCAGTACAAGCTCAAAGAGGTCCACATATAAATTAATTCCTGATTGTGATACAGCTTTTCCAAATACACAGTCAATACCCAACTGTTGTGGGATCACCGAGAAAAGGTCCTTCACATCAATAGTAAGAAACAAATAGGCATCATTGTACTCCACTTTATTTAACAATTTCAAAAAATGCCATGAGTCTTTGCATATTTGTGTTTCTTGTTGCAAAAAATGTTTTAATTTAAAACTGGCTTATTGCCAGGATTGCAGGAACAGCAGACTATTTGTGCAAATGGCAGGAACTGCTGGCATGTTTATTTTAGATGCAAATGAAGCACCACATTCTTATACTTCATTATTAAATAGTCATTAAGTAGTCATAATAATCAACATCTAACCTGGACCAGAACACCAAAGGCAGAGGTGTGTCCATATTCATTAAGGATATCTACACCTCCAGGCTAGTTGCGCAGCGTAATGCATCCGAGGTTATCCAAGTGCAACTAACTCTTGGCAAAACTGCAATCCAACTTGTAGCTTGCTACAGATCCCTGACCATGCCCCAGGATTCCCACTCCTCTTTTCTTGATATACTGGAAAATATTAGGGTTCAACCAAACACCCTAATAATGGGTGATTTGAACTACCCCAACATTAACTGGGAAAACTACTCATGTACCAACTCCTTCGCTCAACGCTTTCTGGAAATCATAAATTCCAATGTCCTGGATCAACTTATCCACACCCCCACCAGGGGCAACAATATCTTAGACCTAGTCATTACCAACATGAGTGACCGGTGTTCCACAGCTGAAGTCAACTCCTTGTTGGTCATATCTGACCATAAGCTAATCACCCTGGATATCTGCATCCTGACCCACCCACCATTAAGGAAACCATGGTAAAAAAAAATTTCCAAAGCCAACTTCATGCTTCTTAAGACAGAAGTGGTGAACTTCATGACACCGATATAGATGGACAATGCAGTTATGACTGCTGAATCCTACACAAATGAACTCTATAAGTACGTACACAAGTGCATGGATTGTGCTATCCCAAACAGAACCAAGATGCTATCCTCCAAAAAATGGAAGCAAATCTGGTGGTCTCCTGCCATAAACAAACTCTACAACAGAAGGAAGAAACTGTTGCAAAAGAGAGTAAAATCCCATGAGTGGAGGATCTCCCTGGTCAGCCTCAGTAAGAAGATGAGATCTCATATAAGATCCTCCAAAGCTAGCTACAAAAACAAAATTGCCACTGATTCTAAGGGCAACCACAAAGCATTCTATAGCTATGTCAAGAATCTCAATGGCAACACCCAGATCTGCTCTGAGTTACAGCACAATGGCACGAAAATTACAGAACCAACTGATATTGCCAATAGCCTGGCAGATAGGTTCAGTGTTAACTTTATCCCCTCACATCCCCTAAAGGTCCCATATCTATACAGGAAGAATGCAGAATCCCTGTAATCACATCTATGCAGGTAAAAGCTGCACTCTCTAAAACCAAAAACACAGCATCCATGGGACTGGACAACATCCCAGGCTGCATTTTACACGAACGTCAGAACAAACTGAATCCCCACCTAAGCACCATGCTCAATCATAGTCTCACATCAGGCTTTGTGCCCACTGAATAGCACACAGCAACAGTTATCACACTCCACAAAGGGGGAGCTGCCACTGATCCTGGGAACTATCACCCCATTAGCCTGGTGAGCCTGGTCTGCAAGGCCATGGAACTTATCATCATGGAACTCATAAACAAAGACATTGGTAACCTCAAAACTCTGGACCCCACCCCCAGTTCAGGTTTGTGAAAGGCAGAGCATGCCTTCTGAACCTGATCGACTTCATTGAGGCAGTCACCAAAGACGTAGAAGAGGGTAAGGTGGCTCACACAGCCTTTCTTGACCTCGGCAAGGCTTTCAACACCATCCCCCATTCTGGAATTATAGCTAAACTCACTAAACTAGGTATAAAGCCCTATGACACAAGAAAGGTTGCCAAATGGCTCACCGACAGAACCCACACTGTAAAAGTTGCAGACTCCAAATCTGACTTCAAACCAGTGAAAAGTGGAGTACCACAGAGTTCAGTCCTGGTACCTCTCTTGTTTGGTATCTACTTCTCTGAAGTACAGGCTAACAAAGAAGGCCTCTGGCTAATGAAGTTCGCAGATGGCTACAAACTAGGAGCCATAGTCAAGTCCCCAAATGATGTGGACATCCTACAGAAGGGCCTCACTGAGACAGATGCCTGGTGTCAGAGACATGGCCTCAAGCTCATTGCCAAAAAGTGCAGTGTCATCCCCTTTGGTAAAAACTCTGTACCCATGAACTACACATAAATGGCAGTCTACTTAATGCTGAATGTGTGATAAGAGACCTTGGGACCCAGGTGGACAGTAGTCTCTCCTTTGATAATCACATCGCCACAGTAGTCAAGAAATCCTTCTATGTGGCACACCTCATTACAAAAGGGTTCTCATCCAGGAAAAAAAAGGTCATTGTTCCCCTCTACTCAGACCGATTATAGAGTACAATGCCCCTTTTGGAATGTACCTTACAAGACATCTGCAGCAGCTGGAAAGGCTACAGAAGTACCTCACAAAGAGGATTACTGGCCTCAAACAGATGCCCCCCACTGACCGTCTTAAAAACTCCAGCTTTAATCTGTAGCATATCACCTACTCTGAGGAGATCTCTGTTTAACATATAAAGCTATGTTAAACCCAGAGATGATGGACATGTTACACCTAAAGAAATCCCAATCCCTCTGAGCTACATGCTCTAGGGACCTAAACCTTGTCACCACAATAAACAGGACATGCTGTAGGCATAGATTCCTGTCCCAGAGACTTCCTGTACTCTGGAACAAGCTACCAATCTATGTCAAGCAAAGTTCCTCAGTAGTACTCTTCAAGAAAAATCTTGATGAGTGGATGGGAAATAGGAAATACACCCCGGGGAGCACTTCTATGGTTCTGCTCGACAGGGGCACAGGAAATTAAGTTTCTTGGGAGGCATAAGCCAGGGAACCTTGTTGGCTAGGATTACTTAGGCCCTTGGGCCGATTGCCTACTACCTACCTATGAACCTATGAACAGTTAAGGCAACATTGGGAAGCCCCTTCTTTTAAGGATTGTTTTAAAAGGGGGCTCAATTTTTCTGGTAATTCCCCTGCTCAGCAAACATTTAATGACAATATGCATGAGAAACTAAATAACTTTGCTTATAAGCTGCATAATGCTTATCTGAATAAATATTTAGATAATAATAATATGCCAAAAGGTTTAAAATTATATTGTTACCCCACAGGCTTAGTTGTGAATTCTCCTCTGTATATTGAACTGGCCAATTTATTTGACAGACAAGCTTGTGAGTTCCTTAATGTTTTAATCAAATATAATGCTAAGGACATAGACAATGTGGGTGAGGAACTTGACCAGCTGGAAAATAACATAAAGTAGGATGAGGCATATGCTAGATATAAGTGTGAGCATCAATGCATTTATAGCAGTACTGAACAAAATGTAATGATGCTCAAGGAAAACAAAATAAAAATAAAGCTGACTAGAGACAGAGATGAGTATATAAGAGGGGGTAGCATACCCAAATTATCCAAAGAGACAACAGTGAGGTAGAAAAAATAATGTTTCTGATGTTGTCAATGGTCCTAAATATTCAAAAATCCTGGTGGAAACTGATCAGCAGATGCAAAATGAACAAGTTTATGTTAATGATAATCAGCAGTCATTTAATATCAACAATCAACAACAGTTTCCTCACTTAAGACGTTCTGAAAGAATTAGAGAAAGGAACCAAAGAGCAAGGACTTGTGAGGATCTCTATGGCCAGGATTTTTATACACCTTCATAGAGGAACCAGCAAACAGAATTGGCTGCCACAAGGCAGGCAGGTCAGAAAAAAATACAAGAACAGGGGCAACCATAGATAGGTCATGAAAATAACTTGCAACAATAAAGCCCATTAGTGGTTTAGAATAAACATGGGGACTTTAAAATATACAGTTTTTCACAGACTCTGATTAATTCCAGCACAGCTGATTTTCTGGCTGGAATTATGTACCTAGGTCTAGGAAAAATATTGCAACAGTTGTAATTGATCTAAGGCTTTATTTATGTAAGGGTGCCTGTATGTTTACCTTATTTCCTTGGCTGTCCTTGATAATTAGCTAGGTTTAGCAGAGTCCCTTGGATTCTCCCCTGCTACTTTAAATTCCAATTGAAGGTCCCCCCCCCCCCAAGTGATTACTCAGGTACAACACACCAAAGGTTTTAAAAACCCTGGATGCCATACTTGCTCTAATTGTAGCTGAAAGCCCTCCAGGTGTAGCATCTCTAGTAAGTGATGGTATTATTTTTATTTGTTTCAATGTTGTATTCCACACTGTAAATTCACTGTCCCTGCATAGAGTAGTACAGTAATTTCTCTCTAAGGTAGCTTTCCAGTTATTTTTTATTTTTGCTGGTATAGTTTATATTTGGATATTAGAAGCTTATGTTTTTGTTTTTGCTTGCTCCCAATTTCAGTAAACCTGATTCAGAGTTCCACTAAATGATAGTTTAGACTGTCACAGTACTACTAGCTTAAAAGTGATTCCAATAGCTTCTTTCAAAAATAAGGGCATGAATATAAGCTACTTTATTAATTGTGTCTTCACGTAAACCTTTTTGTTTGTTTAATTGTCATAACTACCTGCTATGTGCAAACTCTTTTTTCTCTCCTCCACGTTTGTCTCTTTTTCTCCCTAAAGTACCCTGGTCCCCATTGCGCTGTTCCTGATATAGTTTCTAAGAACCTACCTACCTGGTGACAAAGGACCCTATCGAAATACCTGCAGTTTCATCTAACAGCCTTATTTTCCCTGCACCCTCTCTCAAGGAAGCAAGAAAGTATGTGTTTATCTAAGTCCTGCTTGTAAAGTTCACTACCGTCTACTGTTGCTTCAGAGGTTCTAAAGTACGATACGAGCCTGAACAGCCAGCAGACTTTACCCCCCCATCTACCCTGTATCCAACAAACCTCTTCTACTTTACAATAACCCCCTTTACTAGGTATCACTCCTTCCCTAGTTCTAAACCAGCTAGCTCCCTTACATACTTACCTGCAATACTAGATCTGCCCACGAGGTGGCACCCTTATCTCATCCTTTATCTCCTGCTTATCCCTCTGTATTTCTTCTGTAATTACACTACATCTCTTAAGTCCTAGACCTGCACTTATTTTCTCACTTACCCTTTACTTCAACTGTCTACACCCACCTGTTTTTTTTATTTTCTCATAGACTTCTGTTTTATCTCTGATCTTTCCCACTCCTGACTTGCCTAACTTTCCTTCAGTTACTAGCATTGCTGATAGTTTCTTCTCTAGCTTCTCCTTCACTTGTTTCTACCCGCTCCGTTCGCCCTGCGGGCTCACTCTGCTCCCCTACCTTACTGCCAAATCCCACCCACCCCCAGAGGTCCTACTCTTATACCATCTAACCACACCCCTTCCCTCTTCCACCAATCACAAACCCTTCACTATTTGCCACTTAACTCCAATTCCCTCCTTTCACTTACCACTCTCTATCTCTCCCACCACACCCTCCACCTATTCCTTTCCACACCTAGCATACCTCCGAGACTATAACAGTAACCTAACTACTTACCCTTCCAGATGTATAAGCTACTCATCCCTGCCCTCTTACAGAGGTTACTCATATTTACACTTCTACCACCTTTAACTTTAGCTTACCTGCTAACCTCCTATGAACACCCATTATATCCACACCTTCTCTACCTCAATAAGCTATCTACCTCTCCTTCTCTACCTATTTTCACTAACCATGTTAACATAACATCTACACCCAGCTATCTACTAGCAAAATACCATAGGATAGCCCACATTAGATATGACTCTCCCAATCCCAGAAAATCTCTACGTCTATATAGTAAATTCCCAAATCCTAGACTTCAAACACTACACTTCTCTTTAAAAGATAGAGACATTCACCCAAACCCAGGCCCAACAACTGCTACTACCACTCAACTCCTCAACCCCAACCCCTCTACTATCCATTCCCTTATCAAACCACCTAACTCAGTCTTATTAGCTCATCTCAACATATGCAGCATTAATAACAAAGTTGCACAACTCCATGCTCTTTTGGAAGTCTACTCCTTTGACATTCTTTGTTTAACAGAAACTTGGTTAAAACCTGTAACTAAAGACAATGAAGTCATCCCATCTGGTTATAATATTTTGCGACTTGACCGTGCAACCAAAAAGGGTGGTGGTGTAGCTATCCTATTTAAATCTGGGTTACAGATTACTACCTATAACTATAAACCCCAAGACTCCAACACTGAAATTCTTATGACCAAGCTTCAACTTAACACATTCAACTCCATCTATATTATCTGTATCTAGCTTCCTCCTGGTAATAACATTGCCACCATAGAAAATATCCTTTGTTGGTTATCCCAAAATTTACCCCAAGAAACCATAATCCTAGGTGATTTTAATATTGATTGGAAGGGTTGTAGCAGTTGCAACCCTACCAGCCATATTAACCTTTTTGTTTTTTCTCAAACCATTACCTCCCCTACCAGGATAAACAAGCCTAATAAGAAAGAAAGTTCCTTAGATTGGATTCTCATAAATAATCATCCATAGACATATGAATCTGGAACCCTCCCTGATGATGTCAGTGACCATTCACTAACCTACATCATCAGGCATAAATCCAATATACCTAATCCAACCATATCTAGGACAATTAGAACCAAGAAAAACTTCAACCCCGATCTCTTCCAGAGAAATCTAAGAACATGTAACTGGTCTCCCTTAAAATACCTCACACTGGAGGAAGCTGTTAATTACTTTAATTCTAACTTCCTAGCCATACTAGACCACCATGCACCAACCCCCTCTATTAGAATGAGAACTAAATCTGCCCCATGGCTTTCAAAAGAAACCAGGCAAAAAATCCCTCTCAGAAATAAATACTGGAATAAATCTCGTTTAACTAAAAACCAAGTAGACCAACAAAACTTCAGACAGCTGAGGAATGAAACTAAAAATGCTATACTGTCTGACAAAAGAAACTACTACCTACAATTCGAGCAGACTCACCATAATAAACCACAAAAGTTCTGGGCGAGTATTAATCAATTATTACACCCAGGTCAATCCATCACACCAAACCAACAAGGCACAGACCAGGAGAATCCCAAGCAGACTGCTAATGCCTTTAATACCTTTTTCACTGAGGCCATTCAAACTCTTGCCAGTCAGTTATCTACTCAGAACTTAACTATATCCAACTCTAACTCTAACCCATCCCCTCCATTTCTCTTCCAACCATTCCCAACAACATATATTGTTACCCTTATCCAAAAACTGAAACAATGCACTGCTTCAGCAGACCAACTACCCACTGAATATCTACAAAAGGCAGCTAAATCCATCACCTATCCCATTTCCATTCTCATCAATAGAACCATCAGTGCAGGACACATCCTTAAAATCTGGAAAGTATCCCATATTATCCCCCTTCACAAGGGTGGGAACTCTACTGAACTCTCCAAATACCGTCCCATAGCCCTCCTTTCTCCCTTAGCAAAGATCATGGAAAAATGCATCCACAGACAATTGCTAGACCACCTAATCCAAAATAACTTACTTTCAAACTCTCAACATGGATTGAGATCTTCCCACAGCACTACTACTGCCCTTCTTTCCTTTACTGACTGTATTAACAAAAACCGTAACCTCAATATGCTTTCCTCTGCACTGTTTATAGATCTGTCTAAGGCATTTGATATGGTAAATCACCAGATACTTACAAATATCCTCAAATCCCTGTCACAAGATGCACTAGCTATAGAATGGTTCCATTCCTACCTAGATAACAGACAACAGGCTGTACTTTGGCATAACATTCTATCTACCCATCTCCCCATTAACATTGGTGTTCCTCAAGGGTCCATATTAGGACCTTTCCTGTTTTCTATATTTATCAACAACCTTCATATAGCAATCCCACAAGCTACATGCATACAATATGCAGATTATTCCACACTTATGTACTCAGCCACATCTATATCTGAACTTCACTCCCTTACCCAAAATGTGTATAACACAGTTGAACAATGGTTTACACAGCGTTGTCTCCTTCTGAACCCCAAAAAAATTAAACTCCTCCTTTTTATTCCTACTTGTAAGTCCCCCCAATAGACTTCACAGTACCATCCAATAATAGTACTCTCATATCCCCAGATCCAACTACCAAACTACTAGGTATCACCATAGATAACAACCTTAATTTCGACACCCATATTAACAATACTCTAAAATCTGTTAATAGAAAACTAGGCTCTCTCTACAGGATCAAACCCTTCCTCTCTCCTGCAGCTAGAATAACTACTGCTCACACCCATCTAATTTCTACTCTCCTCTATGCCTGACCCATATATACTAATCTCTCAAAAAACAACCTTAATAAAATGGAGAAATCCTACAATAACATAGCCAGATTTGCTACAGGTAACCCTTTCAGAACCCACCATGGTTTTAATCTAAAGCAGCTAGGATGGCTTTAATTAAAAAAACAGCTTAAATTCCACCAACTGACCATTGCCCATAAAACCCTTTACCAACCTTCCAATACCCCCATACTATCTACCCTCATTACCCCCACAACAATATAAATACCTTACGATCATCACATAAACCTCTTGTAAATATTTGTAAATCAAACAGGGCTGGGGACTCTCTTTTCTCTAATACTGTTGGAAAATCCTGGAACCTACTTCCTAATGAACTTTCCTCTCTTCCCTCTATATTACTCTTTAAAACCAAATTTAAACTTTTCCTCAGAAAACACTGGTTGTGCCTTTGTACTAAACCTGATTGATCAACTAGCTCTTCTTACTTGGTTCAACCTACCCTCCTCTTCTCAGTAATCAAGTTCCTTTTCTTAATAACAACTTACCTTGTCCTTCTATACTATTACTTACATCTTCAGAATCTCATTAAGGAGACTACTTTTCCTAATATGTTGTATAATTTCAGCTCCTACTTTTTCTTTATGACTACTTGTATGCTAATATATTGTATAATTCAGCTGCCAACGTTTTCTTTATGATGTATTGCAACTACATTTTGTATTGTACTAATTGTATCTGTATATTTTGCACTATGTTATGAACGAATGACCTCTTTGATTATTCAATGTACTGCACCTGCAATGTTCATTGTATACATTCATTTTTGTATATGTGATTTTGTTTGTTTCCTCGGAGCTTATCTCCCCAAGCTTCTACTGAAAATGGACGTATATCCAGTTAGACAACCCAGTCAACAAATGTAAAATAAATAAGTATATTAATTTGAAATTATTTTTCAAAGGTGACACAACAATGCCTGCTGACACACATATAGCTAGCACATTCAACCCACCCCTCCACCCTGCACATACGACTTATGAGAAAATATGTGAACTTGACTTTTGACATATGTTGCATAAGAGCAACAAGGTTGCAGATAATTTAACAAGTAACAAAAGGGAACTGTTAAGATATCTCAAAGGGCAGAATATCAATGTTATGAAATGAAACCTGAAAGGGGATGGATTAGTGAATATGGATGGGTATAACTACAAAGGGAGAATGACAAAAATTTTGGAAACTGATACATATGAAGAAGTTTCCAAAAATCAAGTTAATGGAGTCTACAAACGTATAGCAGTGTCTCTGCAGGGCATGTTTTTGAGAGATGTATTGATATCGACTTGTATAACTATCTCATTATGTCCTCTCCTACAATACCATCCATCCTTGGTGCACCAATGATTCATAAGGGACAAATGAACCCCCTATGCCTCCCACAGTTAATGGGCGCAATTTTGTCACTTATTCCTGTGCTAAGTATATGGATTTTAAGTTAAAATGTTTTTTTGCAACAAGAAATACAAATGTGCAAAGATTCATGGCATTTTTTGAAATTGTTAAATAAAGTGGAGTACAATGATGCCTATTTGTTTCTTACTATTGATGTGAAGGACCTTTTCTCAGTGATCCCACAACAGTTGGGTATTGACTGGGTCAGTGAATTTTTATTTGGAAAAGCTGTATCACAATCAGAATACAAATGAGAAAAAAGCAGATACCATTAATATGGAAAACGTTTATTCTAAAAAAGACAGCAGGAAACAAATATGCAAATCCAGCTGGAAATCCCAATACTGTGTAAGTGCCCCCAGTTTACCTTTAACAATATAGTTAAAGGACAACTAGATAGGGTATTGAGGTTGTGCACAGAGGAGATGGACTTTGAAACAAAAATACAGGAGCTACAGGTTAATTTTGTTGACAGAGGCTATAAAAGAAAGGAAGTGGAACAGACATTAGCAAAACAGAAGCCATATAGGAAAACCAAAATGAGACCTTGGTTTAGTTTAGGAGATGATAGACAAACACCCATTAGAGATAATTCACTAGGTTTATATTGACCTATAGTAGTAATATACATGGGGTTTGCGATATCATCAGGAACAACTGGAAAATACTTGTTTCAGATGAGAAAATGTCAGCCATAGTAGGGGCTACACCATCATTTGGATTTAGAAGAAATAGGGATTTAAAGGATTTGTTTAATAAAGAGGGAGGCTATACCCCCAGACAGACCATGACAAGGAATGGTACTAGACCATGCAGTTCCTGCAAGACTTCTAAATATGTTAGCTCAGCCATTACCTTTATTCACCCCAACACTAATATATTTAGCTACGTGCCAACTTTGCAGTAGTTATTATATTGGTAAAATCAACTGTATGTTAAAAACCAGGATTTTGAATCATCTCTCAGCCATTAGGCTCAAGAATGAGCATAATGCACTTTATAGACATGCCTCAGCCTTTCCAGGACATTAATTTAAATTTCAGGTCATTAATCTTATATCACAGGGAAATGGGGGTTGGGGGGCACGGTCAATAGAACAGAATGTGAAGAAGCTAAATGGATCATTGAATTGACAGCACATATACATCCTGGCCTTAATGAGGTCATTCCCATTAACCCAGTCTTAAAGAAAAGGCGGGTCCAATATTGAATGTTGATTAGTCAGTTATTAGTTTAAATGTACTGGATGATTGTGTTTGTATTTGTCTGAAGAAGGGTAGTGACCCGAAAGTGCTTACACAGTATTGGGATTTGCACTTGGATTTGCATATTTGTTTTCCTGCTGTTGTTTTTAGAATAAACGTTTTCCATATTAATGGTATCTGCTTTTTTGTTGTTTGGATTGTGGTTTATGTGAGCAGTTTACCTTGAGGGAGACCTTCTGGTTTATTTCTTCACTTGTATCTCAATCAGAAATTAATTTATATGTGGACATCTTAGAGCTTGTACTACAAAATAACTACATCTATTTTCTTATTTCAGAATATTTGCTGCCCCCCCATTCTGTACTTCTAACTGCAATCTATCTTTAGATGCTGTACTATTTGTATGCTCTGCTGTTTCTCTACTTCTACTAAACCTTTTCTCTTATAAATTCTTGTCTTCCTAATTTCCACATAACTCCTTGGTAAAATTGGCTTATTTTATTTCAATAAGACAGGTATGCAAAACAAGCAAGTCAGAGTAACTACTGCCTTTTCTTATTGTTTCTGTAGTCTTGCATATCTGTGAAATCAGGGCCAGCCCTTTTCATCATACTATTGCTATCCACCACTTTTCTGGTCTATTCTGATCCTCCCCCTCCCCACAAGAACAATTGCAGCCTAATCAGGACCAGCCCTTTTCATTATAACCTATAAACCTACTGATAGTCTTCCTTCATCTGTTGCCCGCTACGCTCCTCTACCTTCCCCCAATTCCCACCCACCCCCAGTGGTCCTACCTTTATTACAAACAGTAACCCCTCCCACCCTTCAACCTATAAAATCACCACACCTATACTTCCTCCTACAACTTCTCACTACTATCCCTCCTACTCAGCTAATATGTGCAAGCACACCATACCTATAGTCACTGCATGTACACTCCTTGCATACATCACATCTTACCAAACCTCCACCATTCCTGCACTCAACCACTACTACTGTACCACCACACACCACCACTCATATCCCACCTCTACTCTACTACTCTCTCATCAGGTCAACAACCTTCCCAATATACCTTCTATATAGACTATAGACCACAATACCTAAACTAAAAACAACCCCTCAACCTAACATAACCCTGCCACCATACCTATTGCCCACAGAACACAATCAAAAACTTCCCTTATAAGCAAGCATATACAGTAATTGATAAAAGTAACAATCTCATCCATATCCAACCTAGCACTCAGTGGAGACATCCATCCTAATCCTGGTCCCTCTATCTCCAACCCATCCCCTCATAATCAGACTACAAGCCACGTCTCCCAAATCACAGCTAATAGAAAGCCAACCAACCTCCTTCTGATAAGCCTAAATATTAGAAGTATATGCAACAAGGTGCATGAATTCCATGCCACCATAGACTTCTACTCCCCTGATGTAGTGATCCTTACAGAAACATGGTTAAAACCACACATTACTAATAAGCAAATCCTCCCTGCTGGTTACAATATACTAAGAGTAGACAGACTAAACAAAAAAGGAGGTGGTATAGCTATAATATTTAAGCAGCATCTAGACATCCAGATCTTAAAGTTAGCAGCTCCCCAAATAGGTAAAGAAGAAATAATATATGCCAACCTTAAAATAAACCAAAATAAAACCCTAAACATAATAGGTTGCTACTTCCCACCTGGCCACAACATCCCTCCACTTGAAAACCTCCTCAGCTGGACTACCCACTACCTACCCCAAGAAACTTTAATTCTAGGAGACTTCAACACTGACTGGCAATCCTGCTCTAGCAAGCACCCAACCCATCATGTAAATCTTCATAGCTTCACCCAACTAGTCCAGTCACCTACTAGAATAAATAACTCCAACAAACACACTACCCTTGATTGGATACTAGTCAATAAGAGCCCCCGGTCATATATAGCAGGCTGCTTATCTGACAGCCTCGGTGATCACTCCCCAACCTCCTTACTAAGAAAACACTTTTATAAAGCAAAACCCATCATCTTCTGTCAAATACGCAAAAAAACTAACTTCAACCCTCTCTCATTCAGCTCATCCTTAAAAGACTGTAACTGGCAACCTCTGAAATACCTCAAACTAGATGACGCAGTTGACTACTTTAATAAAACATTCCTAAGCATCCTTAATTACCATGCCCCCATAAGACATTCCCAAACTAGAGCCCAACAATCCCCATTGCTACAAAAAAACATAAAGTCTGAAATGAAAAACAGGGATAAAGCATGGGACAACTGGCGAAAAACCAAAACCCCCTCTACTAGGCAAAAATTCATAGAACTACGCAATAGAACCAAAAAGCTTATAAAACAGGACAAAATCCAATACTACAAGTCTGCCCTTACCTCCTCCCTACATAACCGCAAATGATTCTGGTCCTCAATAAACTCCATCCTCCACCCAGGTAAAGTAAGTACACCCACTCCTAACTTAACTCACTCCTCCGAAAATATTGCTACCTCTTTCAACAATCACTTCACACAAACCGTACTATCACTAGCTAGACAACACAACCCCCCCATAAACCCACACCATCAACTAGAACTAACAATCTCCCAACTAGCTTCTCTTTCTCTACTGTTCCTAACTCCAAAATAAAACAACTACTAACTAAACTTAAAACCACCAGATTAGCAGCAGACAACCTCCCAGGTGAATACATTCAACTTGCAGCTGATGCTCTAGCCTACCCCGTATCACTCTTGATTAACAGATCTCTGTCAGAAAGTAATGTTCCTACACTATGGAAAGTCTCACACATAATTCCCCTACACAAAGGAGGCCCCTCCACAGATCTAACCAATTACCGCCCCATAGCTATTCTCTCGCCACTCTCCAAAATACTAGAGAGATGCATTCATTCTCAAGTCTCAGATCACCTCCTTGCTAACAACCTCCTCTCCAACACACAACATGGTTTCTGACGTAACCATAGCACCACCACTGCCTTACTCTCTTTCTCTAACATTATCCTACAAAATAAAAATGCAGGTTATCTCTCCTCAGCTACCTTCCTAGACCTCTCTAAAGCTTTCGACATGGTCCTACACAAACAACTCCTCTCTCTTCTCAATAACCTATCCTTCTCTCAACCAGTCATCAACTGGTTTCAGAGTTACCTATCTGACCGCCAACAAGCAGTTGTTTGGCAGAACATCCTATCTCGCCAACTACCAGTCTCTATAGGAGTTCCCTAAGGGTCCATCTTGGGAGCCCTACTCTTCTCTATTTTCACCAATAATCTAGCCTTAGCCACAACACATGGCACACTCGTACAATATGCAGATGACTCAACCATCATCTGCACAGCCCACTCCCTCCCAAAACTGCAACAAGTCACACAGGAAGCATTTTCTTCTATTGAAACTTGGTTATCCGATTAATACTCAACCCAAACAAAACAAAATTACTAATCTTCCAACCCATCAAACTTACCTCAGACAGCTCTTACTTTAACATCACAGCAAAAGACAACACCACCATCCATCCTACAGAACACACCAAATGACTAGGAGTAGAAATAGACACTAAACAGAACTTTGACATTCACATTTCCATGACCATTAAAAAAGTGCACAAAAAACTAGGAGCATTGTATAGAAATCAGCAACTACTTACCAAAGCAGCTAAAATTTCAGCAGCAAATTCTCATCTTATCTCTACCCTACTCTATGCCTCTCCAGTATTTACTAACCTTAGACAATGTGATCTAAATAAGCTCGAAACCTGCTACAACAAAATTGCCAAATTCGCCACAGGGCCTTTCTACCATACTCACCACTGTCTCTCACTAGCAGAACTGGGCTGGTTAGAGCTCCCCCACCTCCTTCAATGGTACCAACTCACACTCACCCACAAACTAATAAACCAACTACTAAAAGTCCCATCCCTCCAGAATCTACTCCAACCTTACATAACCACGAGACCACTAAGATCCAGCCACAAAAACCTCCTACATGTCACAAGAGCCATTAACTCTGCGGGAGAAGCTTTATTCTCCTGCACTATAGCCAAACTCTGGAACTCTCTCCCATCCTCAATTACCTCTGTAACTTCTTGCACCCACTTTAAATCCTTACTAAAATCACACTTCAAAACTTGCCAGATATGCCCTTGCAACCCCCCCCAATACCATCCACTCCCCCCACCCACTACCTCTCTCAGCCCCTATCAACAACCTACTCTTAGCAAGCTTGGCTACTAATGTTCCCAGCTACTTACCACATAATACTAACTTCTTGTAGCAACAACTGCTAATGGCTGTTATGTACCTCAAAAACAGTTTGTATCAATTGTTCACTGATGAATCTCAACTACGTTTTAACCATGTTTAGTATATGTCACCATATTTTAAAATTGTACTATGCTCTACAGCTGTTTTACATCTGTTTTCTTCTTGTCTTGCGTCCTTAACTGGACTAATGTCTATAACCTCCAAACTAAGAAACAAAACCAATAAAACAAAAAAAAAAAACAAAAAAATAACGGCACCAACTGCAGTCAAGATAAACGTTCTTACAAACTTCTTTACTAGGTAAGCGCTTTCATGCAGATGCTCTCCGCACTTCTTCAGACAACTGTACACACAAATGTTACAGCTTATATAATCACATTCATAATTGAATCATTGAACAATTAGCTACAATTAATTTAAAGTGAATCAAATTTTCACAATTTGGACAAATACAATGCTAAAATCAACTCAAAAAATTCAATGTTTAAACAATTTTTGCATATATAGTACTAAAATTGTATACAGATACCAACACCATACTATAAATATAAAATACATAAAACTGCTTATTCGCAAAACATAATTCTTAATTTTTATGTACTTTTTTGAAAAAATATATACTTTCATTATTTAGTGTATGTTTAATAAAAGTGATAAAAATTTTTAACTTAAAGTTTCCTGATGTTTTAAGTCATTAAAACAGGTTCATTGTTGAAGTCATACTAACTCCTTCATAATTTCTACCTTAAAATGGCCTTGAGTTTTAACAAGCATTTAATCGAGCAAAACTCATTGAGACCTGGATACACTTGGGCATTAGTTCTTAATTGCCACAATAACTCTTGTTCCTCCAGAAGCAAGTTCCAAGGGCCCCCTCTCTTGTCTTTATTAATGTGCTGAACCACCATAAATAGAAATTTGTGGTCTGTATACATTATGCTATGTCTTGCTAAGGCATTAAAGGTATTATTCTTCGTGATGGCGTATAAATGTTCATATATACGTTGTCGCAGTGGTCGCTCAGTTTTACCGAAATAAAACGCGTTACAAGATTGACATATTGCTACATAAACTACGCCTTCAGTTTGGCAGTTATATTTGCCATTAATAAAATACTTTTCTCCTTTGATGCTAAAAGTAGATCCAGTTTGAATATGTCTACAATAATGGCAAAAGCCACATTTGAACATCCCCTTTGTGGTTAAATGCTTTTGTAAAGGTCGTTCCAACAATGTTTTAAGACATGGTGTTCTTTTAAATACAATCCTTGGCTTAAGACCACAACTTTCACTACACAATGTGTCTTGTGTAATTAATTCCCAGTTAATATTTAAAACATTTCTAAATTCAAAAATGTGTTGATTAAATTGGGTAATCATACACGTTTTATAATTAATAACATCGTGGTTACTAGCTGTCATGGTTGATTGCTCATGAATGGGTTGACTCACTGTGTCATTTGCTAGTATTACAGTGTCCTGATGAATCAAAAGGGGTGGAAGTGAACCATTCTGGCGTTTCAGTTTAACTTCCTTAATTAAATCATTAATAAGTTTACTTGGGTAACCTCTATTTAGGAACATCTGTTTGAGCAGTTCACATTCTTTGTTAAACAAATAATCATTTGAACACATTCTTGTGGCCCTCACCAATTGTCCTTTGACAATACCTTTTTTCTGTGTGTACGGATGATTACTGGTAAAGTGTAATAATGAGTTACTGTATAGCTTTTTCCTATATATACTAGTAACAAAACACTTTTTAACAAGATCTTTACTAATCGAAATATCAAGAAAGTTAATTAGTTCCTTTTCCAAGACAAAAGAAAATTCCAAAAAAGAAGTGAAAGAATTCATGTTACGCATTAATGTATTAATTCCCTCTTCATTACCTTTTACTATCATGAAAATGTCGTCCTGGTATCGCGTATACCATACGACTATTTCCTTAAAGGTAATGTCATTGAACAGAAATGTTCTTTCCCAGAACGCCATAACAGAATTGGCAAATGTACCGCCACAGGGGGAGCCCATCGCAACCCCTGTTTTTTGCAAGTAAGTGGTGTCTTTAAATAAAAAATAATTGTTGTTCAACACCAGTTCTAGCAATGCAATTATTAGATCAATCTCAGAACCATCAATACGTTTAAGCAGGAGCAGGTTCCTAACCCATTCAATGCCTGTGTCTTGCGGAATAACCGTATACAAGTTTGTAACATCAACTTCTTGTAGCAACAACTGCTAATGGCTGTTATGTACCTCAAAAACAGTTTGTATCAATTGTTCACTGATGAATCTCAACTACGTTTTAACCATGTTTAGCATGTCACCATATTTTAAAATTGTACTATGCTCTACAGCTGTTTTACATCTGTTTTCTTCTTGTCTTGCGTCCTTAACTGGACTAATGTCTATATTTAAATGCTATGTTTTTTAACTGTATAATACAAATAATACTTAATGTGGAGTTTTTCTCCATGGGCCTCCATTGAAAACAGACCTGTGTCCAGTTGGACTCTCCCGGTTAAATAATGTAAATAAATAAATAAATACATTTTGAGGGAAGGTATTTTTTAGAGAAATTATGAGTGGCCATGAGATCACCATTTGGTACTGTATTTGCAAATTTAGTTATGGCCCAGTGGGAAAGGAAGTATGTTTTAAATAGACATGAACACAAAGAGAAAATGCCCTTGTATTTAAGATACCTAGATGACATCTTTATTTGGTGGGCAGGAGACGAAAATGATTTAAAGGAATTTGTTAATTATTTGAATGGCACTACTGATTTCTTGACCTTTACATATGAAATGAGCAATACTATTATTTCTTATTTAGGTGTAAATGTGCATAGAGATCAATATGTTAAAAGATTATTTTCTAAAATACATAGGAAGGAAACATATTCCAAATCATTTTTGCATTATGATAGTCCACATCCTGCCCATCAAAAGAGATCAGTTGTCAAGGGGCAACTGGTCTGTGCAGCCAGGATGATCACATTAGATGAAGATTTTCAAACAGGATGTGACAACTTGAAAAGATTGTTTAAAGCTAGGGGCTATCCAGACAGATTGTTGACAGAATTGATTGGAGAGGTTTGTCCTAAAGGAAAAGTGGCTATTTTCAGCCAATATTAAATAATAAAAAAGTGAGGTGCAAATACATGGGGACATCAACACAGATAAAGTAGCTTATACCTCTAGCTTTATTATATCTTAAAATAATGATTATGAAATTATAAGAAATACACTAGTAAAAACTGGGTACTTATTGAGAAAGATGGCCATCTAAGGAACACACTAAAAGAAAGACCTAGATTAATTACAAGAATAGGTACAAATATTAAGGCTCTGTAAGAACAAAATGCAAAAAGCACAAATGGAAGGAACCCAGGAATGAAAAATGTGGTATGTGACATTATTGTGCCTTAATTAATGTAAGAGATTATTCTGAAATAAGAGGTATTAAGTACAAGCTGGGAGGTAGATGCAACTGTTTGCACAAAAGGGGTGGTATATCTGGCCACCTGTCAAGACCGACCTTCATATTATGTAGGGAAAACAGAGAGAACCTTGAAAGAAAGAATATATGAGTGTGAATATGCTTTTAAGAAGCAAAAATTAACTAATGCTCTGGTCAAACGTTATTAGTAATGAAGGCCTTGAATTTAAATATATGGTAATAGAACAAGTTATAGTCAGCGCAAGAGGTGGATCTTGGTCTTTGCAATTAGAATAGAAAGAATAAAAACGGTAAATCATGTTTAATTCTTATGCATAGCCAGGCCTGAATGAATATTCATCTGTCAACAGTGTGCTTAAACCTAGGGCCTTGCATAGATAGCCTTAGTACTTCTAGCATATCGTTATTTCTGTCATAGACAAGCATGGGGTTCTTATGATTTTTTTCATTTTTTTGTATATATTATTTTTCAAACTTTTTGTTTTACATGCTTTTCTGCACATTTTTTATAATAGTTTTGTATTTTTTATTTTTAGTTTTGATATGGCTTTTATGTTTTTTTATTTATGTACTGGGTTATATATTTATTTATGCAGATTATTAAAAAGTGGGCAGTTTGTATAACATTTTAACAGTAATTTTATAATGAAGTGGTACAACAACAATAGCTACAATTATTTTTTTGCTTTTTAATTAAAGTAATAATTTCTCAATAAGTACCCACTTTTTACTAGTGTATTTCTTATCATTTCATAATCATTATTGTAAGATTTAATAAAGCTAGAGGTATAAGTTACTTTATCTGTGTTGCTGTCCCCATGTATTTGCATCTCACTTTTTTATTTATCAAAAAATTATCATAACATGACATGTATTGAATCAATGTCAGGCACATTATTTTGTTGCCCTCCATTTGTAATATTTTCTACTATTTAAAAAGCAGATTTAAGGTAATTTACCTTTTTAATGGCATATTTGGTCATGGTATTTTTAAGATCTAATGACCCTTTGTGTGGGCTAGTGGCTCATTGGATGAGGAAAATATTTTAAATTGATGCATGCAGTTTTGAGTTAGTTCTGAAGAAGTTTGCCAATGTTTAACTGAAAACGCTAATAAAACTGGGATCTGTATAAACCAAGACTTCAGCTTTGCATTGTTTTTTAACAGTTTTTTACTTGTTTGTTTGTTCATTTTGTACACAAAGCACTGACAAATAAATTAATGTAATCTTGATAATGCAATAGCTGCATGACTTAAAATAATACAGGGATACTATCATTCAACAACTAAGAAGGTGAAATTCTAGGTCGCACTCAGGATGCCTAGCAGAGCTATGTCCTGCGCCCATACTTGTTTACTTTGTGTCTTTCTGATCTATTATCTGAAGTGTTCTACAGTCTGCATGCAGATAACTTAAAATGGGAAAACTAAATGTATCTGTTATAGATAGGATATGTCTTCAAAAGATTTTGAGAAGTTTGCCAGCTGGGCAGGAGAATAATATGCTGATAAATACATCAAAAACTAAGCATTTGCAATTTGAGAGACTTTGACTTGAATGACGAAACTGTGGATTCATTTAAGGACCTGAGTATCTGGGTAGAGCCATCTTTGAGATTTTTCCTGATCAAACCAACCAATCAATTAATGACAATTATAAAGCTATAGTCTGCATAAGTAGATTTATAAATTTCAGGGAATCAGAAATTAAATATGGAAACATTATAAAAAACTATCATGACTAAATTGGAAAGAATGCAGTGGAAATATACCAAGCGCATCCATGGATATGAACATTTAAATCATTATGAAAGATTAAGACATCTGAACTTGTATAGAGTCCCATGAAGATATTTAAGAAGAGACCATATTCTGGTATGTAGGGCATTCAAAGGCAATTACCTCTAGGAAACTTGGGGTTATGAAGGACCATTTGAGAATCATCAGACAACTCATGCAGAAGATTATATAGGCATGAGAGATGTAATAGCTGGCTCAAGAGAGAGAGCATCTGACACTTGGAATAGACTGCCAAATGATATGAAGACAAGCACTAGCTTAGATATGTTTAATAATAACCTGGGTACTTATTATGTGGGTGACTGTTTAGGCATATTAAAAGCACAGCATGTTAGGCACAGATGGACAACTTGGCATTATCAAGGACAAACTTGTAGACCTCTATGACTACCAGCAGCAACAACAACCTCTTGCATATACATATTGACTAATGCAGTGGCTGCACGTACATCTTTTTCTGCTCTGTCTCCCATTAGTCCAGGATTTTGCTGTGGTCAGCAACATTGGCAGTAATGTCTGTGGTTCTTAATATATACATTTCTGAGTACTTGCATCATACTTTCTACCCTAGGTTGTATTCCCAATTGCTTTTATTTTAATAGCATTAGTCATTTTCATCTTATTATACCATCATTTGCATATTATGCAGGCCGTAGTATTTCCCAGCTTTCTGCAATCATGCTAATTGTGTCTCTGAATCACTCATGCCTGGCATAGGGTACTCTTTATGCAAAATGAGATATATCAACACAAAACTGTTTCTGAATCCCAGCCAATAAACTATCTCTGGCAAATAAAAATTAAAAGAAAGAAAGACAATTTTATGCAGATTGCTTAACCATATGTTTCATTGCATATGATCATAGGAGCAATGTTAGGCAAATGATCACAAGAACCATGACATGCTTAGCCATATATACCTTTAAGTAGACACATGTAAATTTCTTGCTACCCTTTACAAGCATGTTTTAATAGAGTTAAATTCCAAAATGCTATGAATTGTGAACTACAGCTAAGTGATTGTATGACTGTATATGTGTGATTCCCTCTGAAACTCCATTCTAGATTATGAACTTTTTTCTCACAGAGTTTTAACATCAGGACTAATGTGGTATTAAACAAATGAGACTGCTCTTAATTCACAATTGTTTTATTTTATGCAGATCAAAATGTAACCATCTTTCAATTTCATAATTTGGATTGTCACGTACATAATATTTAGAATGTCAGATTCAGAAAATATTGTACCAATGTAAGGTTCATAGACCTGGATATAGGGTATTAAAATGTTGTGAGCTCTCATACCTGTAAAGATATCAGGACTATATTTCAGCAGTAAGTATTTTTAAACTCACTTTACTTTCTGCTATATATTTCATTCCCTGATTCCCTCGCTGTCCTTATACTGATGTTGCCTGTATTTAGTTCATCTGGTATTACAATGTCAAGATCTCCTTTCATTTTTATTAGTACCTTAACTCCCACCATGCAGAATTCCCTGGGAGTTTTATTACCATATGCATTACCTTACAATTCATCTCTTTAATCCAAAATGATATTGCAGATTTGACCATGTTTGAAATTTATTTTTTTTATTTCTATGCAGAGTGGTCTACTTTCCCTAGCCCTTCTGTGAACTTGCTTGACATAGACACTTAAACTGATCCCTTTCCAACATTTGCAAACCCTGTTTCTTCATTGTGGATTCACTTACAAAGTATTCTATGTTGTGTTGTCTGTGCAGCATTTTAAGCAGAACACTGCGAGGATTAATGGCACAGCACAGCTCAGTAAAATGCACATTAGTTTTTATGTGGGAATGCATTACAGTTGGGGCAGATAAACCTTACAATAAAAGAGAGGGAGGGAGGGACACGACTCTCATTTGGTGATTTGAGGAAAAAAGAAAGCTAAATATAGCGAATATTTATAAATTAGTTATTAGGAAAAGGGACTGACAAGAGGAAAAAGCATGGGTACTGATCATACACTTTTACTCAGTATTTGTTAGGTCAAAGTAAAGCAGGTAGAATGTCCATTCTGAAGAAAGCCATAGGCCGAAAGCATTTCACAAAAGAAAGACATAACTCAGGGGGTAACTCCAAGGCATGGCCAGCCTTACGTATAAACAAACTAAGTGGTTCCCTAATGTGCACTTTAGTTAAGGGTACCTTTTCAACTTTATTTTTAATTAAAGAAACAGAAAAAAAAAGTCAGAAAGTCAACCTTAAACAAAGGGCATCTGATGGAGGAGGTGCTGACTTTGTAGTAGTAGTTGCCATGTGATAGTAAGGATTAAAAAATCTCTGCAAATTGATTGGTCAGGTGTACTCCAAAAGGAACTTATAAATACTTGTCATAACATGGAAACCACTATGAAACTTGTACATAAAGATTAAATTTACACTAGTAATATAATTGACAATATGCATTTTTTTTATTAGATTCCTTCGGGCAACCAGATAAAATAATGAAGACATTTGTAAGGCAAACTGACAGGTATTCTGCCCACCAAATGTCTCCACTGCCAATGGTCCCTATTCCTTTTGTCTGTCTCTTATTTTGCAAAAGTCTCCTAGCATTGCTTCATATTTCTACCTGGCTGTCCATCATGTGTTCATTTTTTGGTAAATTGCCAAGGATTATAATTAGACAATAATGCCAGAAATCAGAGTATTTACAATTCCTGGCATTGCTTCATATTTCTGCCCTGTATGTCCTAAATAGTTTATTTTTCTGTTGAGGATTACAGTCAGGCTGCAATGACAGATATCAGAACTTTCAACCATTTCTGGTGTTGTTTGATATTTGTGCCTTTTCCCTTCTAAAAGCATTCCTTTTTATGGTCCATCACTGAGAATTGCTGTCAGTCAATAATATCATATGGAGTTATGTACTGCTTACTGTTCAAAAAAAGGAAAATTTAGGCAAAGCCTACCATTCTGTTCATTTTTAAGTGCATTGTAGACTGTCAATACTCGTAATGCCAGACATTAATGATTTGTGCTTCTTATTGTTCAGTAAAAGCATGTTGATGCAACACTTTTTTTAATTAGCTACTTAAATGACTTACAGTAATGATTAAACATTGTTCGTGACTTTGGGCCTTTCATCCAACCCTCCTCCTTATTTTTTGTCTTTGTCTCTAATTGTTATGGAAGAAGAGTGAGAGCTATGAATTCCCTGGTGATTTTCTAGTTAACGTTTGTGGTAAGAACTGAGGCTTTCTGATGACATATAGAGTTGCAGATGCTTATTAATGATAGACAGTTTAGTTTCTACCCTTCAAAAACTGAGTCCTATGGAAACACTTTTTTATCAACTTTCCAGGTATGCAAGAGCAATATTTACAATCTTCTGCTCATTTGGGGTTGTTTATGCCTCAGTATTTTTTGCTTACTCACTGATTCTTTATTCTGAGAGGTTTAGAGAATATTTTTGTCTTTGTTACTGATTCTTTCTCTGAGAAGATGAAATAACCTTTTTTTAATTTTATTTTGAGTTGGATATGTGGACTATCCATAAACAAACTGTCTACAATTGCTGAGGAAAATGATTATTTGCTGCTTGTTCTTTATTCTGGATTTGCAGAATAAACATGATTTGGATGAAGCAGCTTGGACTACTTTATGGAAGAAAAGTTCATTACATATCCATAATTTCTTTATCGAAGTCAAACATCTGAAATGGATTCAGCTGCTGGTTAGGAGTATAGGAGCTATAGATGGATGGAAGTATCTAACCCTCTTGTCATTTGTTCATTTTAAACAGTCATTGATGTGGATTTGCAAGACTAGTGTGTGCTTATATGAAGTGAAAAAGAACTTGTTTTGCTATGACTGCTAACTGTTTTAGTAGTGGCATCTGCTCTGAATTGCATTTAGCCTGAATCCAGCCTTGCTCAGAGGTGAGCATAGAATGTCTCAGGTGTGTGTGTGTGTGTGTGTGTGTGTGTGTGTGTGTGTGTGTGTGTGTGTGTGTGTGTGTGTGTGTGTGTGTGTGTGCATGTGTGAGAGTGTGTGTGTGAGAGAGTGTGTGTGCGTGTGTGTGTGTGTGTCTGTGTGAGAGTGTGTGTGTGAGAGAGTGTGTGTGTGTGTGTGTGTTTATCTGTATGTGTGGAGAGTGTGGCTGTATAGGGATAGTGTGATCATTACTAATTTAATTTTCTTTACATCAAACCTCAGAGATGTGCACAGAATATTGTTATATCTTGTATGAGGGCAGTGGAAAGTGTGGCCATTAGTTCTACATTTTTTTCCAAACTTGAGAGGTGTGCAAAAAATGCCACCGTATCTTGACTATTGGGAGTGTATTGTTTAGGAACAACAACTTATAATCTATTAATAATGATTGTCATGTTTACTTTCATTTTTCCAACATTCAAACATTGGATGCATTTACAGGCTATTATTTTTTAAGGGTAGGGTACGTGCCTGACAGCAGCAGGTTTAAATATGTTACTGTGTTCTCTTTGTTCTTTCAGTTGTATCCCAGGCTGATTTTAGAATGGTACACAGAAGACTGTTGTCTTTTGGGGAGAAAAGTGAGGAGGCATGCTGTGTATCTGTCTGATGGCATCTACTTGACATATATGACTGTGGCCATTTGTGACTTTATCTGTGTCAAATATCGGGGGGATACATGGAAGATGACTATATGTTTTGTGAGTGAGGAGGGAGACAGCACGATTCCCAGAGGAAATATATGCATCCTTGCAAGCATTTGTTGTCTCCTTAGTTTATTGTGAACTACTGTTTTGTTAGACACAACTTAAAAAAATAAGGCTGACTTTCTATGTAGGCTGTTGCTTCTTGTTCAGACATTTTTTGGCTCAAAATGTAAGAAAATATCTCTAAAGTGCACATAAGAACAACTATAACCCTGTGGCTTCAAGAAACCTGTACAGCCCAAGACCCCTGTTTTAATTTCATTAATTATGCCTTAACTACTGCACTGCACTCTTGGTCAGTTTTCTCTTAGTCATGATTTTAGTTCAGAGCATCACTGAATTAAATGGTTGAAAAAAAAATCTAATGCCCACCTTGGAACATCTCAGAAAAAACATGGCATTTGGAGGCTAGTATGCCCAAGACTCAAGCTTACTTCCATTTGTTCAGTTATAGTGTTTTAAAAGAATGCAGGAGAAAGTTGAATAATAAGGCAAACTGTGTGAAAATGCAAAAAAAAACAAAAACAAAAAACAAAAAGTAAACTGTATGATGTTAAAATGAAACGATGCCCTTCTACACTGCTGAAGGTACCGAAGCAAAAGTAGAATCACCGAAAAAGAGAAGTTCCGGGTAGTCAACACAGCAGACAGCAGACAGCTGTAAAAACAAAATATTTTAATAACAACAAAAGCCTGGAGGGCTAAAAACTGGAAACAACAGTTTGAAAAGCGCTTTCAGCATATAGCCTTCTTCAGATCATGTAATCCGAACTGTGTTATGTGCTTTTAAAACACTAAAAAAACAATCATTCCAAACCTTTAAAAATCCATCAATCCTTTCCTTCTAAAAATATTTCTTTAGTGTCCAATAATTGCAGAGCATACTAGGGTAATATTCCTATCAGAATGTGTTTTAAAATCTTCTGCGATCAGATATGCATACCACAGTATAATAAACATTTTTGCAAAAACATCCACTCGTTACATAAGTCCTTACACTTTTCATCATCTATAATCACAGGTTTACCTTCTGAGTATCTATTCATTTAGAGAAGATGCATAAAAGTTTTTCAAACGAACGTTTTTGTAATAATAAACATCCCTCATCTTATTATTCAACCACTCAGGTGTTAAAAGTACTTAGTTTAGCCAATCAAAGACAGAATAACTTGCCTCTATTTAATTCTGGTAGTATAAGTTGAAGTTATTATGTGGAAAAAAGTAACCAATAAGATTGTGACTCTCCATTCAGCAACCAGTTATTCTTACTTCATAGGAAGAGCCAGGTAATTTGCATAATGTACTTTTAACATCTTAGTGTTGTGACAGAAATGTTGGCAAGTGACAAAAGTGACTGGATCAGTTCTTCAGACAGGAAAGAGAGGACAAGATGGGGTGAAGGTTAACAGTCTACTTTAGGTCAAGAGTAGACAACAACAATTCTTAGCAGGGTAAATGCAATCGATAAAATTATAGAACTGCAGGATCAAGATAAGGGAGGCACACTGAGATTGCATTATCTTTATTTTTGTATGTATGCATGTATTTATGTATGTATATGTATTGATTTATTAATTTGTATTTGTTTACTGGGGTAATTTTAGTGTGTTTCCCCAATTCTGATCTTGGAGTTAGTATAAAAAATTACTTGAGCGTTAGGGAAGGGGCAGAGTGTATGTGAAGTCCTCTGCAGAAAAAAAAATGCTTTCAATATATAATGGTATGACAGCAAGTTTTACAGTTTGTGTGTGTGTGTGTGCGTGTGTGTGTGTGTGTGTGTGTGTGTGTGTGTGTGTGTGTGTGTGTGTGTGTGTGTGCATGCGTGTCTTGCAGTGCATGTGTGTATGTATGCAGCGCATGCTTGTGTGTGCGTGTGTGTGTGTGTGTGTGTGTGTGTGTGTGTGTGTGTGTGTGTGTGTGTGTGTGTGTGTGTGTGTGTGTGTGTGTGTGTGTGTGTGTGTGTGTGTGGGGGGGGGTGATGGTTTCATTTCTGATGTGGTGGGGCATGTGGTATCAGTTTTTTTTCCAATAAACAACCAAGAGCAATTGACAGAGGAGCTGAGCAGTAAAGAGATGCCTTAAAGACCATCAAAATTCAAAAGCCTAACAGTAAGATAAGAGGGCAAAAGATGGAGTGGGTGAGAGCTAGTGCTTATATACAATGCATTAACTACAGGATGCTAAATTAATGAAAAACAGACAGGTGAAGGAAAGCATTGACTCTTGTAGCAAGAAAAAAAACTGCTATGAAGTTAGCTATTCCTCTTTAAATAAAAAAAATCTGGCACATTCCTTCATGCAGACAAGAGAAACACAATGACGTATTGCAAGTACTATACCACAACTGTCTCATTCGCATAAATACACTAAAGAATAAAGAGGGATAAAATATGCATAGTCTGTTTAGTGAGGATTAGGGATTCATGACTGAAAAGAAAAAACAGCAGGGTGGTGGAAGGGATGGGAGGGAGTGAAGAATCAATTTTGTGCTGTCTTTGAAGAAATACTAACTGGTGGAGACATGAGATGAGGCAGCAGCAATTGTACCAAATGGGTAGGGCTTTCTGCAAGCTTACATCAGCTATGGAAGCATGTAATAGGCTCACTAAGGTTTATTACACTCTACTCCTTGGACATACATAGATACGTGCATGTAAAATGGTACAGTTAAAGAGAAAGCACCTCTGATGGAAGAAATATCTGTAGAGCAGGTATGTTGAAATGCATTGAACTCTTATAACCTGTACTAAAGGAGAGACGGATGCTGAAATAAGATTTTAAATGCGATGTGGTTTTGGGAAAATTAATTATTCATGATTGGTACAAAGTAGCAAAAAAGATTTTTCATAGAAATAGACTGATCAGACATAGCTACACAGTATGTCAGGAGCCAAGGAGAAGAATACAGTCAAAATCAACAAAAAAAACTGAAATAAATACAGTGCTGAAGGAAAAAGAAACAGAGCCCAAGAAATTTATTTGCTGTCAAATTACTGTAATATCAGTTTAAAAGAAAAAAAAAAAAACAAGGGATTGATTGTTGGTGAAAGTAAGTAGATAAATAAAGAATGAAGCTTATAGACTGGGGGAAACGGATTTTGGTAGACATGCAGATTAACGAAATGTGCTGGGTGCCTCATTTGAGAAATGAAATATCTACTGTATCATGACAGGAGGGAGTGAGAAACAGAAACACCTGCTAAGATAAGGACAAAGAGAGAGTGCAGAGCAGAGCAGAAATTAGGTGGAACTTGTGAAACTGTGCAGGAAATAAGAACTGACAGGAGCATTTAGATCAGTACTGAGAAATATGCTGATGAAATTTTAGGAAGAAGTTAAGTTGTTTCGGGTTGATAAAGTGGTAATAGAAAATGCTTCAGAACCCAATTTGGCTTTGTCACAAGAGACTATACAACAAGCAAAGATAAATCAACAGACATTATATGGGGATGAGAGCTGGGAGGTATAAGCAGCTGCACAGGAGGCTGAGGGATGAACGCATCCATTATGTTATATGACACATGCAAATAATATAGCTAGGCATATCTCAGGTACGTGGCAGTGTACTCTCTTTAAAATTATGCATTTATTTTGAGCAATGAAATGTGCCAGATGTGACAGAAACTGTGAAACTTTCAGTCAAATCTTAGTAAAGATGCAGTGAAAATGTGAAATGCTGAAAAGCTGTACTAAGAAAACAATGCCACTGCATTGTAAAATGTAAACTCTCTAATTCCCTTTTTATGGAAAACTGCAGCAAGTCTATATTTCCTACACAGTTATCTATTTATTGTATAATCAGTCTTACAAAGTGCATGGATTAATTTTATTTCAGGTAAAAAAACAGTATAATTTAAATTTAAAAGCTTGTGGATGAGGAAGTCATGCAGTACTTGATGAAGTAAGGTGCCTCCTTGAATTGCTTCTTACTTCCATTCATTCACAGCATTGAACGGTAAAGTAAACTAGGACAGTCAAAGATCTTTTTGGTATGTTGAAGAATGCAGATCTGCGAGATGATGGAAGAGATGAAATATGAAGCTGAATTTGAGACTTCTTAAAATGCTCCTCACAACCTACAAATGTCACCTGTCAGCAGGAACCTCTCTCTCTCTCTCTATTATAACTACATTGCCCACTCCTGGAATTCTATGCCCTTATCCCTTAAACATACAAGCAACCTTTTCAATTTCAAGACCAATCTAAAAAGTAGCTATCTGACACCTCGACTAGTCCTTGCACAACCTTCATAACAAATTCATGACCTCTTATTTACTATAACTATGCCTTTCGCACTCTGTATCACTAATGCTTCCATATCTTAGCAGGTAGTGATGGCCTAATTGTCCAGTTACAGGATGGTGAATTTAAAAATGATACACTGTAAAATGTTTCATTAGCCAGAATCAAGTGAGAAGGTAGCTGGTTTAGAGTCGGATATTGTTAATGATTGTTTTCCTGATAACAGCAAAATACTGGAACAACATATGTGTGAAGGAAAATGGCATGGAAATGGTACAGGACTAGATTCTTTATCTGTATGGAAAACAAACAAGATAATTAAACCAATCAATCATTTTATATAAATATATATATATATATATATATATATATATATATATATATATATATATATATATATATATATATATATATATATATATATATATATATATATATATATATATATATATATATATATATATATATATATATATATATATATATATATATGTGTGTGTATAAATATATATATATATATATATATATATATATATATATATATATATATAGATAGATCTAGGACTATTGAACGAAAGTTCAATAGTCTGAATCCACAATTACCGAACCCACTTTAACAAACGCGCTTTCGTTAAAGTGTGTTTAAAAAAAAAATAAAACATCACTTTCACATTTTTGATGGGGGGCAAGCCCCCCTGCACCCCCCACATCCCTACTTAAATATTCTCACTCCAAGGTCATACTACAGTGGGGAAGAGGAAATTTTCCCTTATCCCCACTGTAGTGTGATCTCCGCAACAGGCATACTTTTGCGTTTTTATATATATATAAATATATATATATATATAAATATATATATATATATATATATATATATATATATGCATGCAAGTGCCCTTTACATCGCCAGTTTTCCTGACATGTAATACAAGACAGCATCAATTTATTAGAATAGAATCTAAACAAGGACTATCCAGTTTTAGATATCTTGTATGAGAAAACATGATTATTCCTCTGGGCTTTAAACCAGAAGATAACAGAGTATTTATTCATATTGGAACAGAATAATTTTTTGAGATACCATTTACTGGAAAAAGAGATTTTATTTACTTTTGAAGAAAAATATTTTTTATTATCTGTGGAATGAGTATAACCTAGACAAAACTGTTGTCTTAGCTTTGCTAAGGCAAACAGTAAGAATTTTTCAGAAGTACTAATTCTTCATTCCAACTTGTTGTGACGTGTGTGTGTGTGTGTGTGTATATATGTGTGTGTGTGTGTGTGTGTGTGTGTGTGTGTGTGTGTGTGTGTGTGTGTGTGTGTGTGTGTATGTGTGTTGGAGTATCTGTGACAGACAGAAGATAATAATGGTTCTACTCTATGCATCTCATGACTAAAAGGTCAAATGCATAGTTGTGGGGCTTTATTTATGCATTTATTTGGTGGTTGTCTACATATTAACATTGTGGAGTAGTATTTCACAGGACAAGCTAACACACAGAAAAGGAATGTCAGCATAACTCTCAACCAATCAGGGACACATAGCAGCATCCACAAACAGCTCTGTGCTTAGCTGTGTAATCCGCTTAACATTTCATACTTATTTAAAAAATGACACCTTCAAATACAACCTTGAGTATGCATCACATGCCATAGAGTGGAACTGTTCACAAAATCATACAATTCTACCTATGGCATGTAATTACATCAAGTATACATTGTATGCCTATATGTTTTTCATTGGAAAGCTGTGTGTGAGGGTCCTGATAGCATATATGGACACATTACAAATTAAGTGGATGCAGTTCTTGTAGAACAGTTACTGACACAATGCTGCTTCTTGTGAATAGCAACACAATTGTGTATGCAATGAATTCAACAAGGTTGCAATTGAATTTGAACTAGTTATATGTTTGTGTATTTAACAGCATTACAGCATGTGGATGAAGCAAGATGTTTGTGCCCATGTAGTCAGTATGACGTTATAGTGAAGAATGTCTCAGAGAATTTAATGATGGTAGGTATATACATGCACACGTGTGCCATACTGCAAATATTACTGTGATGTCTGAAAGATAGATGCATAGAATGTTGATATACTTTACTACAAAACACATGCCTTACTAAGGCAACAATATACATAGCATCAGCTCATGTCAACACTTCTCAGGAGGCATATTAATATAGCTGTTATGGAAGGAGCATGTAATCAAATGGCAGCAGTGGCCATCAATACAATACCTCAAATCACAGATTGTAATACACTGTTGTAGGGCTACCCTACATCCGCGTCTCATCATAGCACTTGTTGATGACAGCAACATTGACATGTGCAATGTTCATATGGTCATAGGACATTACTAGGATAACAGTCAACATAACGTAAAATTCTAACCACTATTATGGCACTTAAACAAAAATTGCTATGTCTATATTATGGAAGATAGTAAGGGTATGTGTGTATGTAAGTATGTGTTTGATTATATTACATACTACTTCTGTCCATATGTGACTTGTGCATGGCCTCACAACAGAATTAGTAATCACACATCCAGGGGTCTAGAGCTTACTTGCAGAGGCTCATTGAAAGACTCTGCTTCACAATGTGTGTATGCATCTTGGAGATGATGACATCCTAAAGTCTTCTGCAGAAAGGATGTCATGTGGACAGAGGGGAAAAAGGAGATGTTGGATTCATGGGGCTATGCTAAAGGTTCTCCTGAGTGGGAGTCAAATGAAAAGAGATTCAAAGGATCATATAACGAGTGTAATATACCATCAACACACGCAGCAGTTGACCAAGGTCAGATTTGAACATTAAACCTGTGTAAGTATAGAAGACGGATTCCATACAATGTAAGACTAGCACCACCACATATGTCTGACTTTAACACTGTCATGTCTCACTTTATAGGGGATGATAGCATCATTGTATGCTGAGAAGAAGATGTCTGGAGGAGTGTCTGACATAGATGTGGAGACACATCTCAGTGTAAAATTGTCTCCAAAGTATTATATGGATGAATGCATACTCAGTTTGACTGCTGTGAAATTAGACCCCCTATTTAGTTGCAGAAGATGCAGAACACAGTTCTTGACACTAGTGCTACAGAAAAAGTTTGACTTAGTGTCAGAGTGCACTTTATAGAAGATGACGTCATCAGTGTATGTTTAGAAGAAGATGTTAGGAGGACGGTTTCCAAAATGACAGCTAACTAAACATAAACACACATGCAAGTTAGCTGCAGTGAGATTATATCCTCTACCTTCCTATTTACAGGTCACAATACTTAGCATAAGCACCACAGCACAAGTCTGACTTTTGTACTGTTGCAGAACACTTTATTGAAGATGACATCATCAGTGTGTTTTGAGAAGAAGATGTTAGGAGGGGTGTCTCACATGCTGCTCTAAAACAGTCTCCACAATCACAGCTAAGTGAATGCAAACACACAGACAAATTGGTCGTAGTGAGATTAGAACCATTACTTACATTTCTACAGAACTTAAAGCAAATGCCACAGAACAATTTTGACTTTAATAGTATTAGAGAACACTTTATAGCAGATGACATCATCAGGGTGTGTTGAGAAGAAGATGTTAAGAGGAGAGTCTCATATGCTGCTCTAAAATTATTTCCATAATGACAGCTAACTGAACGCAATCAGACAAGTTGACTGCAGTGAGATTAGAACTCCTACCTACCTACATACATACATATAAACACAGTATTTAACACAAGCATAAGTCTAACTTTTATATTGTTACAGAACACTTCATTGCAGATGACATTATCAGTGTGTGTTGAGAAGAAGATGTTAAGAAGAATGTCTCACACCCTGCTTTAAAATCATCTCTACAATGACAGAAAACTGAACACAAGCACAAAACAAGTTGTCTGTAGTGAGATTAGATTCCCTACCTACAGGTCACAGTATTTAATGCAATTGCCACAGCACAAGTCTGACTTTTCTACTATCAGACAATTTATAGCACTTCAATGTGTGTTGAGAAGACGATGTTAGGAGGAGTGTCTCACATGCTTCTCTAAAATTGTCTCCAGAATGACAGATAAATGAATACAAACACACACAAGTTGACTACAGTGAGAGTAGAACCCCAACATACCTATCTACAAAACACAGTGCTTAACGCAAGCACCACAGCACATGGCTGACTTTTCCACTGTTGCAGAATACTTATAGCAGATGACATTATGTTTGGAAGAAGATGTTGGGAGGCCTGCATGAAATGGCTGTGTAGTCATGTACAACTTAAAGACACCCACTCAAGTTCTACTGACTACACATGCACACACAAGTCGACAACAATCTGATAAGAACCCTTATCTAACTAATTACAGAAGCAAGTGAACACAGGACTTAATGCAAGTGCCATGGCACAAGTCTGATTTTCCCACTGTTGCAGAACACTTTATAGCAGATAAAAATCATCATTGCATATTTGGAAGAAGATGTCAGCAGGCCTGTATGAAATTGTTGTGTAGTCATGTACGACTGTTAAACTTTTTGTTCTCCATGTGACTTGGTTGCTGACAGTAAGAAACAGATACATGCTCTTCTGAATACAACAACAGACTTACTCATGCAGACACACACAATTTGGCTGCTGCTAATTGAACCCCTACTTACATATTTATTTCCCATCTGCAGAACACAGTAGTTAATATTTGTGGTGTCACTGAAGCCTGCTTTTTCCTAGTCATAGTGTTTTTTATTGTGGATGGCATCATCATTACATAACATAGGGTAACATATACTGTTATGAGACTGGTGTGCAAAGTGTGGACCTTGGATTTTCTGATTTGCTTCCAATGTGCAGCTATACTTTAAAAGACAGCTTCTTAAACTATATGCAATATGCAATAAACTGTCATGATGCATTTTGCTGAACTGAGACATATATACACCAGTTTTCATTATGTTGTGCACATTATAGACTTTCAGTCTCACACACACACACACACACACACACACACACACACACACACACACACACACACACACACACACACACACACACACACACACACACACACAAACACACACACGCACACACACATATGCATTTTGTGAGCAGTGAGGATGCAAGTGCTGATGTACGTGTGTTCATATTGTAATGAATATTGTGATGAACTGATGTCCACAGTAAGACATATATAACACAATCTCAATGTTTATTGTTAGTAACTAATATACCAATGCAGTTCTGCTATTTATTTATGTAGTGTACTTGACATTAGACCTATTACTGACTATCACATTTTCATGTGCTCTGGGGCAAGGCACGTATGAGTATGAGTAAATATGTGTTCAGTCATTAACAAGTTCATTCCCTTTGGTTGTGTTTTTAAATGGCTTTTGATGGGAAGAAGAAGTACTGGGCAATAACCATAGTAATACATGCCAAATACCTCTATACATAGCAGGCTGTCAAGAAACTGGATTATGCAAACAATGGCAAAGTGTACATGCAAGATCCATGCTTAATGAATAAAACTTGAACTTGAGAATTAGTTTTGTATATGCTACAGCTGAAATAGCTGGCAGATAATATTGTGTTCATACTGTAGTTTATATAGGAAATGTTGTGTCATAGGTTCATAGGTTCATACTAGGCTATCTGCCCTGGGGCAATTATAAGCCTAGCCCGATTCTGTATGGCTTACGCCACCCCTTGATTTGAGTATACTGTGCCCTTTTTAAGGTTTAGTTTACTGTGCCTCTGTCTAATAGTGACACATGAGTAATCCCTGGGACAAACCTATGATCTCCCATCCACTTATCGAGATTCTGCTTGAAGAGATTCAGTGAGGTGCTCTGCCTCACATGAACTGGAATTCTATTCCAGAGTGAAGGGAGCCTCTGGGTTATGAACCTGTCCCTCCAGCAAGTTCTATTTATTTTTGTGCTGAGGTTCAAGTCCCTCGAGCATGTGGCTCTAAGGGATTTAGATTTACTGAGGTGGAGCATGTCCATTAATTCTGGATTTGACATAGCTTTGTATGTCAGGCATAGATCGCCTCGAAGTAGACGGTATGCAAATGAGTAGAGCTGGAGTTTTTTTAACCGAGCAGCATATGGCATCTGTTTGAGACCCTTGATCCTCTTGGTGAGATACTTTTGGGGTCTTTCTAATTGCTGCAGGTGTCGGTTAAGGTACATCCCAAAAGGGGCATTGTATTCTATGATGGGCCTGATGAGGGATGAATAAAGGGGCACGATTACCTCTCTTGATGTAGATGTGAAACCCTTCATGATGAGGTGAGCTATGTAGAAGGTCTTTCTAACCACTTTGGCAATGTGGTTTTCAAAGGAGAGATTGCTATCAACTTGAGTCCCCAGGTCCCTAATAACTTTCTCTGTACTTAATGGGTTTCCGCCTATGTGGTAATTTGTGGGCACATTGTTTTTGCCAAAGGGTATGACTATACATTTTTTGGCATTTAGCTTTAAACCATGGCACTGGCACCAGTTATCTGTCTCTGTGAGACCTTTTTGAAGGATGTTTGTGTCAGCTGGAGAGTTGATTATGGCACCCAGTTTGCAGTCGTCTGTGAACATGGTGAGCCATAGTCCTCCCACATTTGCCTGTACCTCGGAAAAGTATATACCGAACAAGAGTGGTCACAGGACAGAACCCTGTGGGACGCCACTTGTGACCAGTTTCGAGTCTGACATGGCTCCAGCAACTCTCACTCTGTGGGTTCTGTCTTTGAGCCAGTTCGCGACCCATCTTGTGACATAGGGGTTTATATTTAAGCTGGATAGCTTATCTATGATGCCTGAGTGGTGTATTGTGTCAAATGCCTTTGCAAGGTCCAGATAGGCTGTGTGGACTACCTTCCCTTCATCTATGGCTTTGGTGACTGTTTCAAAGAAGTCAACCAGGTTCAAAAGGCAGGATCTGCCCTTGACAAAGCCGTAGGATCTAGTGTCTGTAGGTCCCCAATGTCTTTGTTTATGAGCTCCATGATGATCCTCTCCATAGCCTTGCAGACTAAGCTAGTCAGGCTTATGGGGCGATAGTTTCCAGGGTCCGTAGAGGCTCCACCTTTGTGGAGTGGGACCACTGTTGCTGTACACCATTCTGTGGGCACATATCCTGTAGTGAGGCTGAGATTGTATAGCTGTTTTATTTGAGGGATTAGTTCCTCTTGGAGTTCATGTAGGATGCAACCTGGGACGCCATCTGGTCCCATGGAAGCAGTGTTTTTTGCTTTTGGAGAGGGCAGCCTTCACCTGGGCATCTGAGATGTTTGGGAGGCAGCTCTCTGCCGGGATAGATACTTGCTCTTTTGGCGGGGAGGGGGGGGTTTGCACTGAACCTGTCTGCCAGGATATTGGCGATGTCTGTGGGTTCAGTGTATTTTTTGTCATTTAGAATCAACTCAGAACAAGTCTGGGAGTTGCATCCCAGGTTTCTAACATAACTGAAAAAAGCCTTATGATTGTCTTTGGTGTCCTGTGCAATTTTTCTCTCGAAGCTGGCCTTGGAGGATTTTATGAGGGATCGTAATTTTTTGCTAGTACTGATCAGAGATGCCTTCCCTATTAGAGATTTTGCTCTATCATGTAGTAGATTCTTCCTTCTGTTGTACAGTTTATTTATGGCAGGGGTCCACCAGACTGAATGCCTGCCTTTGGATGATTGGGTCTTGGTTTTGTTTGGGATAGCATGATCCATGCATTCCTGGAGATGTCCATAGAATGCATTTATATAGGACTCTGCTGTTTGGGCCATAGTTTCCACTGGCCCTGGGGCCTTGACGGATTCCACTTCAGTTTTGAGAAGTGAGAAGTTTGCTTTTGAGGAGTTTTTCACTGTGATTTTCTGGGCTGGGGGTGGGGTCAGGATGTGGACATCCAGTGAAATTAATTTATGGTCTGATCTTACCAATGAGGGATATACTTCTGTTGTGGAGCATAGAGTCCCCATGTTGGTAATGATCAGGTCTAGTATGTTGTCCCCTCTTGTGGGAGTGGTGACTAGTTGTTCCATAGCATTTGAGTTTATAATTTCTAGGAACCTTTGGGCTAAGGTGCTGGAGCTTGAGTAGTGCTCCCAGTCAATGTTTGGTTAGTTGAAGTTGCCCAATATAATGGTGTTCGGAGAGATCTTCATGTTCTCCAATGTTTTCAGGAAAGCTGAGTGGGATTCCTGACTTTGAGAGGGTGGTCTGTAGTATGCTATAAACTGAAAAGCAGTCTTGTCCACTGTTAGTTGCACATGGATGGTCTCCGATACTTCGTGCAATGCCACTAACCTGGAGGTGTGGATGTCCTTGATAAATATGGAAACTCCCCCTCCTTTTGTGGTTCGGTCCGGGTTTTGGGGCCGAAAAGCATGATATGAGGTATAGCCTGGTAGTGCTGGGGTGCTCTCTGGAGCCTTGAACCAGGTTTCTGTCACTGCACAGATATCAATGTTCTCCATACTGAGGAGAGCTTTGAGTGCGTGCATCTTGAGGTTAAGACTTCTGGCGTTTAGCAGCATTACTCTTAGTTTCTTGTTCCTTATGCTGTCTATGGGGGTGGGTTTGACTTTTGAGCCTTGCCTAAAAAAGGCACTATGGGGGTGGCAAGAGCCTTTGCCAATATCCGAAAGCCCAGTGGTGACAGGTGCAAGCCGTCCCTAGTGAAGCAACATGGCTTGTCGAGCATGTCATCCCAGGCTGACAGACACTGGATCCCCTTTGAATGACACCAAAATTTTAGCCAATTGTTAAAATCGATCATTTTGTCTTTGTACTGTGGCATCATTCTAGGTGAGGATAAGATGCTGCTCAAGGTCAGGGTCATACCAGCCTCGGCTACATGATCAGAGAGCTCCTCTATGTCTCTTTTCTTGTAGTCCAGGGAGGTACATCTCAGGTCATTCACACCAGCATGTACAATGACTGAGTCATATTTGTATTTGCTTTGGAGTGACCTGAGTGCTTGCGTTATGTGCCAGATCCTAGCACCCGACAGGCAGCTCACCATGACCTTCTCTTTATTCAGCCTGATGAGCGGGGCGTCAGTGTGTCTGACAATAGAGTCACCTATAACAAGAGTATCAGGTGTGTTATTCAGCCTTAAGGGCTGTGGCTGCTTGGCACACTTACTTTGTGGGTTATGTGTTGTGTGTGTTTTGTTTTGAGGTAGCGTTTGCTTGGATGTCTGCTTTGGAGGTCTTTGTTGCTTAGGTAGATTTTTATTTAGAGCCTCCAAGTATGTTTTTGTGTATTTATGTGTTTGGTTCGCTGATGTGGTGGGACTATGTGATACTGGAATTGTGTTGTGTGAGGTTACCTTCTCCTCCTGACTGGTTACACCAGTTTTGAGATGAGAGAGCTCAGCCTCCAGTTTGGCTAAATAGTTGCATCTCTCACATATATTTGAACCTGTTTGGAGGAGGAGAGGGTTGTCCGTGTACATGAGACAGTTGTGACATTGCCTCATAATTCCCAGATTTACCAGCTGGACTAGAGAGGAAACCATTGACTGACCTTTGGACATGCTAGATTAATAGGGAAACTGAATTTAAGACGGACCAATAGAGGACAGGTAATCATAGAGAGTATAAGAGTAAGTAGTGCTTATGGTTTAATAGCGCTAACTTGTAGAATTACTTAATTGGACCAGTGAAGGGCCTTAGAATGAGAATATAGTGTTTAAATTGAGAGATAGAGCAGTTCTAAGGGAAAAGTGAAAAGCAGACTTTGTGGAGCCAGGAATAGTTTAAACCCAATTAGGCGGCGCTGCCCGCTGTTGCGCTATGCACAAAAACGCGCAAAAGAGGGTTTTAAGAGAGGAAGATGAAGGAGTTTTGGAATTGACCCAAAATGGCCAATAAAACTACAGTTTCAAGTCAGTAACCACTCCCACAGGGGCAGGCAGGCTGCTCAATGTTTTTCACTGCCACTGATCAACAGAGAAACTTCCCTTTAGCCCAAGCAAAAAATGGCCTCACAGAAACTTACAAACAGTTTAAGAACAGCAAGCCTGTAACTGAACTTTTTTAAATCTCAGAAAAGTGGGAAAAAAGCAAGATTTTTTTTGTTTTTTTGTTTTTTCAGAGATAGCAGAGGTTCACTTTTATGACATTAAAAACTGTTGCTATTGCTTTCCCCATTTGTGCAGAGTTACAAAAGTGGTTCTCCATTTAAATGGGAAAATAGTAATATTTCTATTGGTTTGCCTTCCTTTGTGCAAATACGCTAAGCAGCGAGGTGCAGCCATCAGCACTCTGGACAGTACTGAATTTAAAAAATATACCTGCTGCCTTGCTTTCCCTTTAAGAGCAGTGAGCTTATGTTCAAAGCACATATAACAGGGCATTCAAATCCAAAACATTCAGTTTTTTTTACAGGTGGTGTCAGGGTATTGGGATGGCAATAATTACATTGAAGTATGTGTGTATTAACTGTTTTGCAGGCCTCAGCTGAAAACACAACTTAATATTGTGTATAGCTTTCTAGAAATGACCAGGGATGGTACATGTCTTGAAATGATTATTTCTGACTAAGCAGAAATGCTATTTATGTCCAGCTATATATCCTGAAAAGTGTGTGCTATATTCTTTGTCACAATAAGGACAGTTTGCACATGACATTAGATGAAGATTTCATTCATCGCAGGAACATTTCACTAACAGAATCCTACAGATGATTTTACAAACTTCCATAGTAAGTGAACAATGATATATTGCATTGCAGTAATATGTTAGTATTGCATCAGCACAGTCAAGTCAGTCTGCAGACACCATCCATCAACCTAGTACATCCACACACATACATAGTATTTGGATGGATTTGATGAACACAAGGACAATGAATATAGGCCTAGCAATCTTTGTTTTAATGGAATATTTAATGGTCATTTTGTTGTCTGTTGTCATTATTACCATTGCATGCTGGGTGGCATGAAGTGAGTGACACAGTGGCAGAGAACGCTTAGGAGAGAATGACAGGATTATGACAATTAGAACAAGGTGAGAGAAATATGTGACAGCAGTCAGGATGGATATTACTTCAAAAACTCATTTGTGTACAGTAATCAATGTATCCCCATAAGAAGTCATAAGTTCTATAATTTAAATATGTCTGTGATGAAATATTTAGCACACATTAAGAAATGATAACAAATACATCCCAAATCGAACCTATGAAGCTACTGTAACAGAAAAACATCAGTAAAGTGATTTATATCAACACTCCACATAGAAATTTGGAGTTTTGTTATATTCAGCAGTCTAAATAACCATCACAGAAAATGTTTCAATGCATTGCCTTTATTCTGTTTTAACTTAGTGTTCTTTTATTGCAGCAAGTTAAGCAGTATTCCAAAGCATTCCACAGAGATAACCAGACTACTGTTACCAATGGCAAAAACTCACTAGTTGTTGCCATATGACATGAAAAGCTATACACCATTACAGTGCATTGGTGTATGATGCCAAACTCAAATCAAATGCAGATGACAAAAGGTGAAGGCTTTATTGGGTGGCATTTCTGCCATGTATGGTATGTGATTCTATTTTCTTAACAAGATTAATGGTGTGAAAATGGGGTACAAGCAAAAGTGATGAAATGGGGTGCAAGTAGGGAGAAGAACAATGGGGAATTAATATAAGAATCTGCAGGAGGGAATTAAGAAAGAACCATAGCTATCCACTTCTTCAACAATGTAATATGAACATGTGTATAAAGTTGAATGAATTTGGACAAAGCTGGGTTACAATAATGCAGTCATGTTGTATAGCTAACTGAACCAAATAAAGTGTGTCAAGAAGACACGTGCAAAGTTGAGAGCTATGTATGTGACAATATTTTATTGTGGGACAGGTGCCCTTTTTTATTCATAAAAAAGAGGAATGCTTATTTATTTATTTTATTTATTTATTTATTTATTTACATTTGTTAACTGGGAGTGTCCGACTGGACGTAGGTCCATTTTCAGCGGAGGCCCAGGGAGAAAAGCTCCACAGTTAAAATAAACAGACAGTAGTTACATTGGATTACATAGCGATTAACAATTTAACATAGCAATTACTTACAACGTATTTACAGATGAAGAACATAGTACATCAGTAGACAACTAGAATCTTTATCTGTGAAGTACATAACAGACATTAACAAATGTTACAATAAGAAGTTCCTGCTGTATAATAGTACTAGGCTTATGAGCATCTGAGCTTGCTATAATCAAGGTAGTTAGTGGAGTGGAAAGAAAGGCAGTGGTTGGATGGGGTGGGTGATATTAGAGTGGGAGTTGCAAGGGTATAGCCAGCATGTTTTTAGGTGCGCTTTTAGTAAAGTTTTGAAGTGGGTGCATGATGGTATGGAAGTAATTTTGGGTGGGAGGGAGTTCCATAATTCGGCTATGGTGCAAGAGAACAGTGCTTCACCAGCAGAGTTATTGGCTTTAGTGATTTTTGTTGCTGGATCTTAGTGGTCTGGTGGTGCGATAGGGTTGGAGTAGATTCTGGAGGGATGGGACATTTAGTGGATGGTTTACTAGTTTGTGGGCGAGTGAGAGTTGATACCATTGAAGGAGGTAAGGGAGTTTAAGCCAGCCCAGTTCAGCAAGTGAGAGACAGTGGTGACTATGGTAGGATACCCCTGTGGCGAATTTTGTGATTTTGTTGTAGCAGGTCTCTAGCTTGTTTAGATCACACTGCCTTAGGTTGGTATATATTGGAGAGGCATAAAGTAGGGTGGAGATAAGGTGGGAATTTGCTATTGAAATCTTTGCTGCTTTGGTGAGAAGTTGCTTATTTCTGTACAATGCTCCTAGTTTTTTGTGGACTTTTTTATGGTCATGGATATGTGAATGTCAAATTTTAGTTTATTGTCTATTTCCACTCCAAGCAATTTGGTGTGTTCAGTTGGGTTTATAGTGGTGTTGTCTTTTGCTGTGATGTTAAAGTGAGAGTTGTTTTGAGTATGTTTGGTGGGTTGGAAGATGAGTGGTTTAGTTTTGATTGGGTTAAGTATTAACTGGGCATCAGATAACCAAGTTTCAACAGAGGAAAAGGCTTCCTGTGTTACTTTTTGCAGTTTGGGTAGGGACTGGGCTGAGCAGATGATGGTTGAGTCATCTGCGTATTGTATGAGTGTGCCATGTTTGGTGGCAACATCACTGGTACATGCTGCAGCCATCTGGAGAAAGTGTTGAGAAAGGGACATTGGAATGTCAGGGTCAGGTAGGGTAGATGAGAAAGCAGGTACAGACAAACAGGACAAACAAGATAGACACAGGGCTGGTGAGTGATACCAAAGGTTGGGGGACACCATGATTGGGGATAGGGAGGGAACATAAGAGGCACAAGCTTGTCACATATGGGGATAGTGAGAATCTAGTCCTCACCTTCAGAACTATCACCACTGTCCCCTTCCTTGGCTGCCTGTTGGATTGCTTGGCATTTTTTTTTTATTCTGCATTCCCATAAGCACTTTCACCAGCTGGCTGAGGCGTGTACCAGTGATGTGTCTAAGATCTCATGCACCAATACTCCTGGAGTGTACTAATATACCAGCTGCTAGGGTAATGCTACCTGATGTTGAGGGCACAGGTAGTGCAGGGGCTGCAAAGGCAGTACTGCCAGGTTGCATCTCAGATGTGCTGAGCATTGGTGTAGCAGCCAATGGAGGTGTAGCAGGCTGAGCCCCAGCTGTTGCTCTACCTCCCTGTGCTGGAAATAATTTTGGTAGGTGTCAGAAAATTATGACATCGGAACTGTGGGATCATACATATGCAAATTAAAAAAAGAGAGATAAGAGGTAAGAAAGAGAAAAAAAAAACAGGTAATTAAAACCATTATATACTGCATTCAATAATTTAGTGCAACAAGAATATATTTTTACTTTTATGTTACCTATAGTTTTTCAAAATCAAAAATAAGATTGAGAATTGTGACAATCTTTACAATATGGATATATTGCATATATGGTTTTAAAGATAATACTGATTAAACTAACAACATGACATTTATGTCAATTTTGACAAAATAAATATTAAATCATTTTTTATTAGAATGTATTTGAACCCAACAAATCGGAATACAGTATTACATTTGTCTCCTACAATTACCTTGAGCTACAGAATATGACATGCATACTTGCTTTTACAGCTAAGATATGCATGCTTAATTTGCTAGTAATGTATGGAAGAGCAATAATTTTAATAAAATAATATTAATTTTTACTGCATACGCACCTCTATGCTTCTCTGAATTATTCTAAGCATTAAGCATGTGCCATCCTGTTTTCTCTAATCTCCTGATCAGCTGAAAAATAAACGAGAGAAAGAGACATAAAAGCATTGTGCATACCAGTCTTGGGTATCTCCAGCTTTCTAAATCAGTTAATACTGCTTTATCTGTACACTTACACAACTTTGGGATGTCAGCAGTCCTAAACCCATCCAGTCACTGGTTGAGTTGTGCCCTGCTTATGCCATTTCAGGTCATTATAATGAAGCCTGCATTGCTCCCCATTGTGTAGAATGTCAGACACACTGAAGACAACCTTGGCTAGACTATTTCAAAACTCAAACGTATAACTGAGATACAGTATAGTCCCCCTGCAGCAGCCTACAGCTGTTGCACTTTATGAGGAGTGCAATGAATATTCTTGACTGCTCTACATCCCATCATTGATAATTGAATTGGGAACCATCATTCCCAGCACTTGCCAAGTATGCACAGGTAACAGCAACTGTGTTTGTGCAATGGTGTATAGAAAGCAACATTGCCAAACAGAAAGGAAGTCAGTTTATGAAACAGGAAAGGTAATGTGACAGTTGCAATTAATTTATGACTTAGGTTCATAGGTAGGTACTAGGCTATCTGCCCAAAGGCATTTATAAGCCTAGTCAGAATGTGTTGGCTTTCGCCACCGCCTTAGATTAGTTCCCTGTGCCTCTGTCCAGCAGAGCCACTGAAGTGATCCCCGGGGTAAACTTTCTGTTTCCCATTCACTCGTCAAGGTTTCTCTTGAAGAGTGTTAGTGAGGAGCTCTGCCTAATGTAGATGGAATCTTGTTCCAGAGCATGGGAAGTCTCTGGGACAGGAATATAGGTTCATAGGTAGGTACTTGTCTGCTGCTATAGGCCCTGGGAGAAACACTCCAGACGCATGTTTTTGACTGTGGGAGGAAACCAAAGTAAATTCAAAAACAGAGGCCAGCACTTGAATGTGGTTGAGATAACTCAATTTTTATTCAAACATAAATAACAAAAAGGGTAGGGTAAAATCCTCAAACCCCACAGAAAACCAAACAGACTGGTTTCGGCTGAGATAGCCTTCCTCAGTGTAAAACAGAACATAATCACATCCATATAATTTATACAAATCCTTTAATTGAACACAGTTAGCTATAGGTTGATTATAGGTGATAATTTAATCCAGGCTGAAAGAGCCCACCAAATTTAACAATCCACCTCTTCTCTTTAGAATTGAGAATTGTATGCCACCTAGATTTATTAGTCTTGTCACCAAATATTTTATCAATGACAGTAAATCTGTAAGAAGCAGTGACATGTTGAAGTTTGTGTTTGTATGATGCATTCGACTGTCTTTTGTTCATGATATCACTTAAATGCTCACTGATACATAAATGTAGGGGGCTGGATGTCTGGCCAATGTAAAAGGCAGAACATGTACATGTTACCAAATATATTACCCAATCAGACCTGTAATTAGCCAGGAATTTGATATTGTAGATTAAGGCAGTATTATTACTTGCGAACTGTTTAGCCTTGTTCACTCTGATGAAGTGTGTGCATTGCCCACAAGGTACACAACCACATAGCACCTCCCCTGTAATGGTGTGTTGCTGTTGTGTCCTGAAAGTCCCACGATGATGCTTATAATGACTAAAATAAGAACCAAGTGTCCTCCCTCTATGAAACGAAAAAAGGCATGTATTCCCTAAAATATCAGATAGCCTGTGATCCGATAGCAATATATTTCAATGCCTGTTAATGATATTTATAAATGCCCCCATGTTACATTCATATGTGGTAACCAACCTCAGATCCAATGTCTTATCAGATGAATGTTCCTTGTATGTCAACAAATCCTTCCTATCCTGGCAAGAGGCCCAGTTGCTGACAGTAATAATATTGCCAAATTTATAACCTCGATTTTTAAATCTTTGTATCAGATCACTCCTATATTGTTCATATTTACCCATATTTGAACAAATCCATTTGACCCGGAAGAACTGTGATTTGGGGATGTTTCTGATGATATGCTGTGGGTGAAAGCTGGACGCATGAAGTAATTAATTATATTGTGGGTATTTCTGAAAAATTTCACTGTCTAATGTATTATCCACATTCCTTGTAATAAGGACATCCAGAAACGTAATTTGGTCTGTATGGTAATGAACCGTGAATCAGATACCCCATTTGTTCCCATTTAAATATTCTACAAATTCATGAAGGTATGTACTATCCGCTCTCCAAACCAACCAACAATCATCCAGATAACGTCTCCAAATATCAATTTCCTCCAAATACAAGTTATGCCCAGGGTCATAGATGAGTTGATCCTCCACATAGGCCATAAATAGATCAGCATAAATGGGGGCAAAGATGCCCCCATTGCTGTACCCTGTACCTGCCAATAGCACTGGTCCTGAAAATACAAAACATTTTTGGTTAGAACATGCTCCACTAGACAAACCAAAAACGTATTAAATCCAGGCTGATAAAGTTCACTTTTCTCTAACCAATATTGTAATGCACAAAGGCCAGCCCAATGTGGAATGTTGGCATAAAGAGCAGTAACATCAAGTGTACAAAGGAGCCAGCCTGGTTCCAATTGCATATCGGAAATAATACCCCAAAACTGTGTGGTATCTTGTATGTGTGCTCTAATAAATTTCAATAATGGTTGTAAGTATTTAGTTAAGAACTGTGAAAGTGGTTCGGTGAGAGACTGATACAATGGGTCTCTCTGGTGGGTTGTGTAAGTCCTTGTGGATCTTGGGCAGAAGATATAAATACTGGGATTTGGGATCCCGTACCCTTAGATGGTATAAATCCTAATCCGTAATAATACCCTCCTCCCTGGCTTCCTTTAAGAAGTTATCTATTTCTGCCTTAAACCTGAAAGTTGGATCTAAGGGCATGACCATATAATACCGACCATCCCTAAGTTGCTTTTGGGCTTCATCATAATACATCCCTCAGTCCATAACCACCACAGCTCCTCCCTTATCAGTAGATAAAATCACCAAGTTCTTATTGTTTTGTAAATTAGAAACCACCTGTGATTCGATCTTTGAGAGATTATGAGGTAATATACGATGTTCATGAATATGAAAATGTAAATCTTTGAGGGCACTGGACTAAAAGGAGGCCACCAGATGTTGCATGGGTGGGATAAAGGAAGATCTGTGAAATTTAAAGGAATTAATATTAATACCAGTAGTTTCACCATAAAAAAAAATCTTAAATTGAGTAGATAACAAAATGATACTACATCCTGTGCCAAAGAATCTTCAGATACAAAAAAAACAGGTACAAAACTTAGACCTTTATTAAATACTTGTATTTCCACCTCAAAAAGGGGTGTAGAGGAAATATTCAAAACATTACAAGTATAATTTATTTTTGTACCATAATCTTGAGAAGACTTACGAGATTCTTTGCTCCCCCTATGTTTTCTGCCTCCCCTATGTGTCCGGGCCTTAAAGGGGTGTCTGAATTGCACCTCTTTGGGGTAGGTGATTCCAAAGTATGGTTTCCATCCATATCTGTGGCTGAAGAGGAGTCCTCACCAGATGTACTACTGTTCACCCCCCTTAAATTTCTTTAGGATTGATTTTGGTCTCTTTCGTTTCTGATTGTGGAGTTTAGTCTGACTGACCAAATTTAACCTGTTTATATGAACCAAAGGGTTTTCCCCTGTCATAATCCCCCATATCCTGGTTACATTTTTTAATTTTTTTTCTCTTTTAATTATTTCTCCAAATTGAGTAGTTCTGTACTCAGCTGATTCAGGCATATTGGATAACAAAGTAAATGCTCCAAACTTTTTGTTTCCTCACATATCAAACCCACTTCCGTGATACATTGATCAACTGTCCATTTGTAAAAGGCTATTAAAGCCTCAGTGAAACTCATTGATGCCCTTTCATGGACCTGGGCCCATTGTTCATCCAGAGTGTCATCGATATTATTCACTAAGGGTTGTATTCTAACCCGCAACCCCCTAGGGGGTAATCCCCTTTAGCTGGCAAGCTTTAAAAAGTTTCAAGTGCCATACATTAGTCCGTACTGTTTTCATGCACGTGACGACCTTCTGAAAAGCCTGATTACAGCTATTCACTGGGTCATTAGTATTAAAATTCATATTCAATGATAACCGGAGTACCCTGAGTAAACCCACACAATTGCAGGAAGGATATGCAGACTCCACACAAAAGGCACCCCAGCCAAGAATCAAACCAGAGAACTTCTTGCTAACCACTGTTAATAATGTTAACCACTGCAACATTGTGTTCTATTTTATAACTATACTTGCATTATGTGAGTTGTGTAGATGACTGTCAGTAAAGTATGAGATCCATCCCAGGGCAGAAAAAAATAAATAAATTACAGGAACACAAGTGTCAGGATACCCCCAGTTACACATATAATTCATATATCAACTTCTGTACATAGTTATTGTTAAGGACAATTATCTTTATATTGTTATTTTTTATATAAATTACAGTGGAACATCATTTGGATTAGAACCCTGGTTTATCTGTGCTGCAACCATGAACATACACTTGCTATGACAGGGAAAGCCAGGAATATGCTCTATTTTTTACACTCAGTACTGTCCAGAGTGCTGTTGGCTGCATTTTGCCACTTGGCGTATTTGTGCTCAGGAAGGCAAAACAATAATGTCTCATTTTAATAAAGTATAATGTTTCCATTTTGTCTGTAGAAGTAAGCTGTGTTTACACACAGGTGAGCAACATGCAAATGAGACAGACAAAAGCAAAAATACATTTTCTTTGTAAAAAATGGTTAGTACTGTTTATCATTAACAAAATAAAGAGGAACTTGAACCATGGTTTATCAGTCTTATGTGCTGTCTGCCTCACTGCCTTTATAAGGTGTGTTATAAGCACAGTTGCTTCATAGGTATAATTTATGATGGCCATATCATCCAAGCTGCTGACTGTTGCAAAATGGAGCTAAATAGGATAGGGCTTCTTAAAGCAACTAGCATTAAATGTTAAATACTTACGCATTTCACTCTGTGTGTGTGTGTGTGTGTGTGTGTGTGTGTGTGTGTGTGTGTGTGTGTGTGTGTGTGTGCTAAGCCATGCACCACACAAATATTAATATTAAAAAAGCGAAACATTTTAAAGAATTTTGAATAGCTCTGGATTTGAACAATCATCCTAATGAAACTACAACATACACTGGGAGTGTGTTATCTTTCCTTGCCACAGACACAACTTTGCAGCAGGAAAGCAAATCATGTGCATACTAGCAATTTGCATTTCCTCTCAAGTATTAACAGGACGGGTCTACTTTACATGGTCAACTTTTCACAAAGTCAACTTTCATATGGCTGAGACCACATGATCGACTTTTGGAAAGCCAACCATGTAAAATAAACACAAAAAACGTTTACCTTAAAAAACACCCCCTGTAACTTAAATATACCAACTCCGAGATCTCACTACAGGGCGGAAGAGGGAAATTTTCCCATTCCACACTGTACGGAGATAGTGGCTCCCCCTTGTTGGCTTTTCAAAAGTCGATCATATGGTCTAGGCCATATGAAAGTCGACTTTGTGAAAAGTTGACCATGTAAAGTAGACCCTAACAGGACATACACTTGTACATTCTCAGTTGGCTGTACATATGTGGCTTACATATTTAGAGCAATGAGTGATCACACAACCATTTAAGAATACCTTTGCACAAATGCAGCTTTGTCTTCTCTTTGTATAGTGTACATTCTTCCCTTATATCTGCTGTAATCTCAGAAATATGTTCTATAGTGCGGTTTGCATCATTCTCTTTTAACTGTATGATGAAAAGTACATGACAGTGAAAAACATCGGGAGAGGCAGGAGAGTTTGCCTACTATTGAACAAAAATGATAAATGTGTGTTGTTCAGATCCATTTAAACACTTGCTAAATTTACTTCTACACTTTGTAACTGTATCCTAAGTGACACACCCACTGCAGGTAAGATCGTATGAACCGATATTTAGCATTCCTTCTCTGTCCCACAAATCATTCACAGTTGCAATCTTTTAGCAACTAATAGTTTTATAGAGCTTATGCTATGTTTACATGTGCTACATGAAGTCAAAAGTTTGGCATTCAGTAATTCTAATGAGTTCACACCTCATAAGCATTTTCACCATGCTCAGAGGACTGAATCTACACTATACAAAGGTAACCATGTAGCTAGAGAACTTGAAGGTGAGGAGACTTGTGTATTTGGACAAAATATTTCTATTCCTTTGAACGTCATTTATCTGCAGATAAAGCTTCTAATTTTGTTAAGTTATGATTGTATTATTCAAGTACATTCTAGATTTTGTGACATATTGCAAATAAATCTATATATCCAGGAGAAAATGGAACTTTTATCTGTATACAGCTCTTATACTTCACTGTTAGCACAGGCAGTTTTGGCACGCATTTACATTTTTCAGATAGATGGGTTATTAACTTTCATCACGAGTATTATTGCTAAAATTGTATTTTACAATCACTCTAGGCTATTGGAGAGCAATGATAATGTGTGTATCACTGAGACAGGTCTTATGCTTTTGAGATGGCACAGCGTCACTTCCAGGAGAGTGGTGGGCACAGTGAGAGCTGACTGGCAATCATAAATTGACTTTTCTGTTGTAAATGTGTACACATTCTGATAATTGTGTAGAAAGTATATACAATTTAATTCTGTGGTAATCTTGGTTTGTACAAACCTTCATTTGTTTGTTGTTTTGGTGGTGGGGAGCCACCTACCATTTGTGTCCTGCCAGAACAAAAGTGTGTTTCAAGTGCTTTTATCTTAAAAAGGTGTAGGCATCCTGCTGTTTCAGTGGAAAACAATACATTAAAAAAGTGGTATTCATTGATTTGGCCGAACCTTGGTTTGTGTGTGAGGGTGAGATGGCACAACCACAAAACCTTCAGTTTTAATAACTGGAGAATGTGCTTCCAGTGCATAATGTTGAGAAATGTGTGCATAAACAAGACATTAGTTAGGTGATATTTTTGTTATATCCTTCTCTGTTTAATGTCACAAAGGATTATGGCACCCAAGCTTACAAATCCCCTTAAACCCCCTTTCAGTGATTCTGAAAATGAAGTTATAACCCAGGTGTTTAGGCACCATGGAGCTTTTCTGCTTGAGAGAGGACATGAGTATAGGGCTGTCAGAATACACATTTGGAACCAGTTAGTGAATGATGTCAGGGCAGTGCAGTAGGGGGTCATGCCAGGAATTATTATCAGGTGCTTCATTGGGCCACTGATATGATTTCATCAGCCCAGAGGGCAGCAGCTACAGTTGACCGAGAACAGCTGGCTACAAAGGGGGGCTGCAACTGGTGCCCCCACTGACACCAAATGAAGTGTTCCTGTCCACTGTCTGGGTTCTAGACAGTTCAGTGGAAACTGCACATCAGCATGTACTAAATGATCATGCTGCTGTGTCTGGGATGACTATTGTGTCCCAGAAGCAGCTTCCAGGTAAGCTTGCATAAAACAAGTTTTAAATTAGCTTGTATAACAAAATTTATAATTTGAGTAATACTTCCTAGGGAATTTTTTTTCTTTACCTATTGATAAGTTAATAGGCTTATACCACACAGTTGTTCATGACACATGGGCTGTGGGTGGATGTGGATGTGCCAGCCAAATTACAGTTGAAACTATTCTTAAAAGGCATATAAGCAATTGAAAATCTACTGTCTCCCTGTGTCATTTCCATTGTGATGTTTAAATTCCAAACTTTCCTTGCCTCATCTCTTCCAGGTCTGACCTCCCTACAAAGTATGGAGTCATCTGCACATGGTAAGCAATTGCTTTTTTTTTTTTTTTTGCTTATTGTTGACCACTCTTCAGGCATATTTATTCATCCGTACATGTTAGATGGGTGTAATGAGTATCTGTATTGCTGTATCATCTGCAATAGTGGAACCAGTGTTACTTTGTAATCATATAAATTGTTTTAATGTTTAGTGTAGTAGTAATTTCATTCCTGTGTTTTTTGCTTATTATCACAGGTGATCCTGACAGTGAAAGTGTAGGAATCCTACCACCTGATGTCAGAGTATTGGTAGGCTCTAATGATGATGGTGGCTAAACGCAGGCACAGTTAAGGGGTGCAGAGGTTGAATCTGACACTGAAGGTGAGATTCAGCCATCCCCTGGATTTCTGTCAGACACAGTCAGTAGGCTTATGCATATCTATTCCACTGAGCCCTCAGCTATTGGACAGAAGGAGGGTGACACATTTGATCAGGGTAGTGTGGTTACTGCAGCTTCAGTACTGGTTGACTCTGGCCATAGCCAAAGTGTGGACGAGATGCCATGTAGGATGGTTGTTAGGGGTGCTTGCAGGAAGCCTGCTGTCCACTCTTCACCTGATCCTGGTATATCATTACATGCCACTCTATGTATGTTTAGGGCCATCATGGAGGCATAGGCATGTTCCACTAGAGATTCTAAGGACATACTTAAGGTAGTAGATTTCACACAGGATGACGTGCATGACTGCCTCCACTGTGTGACCAATTCAGTGGACTAGATGAATGATACGATGGAACAGGCAGTGTCTGTGACTGAATGTCTTCTGGGAGGGGAAGAGTATCCATACAGATGTAGGTCAGCATCATCATCTGCTGTTAGCCAATGTGGCCATGACTGATCCCACTACCATAGTGGCAATACTTTCACTGCTCCACCAGTGGTTGAGGTGTTCACACCCAAATGTGGCAGGCCACAGGGTCATGGTCCTGGGTGTAATCATGAGGAGAGCTCATCCAGCAGATATCAGTCACATTTGAGTAGCACTAGCACATCTAACCATGGGCATGGAAGTGCCAATGCAACACCTGACAGATCCAGTTCTCACAATCGGAGGCAACAACAACAACAATAAACTGCTATCTCTGCCATGCATGGCTCATACCTATCCAGCATGCCAGGATGTAGAGCTAACACTTAGCTTGGCTGTGTTCTTGCAGACACTCTCACACACACATTTCACCTTGAGTGTCTGTGCACATAACAGGTAAGTGAGTATTTCATAAAGCTTGCAGTTCATTCTTTCTCATTGCCCATTTGATATTTAACTAAATTTCTGTCTGCCTGTCTTTCTTATTCACATGCAATCACTACCTTTTTTGTCAGCCTTGCCCCCCCCCCCCACCCAACAACACCCTGTGCAAATGATGATGATAACAGTACTATCTCCTTGTTTCTGTCTTTTGATTCAGGGACACAGATGTATTTGTTCTGATGCCCAGGGTGCATAGCTGACTGATCACTTAGTATATACATTTCGGTGATGCTATTTTAAAACTTGTACTGCTTTCTTATAGGTTTTGAATTGTGTGTATCTTTGTTGCATGAGGCCTATTAGTTGATAAGGAGCATACGTCTATTGACATGTCAGCCCTGTCACAAATTGATGTAATTGCTGTAAAATTCACACACCTTCTACTTAGGTACTTTTGTAAGAAATGGTATGCAAGGATCTGCCGTTCATTTATGTTCTTGCCCATTTATTTTCCTGTTCCAGGTTCAGCACTGACCATGACAGTCCTTCCATTACAACTGTTTTAATTCAGGCCTGACTCTATGTGTTGCTAGCAGTACTCAGCCATTACATGGGTAAATAAAGGTTGTGCAAACTGTCTGGCATCTATTTTATTGTATATATGTGCATAGGATGAAAGTTGTACCCCTTAAGTGGACAACATGTGTGCTATCCATTGCCTCTTGGCCAGGGTGAAGAAATATTGTACATTCCTATGCCTATCCACCCCAACAGTGTGTGGTGGTTCACCTTCTGAGTCCACACCTGCATGTGGTTGTGGTGACCTTGCCAGTGGGGATGGAATGCATGACCCTTCTCCTTGGTGTTCCTGTTGAAGCTGTTTTCTCAGGATAATATTATGTAGAATAGCACAGACACTGAAAATTTCAGTGCAAGTACTAGGATCATACTGCAGGGCCCCCCAGATGTATCTAGGCATGAGAACCATGACTTTATCAGCCCAAACACATGCACGATGATATTTCTTGTTTGAGCATGTGCCTCATTATAGTATTCTTTTATGGGTGGGTGTGCATTTTTGATGGGCATCATCAGACATGATTCAAGTTTATGCCCTGCATCTCCCAGTAAATGACCCTGTGGGATATCCCCTCTGAAAAACCTCTAATAGAGCTGAGAGTTGTGCCAGAAGTGGGAGTCATGGTAACTGCTAGGCCTGCAAGCACACACATTCAGGATGATTTCCTTAGCATTGTACAGAACCTGGCAGCTAATGGAGTGGAAGCCCTTTCTGTTTATATAGACCCTTCACTGTTTCTATGGGGTGCTTTGATCTCAGTGTATGTGCAGTCTATGGAACCGAAGACTCCAGGGAAGTGTGCTACAGGGTAGAAATCCTGCAGTTGTAGCTCTGTCCTTGGGGGTACAGGGAAAATGTATGTAGTCACTGACATGTTGTAGCATAGCAATCAGGAATTGATGTAGGATCCTGGATCCTGATGCCCGTAGCACCCCCAGCATGTCCTCTGTTGGTCTATGAAAGTTTCTTGTAGGTACAATTCTAAGTGCTACACATACCTTAGTCTCCACAGGTATTGGCTTCTCTTGGTTTACCCCTGCTCTCAGTTGAGGGTGACAAAGGCTGCAGAGTTCCTGTACTATGTCTCTATCCACCCTGTAGACCCCTAGTATTTTCACCTCATGCAGACCATGAAAAGTTAAACGGAGTCTAAACACCATTCTTCTTCTTGGTCAAGATCTTTCAGCAGCAGTATTAGCAATATAGACTTGGGCCTGTTGCGCATACACATACACATACAGAAGAGCAGCAACAGCCACTAACATTCTTTCTGTGTAGAGTAATCTCTATAGCTGTATTCCAGTAGGTTTTTGAATTCAAGGCCAAAACCTGCACTAAGTGTACACGATTGCTTTATAGACTTTTGAATAGCTGTTCCATCTTGGATTGGTTGATAAACATACTTATGCTGTAATTAGTATGCCACAATGGTTACTGGGTGTGTGTGGCTCTACACGATGTGTACAGCCACTAACTTGAATACAAATCATTGCATTACCATGCACACACAGTTTTAGCGAGCCATGTAGGATTTATTGAATTCAGCCAGCCTTTAGTATACACTTAGTGTAGGCATTCATGGATCTGTTGTTTAGTGTTACTTTTGTTCAGTACTTAAAACTTCACTTACTGTTAAGGGCAGGATATGTATGGAATATAGGGTGATATTAATAGCCATTACACAAATGCATTAATAGTCATTATGCAAATGCATTAAGGCTATCTGCACTTTTGGCAAATAAGCACAGAGTAGTCACGATACTCTAATGCATGATGACCTCAAAGAGCATAAGCAAATGAAATCATGATGAGACTGAAATGAAAAAAATGATGGAAAACAGTGTATTATAATGAAGCCTTGTCTACTTGTGATTCATTCCCCTATATAAAACATAAAAAACTGTTATTGTTCTAAATATTAATAATAAGAGATGCACCGTCTGCCACTTGTCCTTAAGTCTTTCAAGTGTGACTGCGCACAGCTGGAATACATATGAAATCATACAAAACCTATGATTTTCACATAGTGACTTGCATATACTTAACACTTATCTTCAGGAACTTTATGCTTTTGCTAAAATTAGGAATGTTTTTCAAAACAGCTTCACATTTCCTTTGTCAGCACAAATAATCTGCATCTATCTGCATACATGTGTAGTGGTGTTCTTTGTGGATAAACACTAAGCAGCTATAAAATCCCAGACTATAAATAAAACTCATAATGTCAAAAGCTTCATATTTTCTTATTTACTGAAGGAAAATATGCCACTTGCAACAATATAAAATCCTATTAAAATTGACATTCATTTATTATATCATAACATTAACAAATAACAAATGGCAAAAAGCATTCAAAATGTAAACTACAAACCGAAGGAGAATGCTCAATATGTGCACCAACCAGGAAAGTTAAAGAATGATTTCCGCAATATTAGTGTGAATCAGAATGTAAAATAACCTTTAATAAAACAATTTGTTGAGCACTTTTGTCCCTATCACAGGGACTTCATCAGAACAACATACATCACAAGCTGATTTATTTTAAACCATATACCATTAGGAATGCCCCAATCAAAACTCATGGTCAATTATCTTATTAAGAATTAAAAAAATAGTCATATAAATTAGGATAATTTAAAACTCTAAGCTACCAAAAATATAAATATAAAAATAAATGACACTGAAAAATCACTTCTAAGACTAATAAAAGGATTTTAAAATTCACGCTAAGTTGATAATAATTAGAACTTCCCTGACCTAATTTTAAGGAGAGGAAGAATAGAAATAACTTCAGTTAAGCCCGGAACTACATTTGCTTATAACTTGAACTGCCATAACATCTCATTATAACTCCAGTTTAGTTTCCCAATCCTCCCTCATAAATTGACCTTAACTTGTTCCAAAATACCAAATCTAAAGGTTATGCAGTGTATACTAGAGGGTAAATGTTTAAATACAGCATTGTTAAGATTTTTATTATCGGTGTCATATAAGTGTTTATATATACATTTATGTAGGTGCATTTCAGTTTTGCCTATGTAAAAAGATGAAGATCCCATACATTTTACAATGTATACCATACCCTTAGATGTACAATTAGCTTTACTCAGCTATACCCTGTAGATACCACCTGTGTCCAGGTTCAAACTCTCTCCTTCCAAAATATATGTGCATTGATTACAACTCCCATACTTGGACATACATAGTTGTTTAACCTTCGAGTTTGTTAGCCTGCATTTTGTTGTGGGGAAACTTCAAATATCCCTTTTAGGTTTCAGGCTGCCTCATGTACAAAAACAGGAGAGCTCCACATAATCTTAAACAAAAGAACCTGGTGAAGGGGCAATGTGTGAGGGCTATGAGGATGATCTCTGTTTACGAAGACATGATCAATGAATTGGAGAAGATCAAACAAATGTTTGTTACTAGGGGTTATCCCATTAGTTTAGTAAATAGTATTTGTCAGGAAGTTACGGATGGTTGGGGTTCCAGATACAGGCCATTATTGGGTTAGGTTTTAATGAAAGAAGGTAAGGACACTGTGACTAACACAGTGCAAAGTTCTGAGTGAGTGATGGTTATCCAATTTAACCCTGGTACCAAGGAAGTGAAAAAATATTATTGATAGGAATTTGACTACTTTTATGGCTAACCCAACACTGTTCAAGAGTGTGGGGAACTCTCCTGTTTTGGTACACAAGACAGCTTGAAACCTAAAAGGGATATTTGAAGTTTCCCGCAACCGAATGCAGGCTACATACTTGAAAGTTAAATAACTAGGTATGTCCAAGTGTTGGAGTTGAAATCAATTCCCATATATTTTCAAAGGAGAGAGTTTGAACCTGGACAAAAGTGATATCACCAGGGTTTATTTGAGTAAAGGTAATTGCACATCTAAGGGTGTGGTGCACATTGTGAAATGTATGGGATGTTCAAGTTTTACATAGGCAAAGCTGAAAGGTGCCTACATAAACATATATGCAAACATTTATATGACAGTAGTAATACACATTTTAACAATGCTTTATTTAAACATCTCTCCTCTATTAAACAATGCACAACTTTTAGATTTGGTATTTTGGAACAGGTTAAGGGGGATTAGGAAACTAAACTGGAGTATAGTGAGATGTTATGGCATTCAAGTTAAAAGCAAATGTAGCTCTGGGCTTAAATTAAGTTATTTCCATTATTCGCCTCCTTACAATTAGGTCAGGGAAGTTCTAACTGCGATCAACTTAGCATGAATTTTGAAAGTCTTTTATTAATCTCAGAAGTGATTTTTTTGGTGTCACTCATTTTTATATTTGTTTTTTTTTTTTTGTTATTTTAGTTTTATTATTCTAATTTACATGACTTGTTTTTTTTAATTCTTAATAAGATAACTATCTCTGAGTTTTGACTGGGGCATTCCTAATGGTGTATGGTTTAAAATAAATCAGCTTGTGATGTATGTTGTTCCAATGAAGTCCCTGTGATAGGGGAGAAAGCACTCAACAAATTGTTTTGTTAAAAGGTATTTTATATTCTGATGTGCACTAATATTGTGGAAGTCATTCTTTAACTTTCCTGTTTGGTGCACGCACTGAGCATTCTTCTTTGGTTTATATCATAACATTGCCATGTACAAAAATAGATGCATTCATGTTATCCTGTTCAGTAGACTTTTAAAATTCATGCTAAGTTGATCGCAGTTAGAACTTCCCTGACCTAATTGTAAGGAGGCGAATAATGGAAATAACTTAATTTAAGCCCAGAGCTTTATTGCTTTTTTGCCAAATGCCAACATCTCTCTCTACTTAGTTTAGTTTTCCCTAATCCCCTTAACTCTATGTATGTGTCCAAGCTAGTATGAAATTTGGCCTAATTTATAATGTATTCTAGTGCAGGATGTAGTGCCAGTGGACCCATGGGAAGACCCATGACTGCACTGTGCAGTGCAGTGAGGATCACTGTATGATGATGAAGGTTAACCAGAAGTAGTATGAGGGGATCACATGCACATGATATGTCTGTGCAGGTAAAAAGAACTATGGACCTGGTTTCTCAAGACCAAGTAATTCAAGGTAGCAGGCTTGCCTAGCTTCTCTGTGGGGTTCCCAAGAAGACAGACCAGCTCAGGACCATACCACCAAAAACAAAACCACCAGCAAACTCTCTTCTTCTTCTTACTGTCAGTTGCCCCCTCCTTGCCTAGCTTCCTGATCTACCCAAGCATCAACAGCGCCCATAAAACAAACAAAAAAGAAACCTATAACAGAGCTTAAAAAATAGGAAAAAACAAAACACAAAATACAAACATTAGTACCCTATTCATACTGTCCTTAACTGTCCTTGTGGGCACTCTTATCTTGAGGAATTTATACTTATTTAAATAAAATTGTATCTTAAAATACTTCAGACGGTTAGACGTCTTTTTAAGCTCTTTGACGACTCTTTCAGCTTTACTACAAGTTTGTCCTAGTTCTTGTTATAATTTTTGGGATTTTAAAGTTCTAAGTATTTAATCTCAATGCTATTTTATTAACCTGAATTGAAGTTTCTATTTTGTGCTTGTGAATTATAAATATTACTTTCTGTCATTTAAAGTTATAATTTAGTAATTGAGTACCCTATTCTAATCTCTATAAGGCAACTAAATATATTTTAAAGGAACTGAATTTATTTACTTATATGAATATTTAAACGTGATCTATGTTAAAACCATATAAATGTTATAATAATTTAAATTATTCTAATTTTACGGTGGCAACCTGATCTTTAAATGAGACTGAAATGTGTTTTACTGCTTATGTAAATGCTCTATGTGTTATTCTGCTAACATTTAAATGTCTTTTATACACTTAATGTACACCTAATTCTGTAATATCATATTAAAGGCTAATTATGCTATTGTATGTAAGTAAATTAATTTTTAAGCATAATAGATGCACTTGTAAAGACTATTCCCTGACATGTTTTAAGCAAACTTTTAAGCATCTTTTTACATAAATCTTTAGCTTTTACTCATTTATGCCCATAATTTCAATATCTGCTGTCTGATATTTAGTTATTATGACACGCATTTGGGTAGCCTTTCTTTTTTTTGATATTTATTGGTTATGCAGACCCTTTTTTTTCTTATGTGTGGCTCTAAAGATGTTTGGCTGTAGCCTGCTAGTACTGTTTTAGCCTATTGATTAACACTAATACTATATTCTCTCTAATCTCAGCCTCCTGGGTGGCCCCCTTCCTTCATATAGCTTCCCCTGGTTCCTTCTTTAGTTCCCTGTGGTTCCTAAGAATAAAAGAAACTAAACCATCCTCACCAAAAAGAAAATAAAATCAGGGAAAATCTCAACTCTTCTAAAAATATTCAGAACTTACAAAACGTTCAATAAACCACAATCTAGAGAACTAACTTCAACAAGACAAAGCCTGTAACTCTCGTATGTATAAACTTTTCACAAGTAACTCCCTATAAAATCTGTCTTAATCTAACACTGTATCTTTATTGTGTCTTCCTGCTCCTAACTGTCCTGTTGAATTTCAACTGACCCTGAAATTCTGGCGTCCAATCATTTTAAGGACCTTCCAATCAATGCAATACCATTGAGATTCAATGAACATCCACTTGAGATAAAAAATCCTTCCACATCTTCACTCCTTTGAGATACTTGACTCACATGCCCCACAAAGACAAATTCAACCAAAACTCCAAATCCAAATCAAACTTCACTACAAAACACTAAATCCAAAATCAACAAAACTACCCCAAGACCAAAATAAATTTAAGCCACAACCCCCCCCACTTAAAACTGCCATTTAAAAAACCTCCCAAAGCCCACCAACAAAAACACTTGAACAACCCCAGAACAACTTGCACAGTCTCCAAAACACCCCAACAACCCAGAAGTAGCCAACACTGAAGAACCACTTCTTCCCCACCACCTTAGACTCTTCGCCAACTGCACCTTACCAACACTTCCCCACCTCACTCTACTCCGCGACAAAGCCACTGCTAAACTACCTCCACCTCCCTCTTCTTTCCTAAACTGTACGCTCCTCCTAAATGACAAACCAACAAATTCTAACTGCTGACCACCTTTGATCGGAATGCTAAAAATTGCATCTCATGAAATACCTCCAATTCTATCATCTGACCCTCCATATTTACAAACTGAGACTGTCTAATTATCAGTCTTCCTCACTCTGAATTCATTCCACATCAAACTCAAGGTACTCCTGAAACCTCATGGAATAGACTAATTATATCATAATACCCATCATCACCCCAATGGAAATCCTTGACGCCCTAATAATCAAACAACTATGCATCCTCTAATTATCTCAAACCAAATGCCCAGCAATCAACAGCATACAACCACTCCTCACTTATGCACCTCATATTCCATTATTTCAACAATCAACAACAAACAATCCCTAATAAACTCATATCATCATCTAACAAACTCACCTATCATCTGCCCAATCCTGGATGGTCATCAACAAATTCTCACTCAACATCCTCAATCACGCTCGCCATCACAATCCAGCACTAACTGCAACGCACACTACCTCACTGGTAGGTTCAAACCACTGTTATGGCAAAACTCCTCATCATCAATGAAATATGCCTCTATATGCTACATCCCCACCCTCAATACTTCCTCCACTTCTGACCCTCATCTCTGTTTCCCATCTTTCAATCTGCATGCAATATCCACATGCATACACCTTTTAATCTGCTCCACCCTGAATCTGTCAATACTCAATCCTCTCAAAAAATTTGACACCACACTCTTACAAAAAGCACTAGTGACTTAAAACTTCTCTGACTTCTAACAGCACAAACTAAAGCTTTTTTTCAACTATTACAGTCACTCTAGCCTGGTCACTCCTAGGTACTACTCTCCCAAACAACTCATACACAACCCACTAATTAATGGGACCACCTTCAACCTGTCACCAGTGCCCTGTAAAGCATACTTTACTGCTAGGGTGTCAAATTTGATATACACATTACCCAAACAAACAGTACAAGACCCAAACTAAAAAGTCTGTTAACAAAAAAAACTTCTTAATTAACTGCAACATAACTATTCATCTCTATATACAAACCTCCTCTCCTCTTCACTTCCCTTGTCTCGAATCTGAACCTCTTAAACTCCACTTAATGCAACCTCATTGGCTCCGGATTGCCAATACAGGACTCCTCTTATAACTCATCCTCTTAATCAATATCCCAGGCCTTAATCTGCAAAGACTCATAAAACTTTAACTCGCCATCTCCTCAAACTTCAATCAACAAATTAGCTCATACTCTGCTAACATCTGCAAAAACTCCTCGGTGACCATCCTGATAGAAACTCCTCACTGTCAAAAATTCTGACCATCAACACAACATCCAACTCCAAAACCCAAGCAAATTTCAAAAGGGAAATTAATATGCTAAGAAAAACAAGGTGGGGGAACCTCCTTCCAAATCTTCTTCCTAATCAAATTTCTGCTTCTATCAAACAAAATTAGACTTTTTTTTCATTCTCATTAATTTGCGTTCTTCCTTTGAAGAATATCATTGATCTTTGGACGGCATACTTCATCTCGAACTCTTTAACCTACCCATTATATCTCTCCCACTCTTTTCTCCTTTCCATTTTTGCAAATGACTAAAAATACTCTTTCTTTTCCTTTTAAAGATCTTTAATGAATCTCTGATTTCTTGTTATAATTCTTTTTTCTTCCTTTTAGTAATGTGTAACATCTCTGTGTCTGTCTGTTCTTTAAATATATATAACAAATCAATAAATTGTATAGTCTTTTCCAGTGATTCCTGATCTGTTTTATGTTTAATATTTATTCTTTTTTCCAAATTAATTTGTGCACATATATATTAATAATAGTATTTCTTCAATGGAATAAATATTCTTGAAGGGATGGTACATTACTTGTCAGCATTATGCATGTGTAATCAAAGAGATGCCCCTAAAATGTAGTCCAGATTTACATCCATGTACCTCTTTAAGCGGGACTGGAACATGTATATCTAATTGCTTATACTGCCACATAGCCATTTGTTTATTATTCTAAATTGCTTTCTCTTAAAGAATGTTAATCTGCCTTCTCTCTTTTTTATGATCTGTGTCTAGATCTGTTTCTACTTGCTGTTAACGTTTTGCCTTGTTAATTTCAGAGAAAGAAAAAGAAATAGATATTTTTTTTTATAATCAAGTATCATCTTTGAAAATATCACTCTTGAAAACATTTATCTATATCACAGACTTTATTTTTTTACCAGTGATTTGCTTTTTGTCCATTTAACTTGTTTAATTTCTACTTTTTGGTTTCATCAAAAGGAGCCAAATTATTTATGAATCCTTTTAAGTCTTTTTATTTATGTTTTACTTGAAGCACAGTCTCCCTTATTGTTCATACCTCAACTACTTATGTATAATATGTCATATGCACATTCAAGAGGAGGGATATAGTTCTGCCCCCACCATGTAAGCAGTTTGCTTACTATGGATTAAGTCTTGATGTACTGTGGAGCTGTGAATTGTAGTATATTAAACTAGTGCTGTTAATCATGGGGTGATAGGGAGTCCTTGGAGGTAGGCACTAGAGGGGTGTCCAACCTTTTGGCTTGCCAGGGCCGCATTGAGTGAACAGAAATTGTCTTGGGGCCGCATATAAAATATATCATATAGTTAACTCTTTCTCTACCATGGGAGACCAAAGTCAACCTCCTGGCTGTACTGTAGGTGCATTCAAACAATTAATAAATGTAATAAATGCTTAATATTTGCCTTAAAATTCTAATTCTCATTCTGATTTTAATTCTCTAATCTAACAGTTAACTCTAACATCTTAGTTAATATATAGATTTTTTTTTTTTTTACAAATAAACAGATATTCACTACAGCACTAGCATTTCTCACGGGGAAAACCACTCCAGCAGTCCATCTACATACAGTGTTAACATTAGTAGTCCTACAATACTATAATCCACAAAAATAAGCCAACAAATTTGCAATAAAGTAAAGAATTCACATTACTGACTTAATAAAACAATTCTGAATAAGCTACAAGAGGGTGTCACCCAAACAAATGACTAGTGCCAGAAACATGGCCTCAAGCTAAATGCCAAAAAATGTGCAATCATCCCCTTTGAGTGATGTCCCCACAAATTATCACATTAATAACAATGTTGTAAACATGCAATCAGTCGTGAGGTGCTTGGGCACCCAGGTTGATAGAAATTTGACTTTTGACCACCACGCTGTCTCTGTTGTATGGAAAGCTTTGTACATGGCCCACCTCATTGGTAAGGGTATCTCATCTAGGGACAAGAAGGTCATAACATCCCTGTATTCTTCTTTTACAAGAGCAATTATTGAGTGCAACACCCCTTTTGGCACGTGCCTCAGCAAAACAACCTGCCAAAAGAAAGACTACAACCATTTCTGACAAAAAATGGTCAAAGGACTAAGTTCACTTAGTTATCCAGACAGACTAAAAAGCTTCTTGCTTTCCTCTGTCTCTCACTAGCCCCTATAAATTTCATAACTGGCTTGCTTTCCAGGCTAAGAAAGATCCTGCCTTAATGGACTTTCTCCACCTCAGAAATACTGGTTATATTTAAAACATTCACTACAAAGACCACAGCCTTCACTGCAACTTAAACAAGCCACTTTGTATGGACAGGTTCTTGACACAAAAACTTTCAACTTCTGTAAAAATCTCCTCTCATTATCAAACAATGTAGTTCAACAACACTACAACTGGATGGATACCCATGAATGTACTCCTTAAGTAAGTAGCATAGCCTTCATCAAACCGAAAGGAAAATCCACATACTAAACTTTCCCAGCTAGATGGCTAAGATCTAATATTGGTTACTCAAGTCTACTTGTCTAAGAAGAGGGGCCTATTTAACTAAGAATTCCATTTGCAAAAATATATTCAGTATACATATTAAATCTCTCTCTCTTATACACACACACACAAACTCACATGCACACACATACACACACACACACACACACACACACACACACACACACACACACACACACACACACACACACAGAAAAGGAGCCCCTACTTATAAAATAGGCAACCTCGGTAATCACATGACACAGTCTCACTGATTGAAATTGTCTGGAAGTCAAAATATCTGAAAAAAAATCATAATAGAGATGGATTCATCCATGTAATTTCCCACCACCAAAAGAACCATCAACAAATAAACAAATAACTGCTCAGCAAAAATTAAATCAATAAGAAATCTATAAACTCTCTAAGATCATACTACATACTGGGGTAAACATATAACTTCCCTCCAATCTAAAGCCATTTGACATTCAGACATTTTAATTTGTGCAGAAGTTATTCACAGACTGACCGTTTACTAAGCTGTAATGCTGACCATCGCTTTTGAAAAAAAAAAAAATTCCCAGAGTTTGTCAATAGCTCAAAGTGAAGAAAAGATTACTTTTTTATTTATTATGTATTTATTTAATTTTGGAAAATATCTTTAAAACTGTTAAATGGATTACACACACAGAAACACAGAAAAGTTATTGTGATAAGTAAACCACAGACTGCTGCAAGAAATCAGTCACAGCACACTATGCTTACGTCTGAACCAATGAAGCATATCTGTCAATTCCAAAAGAATTAAAGTAGCTTAATAAGAAAGTTATTTGCAAGGTTATGTGGCAGTTTATATTGGAAATAAGTGGAGATATTAAAAACGCTCTGTTTCTCATAATTATGCTGAAAAGTCTTTCAAGGTAAATACAACCTTCTGATTTAGCATAGAACCATACCTCTCAACCTTAGAGCAAGAATTCTGGACAAAGCGAAAAATAAAATTGGGACACAGGCCCAAAAATAGTTATGCATCACAGACACCATTGAAACAAGTGTAGCTGCAAACATTATACATCACGTATAATGTTTCTATCCCATTATTGTCAGTTAAGCATGATATGGCTCATTCAATCCTGCTTTCTTTTGCAACAATGAAAACCATACTTTGAAATGACAAATCCATTAAAAATAATAAAACACATTGGCTCCACATCCTGCAACTTCCTACCTGCAAACAACCACATAGCTTTCACTGAAACTAGGTCTACTTATTTCCATAGAATGACACCTCTCCCTAATTAAGTCTAATGGTATACAATCTACCAGGATCTGGACTACCTGAAATAAATTAAATTATGGCCTGTAAATTGCAAGTGCACTTTGTTTAATTAAACTACATTTCAAAGCCCACTTGCTGTATTTTTTCAGTAACATCCCAATATCCATTTCCAGGTCAATTTACAAGACATTGGCAGTGGTAGACTTAGCATCCTCCAGATCCCTAGAGGACCACACTCATACTGCTAACATTGTCCATTAAATGTAAATATCTATCCACTGTAAATGGCAAGAAGCTATGTCTTAAAAAATCTATTTTTGGCATTCCTAATACCCAAGTATCAGGTTTTGAAACAAAGAAACATATTCTCCATAGTTTGTAAGTCTCTGTCTTTAATAATCATCTACTATTGCAACAATCCCAACACAAACACACACATACACACTAAAACCCCAAACATTTAAAAAAATGACATTGTGCCCTCCTCATTTGCCAGTATTGATGATCCACCAAAGATATGCTTACTGTTGGCCAATCTATCACTACTTAGAACCCACCAATGACAAGACAGTACTGGATGATTTTTTTGTTTGTCAAAAAAAACAATAAACTTTATATGCTACAGTCCCACATTAGTCAATCCACTACTGACCCATTAACCCTAGGCTGCTGTCTCATTCTTACTCCCTGGGACTGCATTAACTTGGATGACTACTTTTATTTCCTAAGCAAAAGACACAAATTTGAAGATGAGGCAAAAATCCAGACATTCTTTAAAAATCCGTACAGTATGATTTCATATTCAGTACAATACTCTCCCTGTCAAGAAAGCTGCAATTTCATGAAGGTGTACTTTTAATGTAGGATGCATTTGTGAGCTAACTTGTTTGTACGTTAGCCTCTTTGTGCACGTGTCTCTCTGTCATGCACACACACACACACACACACACACACACACACACACACACACACACACACACACACACACACACACACACACACTTCTACTTTCACGCACACAAACATTCTGCTTTCATGCATGCACTCACTCACACCATACTTACCTATTAACACAGGTTAAGTGCTGTCTCTTTAAAAGGCAATGGTGGCAAATCCATAGGCGAGTCCCTCTTCAGCAAGAACACACACATTGATTCTTTGGCACGAAATAATGGCGCGAACACACAGACCCTTCTTTGGCACAAAAAAATCAAAACTAGAAGGATGCTTTGATGCATGCGCACACCGATGTTAGAGTTACAGGTCACGGGCGCGAAAAACACAACATAAAAGTGTTTTGGGACATGCATACATTGATGTTGGAATTAGAGGTAGAGGGCCGCATGGCAGAGCTCTGAGGGCTGCATGCGGCCCGCGGGCCGCAGGTTGGACACATCTACACTAGATGATCATAGTGGAGACTGGGCAAAACACAAACACAGTATGGTGAACCATGGTTCTGTGAGTTGCTCTGCACTTCACACTGTCATGCTATATGCTATTACGGTGGTAAGCAAATGTCAACAGTAGTGTTTGTAGTATTCACAACAAATGGGCATGGGTATTTGCCAGTGGTAAGTGGGCTGAGGAACCAGCTTACTCCAACCTGCGCCAGGGAGCCATGCTAATGGTGGAAGGGATGTATGTGCCCCTATTGGTTAGTGTGTGCCTACCATAAAGCCCAGCAGCCCTGGTCAATAAGCAGCTGGCTGGCCGGTGTCCAGTTATCCAGCCTGGGTTACCTGGGATAGCTCTGTTGAGCAAAAGCTGGACATAAAACCGATCAACCTGCCAAACCTGAACTAAGAATTGCTACACTTAATGTAGGTTCACTGACAGGATGCAGCTTGGAAGTGGATGACCTGATGGTATGGAGGGAGCTGGACGGCCTATGTATCCAAGAAACAAGATGGAAGGTCAGTGCAACAAACACACTTGGCTTGGGATCCAGAGTCTACTACTCAGGAGGAGGACAAGCTAAAAATGATGTGGGAATTGTGAGAGGGAGGCTTCAGAAAGCTACAAGGGCTATCATCAGAATTAGTTAGAGTCTCATGGCAATCAAACTCCAGTCTAATGATAGGGCAGTATTCATAATCTCAGCCTATGCCCCACAGCAGGGTTGTGATAATGAGCAAAAGAGTGCATTCATACAGCAGTTGCAGGACCTAGTAGATAAAGAAGGACACCATGAATTATTGTTGATAATGGGTGACTTGAATACACATATCGAGACAGGTAAAAGAGGATATGAGGACTGCCTGGGTCCACATGGGTGGGGCTACAGGAATAAAGAAGAAGAGGCCATTGTAGACTTCTGTCTGGAAAATGGCTTAATAGTAGCCAACACATGGTTCAGAACGAGACAGTTACAAGATCACATATTAGAGTAGCCAACATGCCACTTAGGTGGATTTCTTTCTAGTAATGAAAGAGCTCAGGCATAGAATCAGTGATAGCAAAATCATCCCGATTGAAACAGTTGGCCCACAGTATAAACCACTGGATACCAAAATCAGCTGCAAGCAATTGTCAGAGAAAGCTCTAAGGTCTACAGAGACCAAGCTGAAGACCTAGAAGTTGACTGGAGAGAAAGCACAACAGTTCAAGAAATTACTTGGGGATCTACCACTCCAAGAAGAAAAGAAAATAGGTAGAGATGAAGAAGAATGGCAGCACCTCAAAACAGCATGTTTGAGGACTACAGAACAGATATGTGGCTGAGACAGGTATGGAAGGAAGGCACAAGCGGAAAGCAGGTGGTGGAATTGAGAAGTACAGGAAGTCATCAAAAGAAAGAAGGAGGGGGGAAGAGTGTGAGATAGAAAAGAGAGATCAGGCTAAGAAGGAATACTAGTTGGCTAGAAACTAAGAAATGAGTTGCAATAGCAAAGAATAGGGCATCCGAGGCACTCTACCAGCTTCTGAAATGTGACTCAGTAGGTGGCACAAAGAAACTATATCAGGTTGCAAAACAAATACAGAAAGAAAGAAATGAATAAAACCCCACAGAAGATGTATTACCCCAAACAAAGCCTACGAGAGAAGAAGAGAAGCCCACCCTAAAAGAAGTAAGAATAGCACTAACAAAAATGAAGTCAGGGAAAGTAGCAGGCTCATATGAGGTCACAGCAGATGTAATAAAGATGCTGGGTGAGATAGGGGAGAAATGGCTCTGAGGGTACTTATAACAGCATGGAGAGAAAGATGTATCTTGGATGACTGGAGAATAAGCACACTCATGCCACTGTACGAGAGCAAAGGGGAATCCACAACTGTGGGCAGTACAGAGGTATCAAACTCCTATCACATTACATGAAAGTTCTAGAGAGGGTGATAAATGGATACACAGAGCAGCAGAAAGTAAGATGATCAGTTTGGATTCAGATCAGGGTGAAGCACAAATGACCCAATGTTTGCAGTGAGACAGATAGTCAAAAAGAAGCTAGAGGTGAGAAAAGATTCCAACTGGGCATTCCTAGACTTGGAGAAAACATATGACAAGGTCCCAAGAAAGCTTATTTGGGCAGTGCTGCAGTGGTTTGAAGGCCCAGAAACACAGGTAGAAATACTGGATGCTATCTACAAGGACTCAATGACTCAAGTACGAACAGTGTTTGGCCTCACAGAGGGATTTCCAGTGGGGGTGGGTATACACCAGGGTTCAGCTCTGAGCCCACTGCTGTTCATAATGGTGATGGCCTACATTAGCAAATAGGTCAGAGGGGACAGATCAACAAAGTTGCTCTATGCAGATGATGTGGCATTACAGGCAGACTCTATCCAAGAAAGTCAGCAAAGGATAGGGGAATGGAATGCAAAACTGGAGTGAATGGGATGAAAGTAAGTACAGATAAGACAGCTGTAATGGCAGCAAATTGGGGAAATCAGAATAAGCTGTAAATTGAGGTAAAAAGGAAGATAGTGGAACAGTTAAATAGCTTCAAGTATCTGGGAGGGATGGTTGAGGAGAAGGGTAGTCTGAATGAACAGGTCAAAGCTGAAAGAGGGGCTGCAGCCAACTGGCAGAGATTGTCAGGTGTTGTCTATGACAGAAGAATGCCAAAGAAGCTGAAAGGTAAGGTATACAAAACAGTAGTGTGACCAGTGCTACTGTATGGTACAGAAACCTGGGCAGTAAAGGCAGAGCAGATGAGAAAGCTAGAGGTAATGGAAATGAAGTGCCTAAAAAGGGTGGTAGGATGTTCACTGTGGGATAGAGGAAGAAATAAGGACATAAGAGAAGAAGCCAAAGTAGTTCCAATTGCAGAAAAGATCAAATAGAATAGATTATGGTAATTCAGGCCCATATGCAGAAAAGCAGAAGACAACCTGGTGAAGAAGATTTGGGATAGACAGGAAGAAGGTAAGAGGAAATGTAGGCATCGGGCAAAGAGGAGGATTGCATGAGTGAAGATCTGCGACAGTTAGGCCTGAGTTTTGAAGAATGTAGGAGTGTGGTACTCAATTGAGAGAGATGGCAACATTTATCATGACACCCTGACCCCATACAGAAAATGGGAAGAAGAAGAATGATGATGATGATGATGATGATGATGATGATAATTGATGATAACACAATTATTTCTGGCAGAATATTTCAGGAAATCTGTGATGGTCTTGTTCCTGATAGCACCATTTATTTCACTCTTCCTCTTCCTCTCCATTTTCTTCTTACACAGTAAAAATATTTTAATATTTTTAAATGATCCTGTCCTTATCAATTATTTTACCTTTTATAAGCTTTGCTGATATATTAAATAACTGTTTATGGACTGAGTCATAAGCAGTAAGTTAATCTTTAGTGCTCTCAGCATGTTCATTCATTGAGCCCAATTCCAAAATACTTGCTCTCAGCATAAGTGACACTATACTGAGAGCAGGTCTTTTCGAATCTGGTCCTCAGTGTAAAAATGTTTATAGACAGGCCTTATACCAAAGAAGTCACTTACACCAACTCCTAAATTTACTATTCTTCTGTGCAGGACTAGCTTAGTCCTGCACAGACGTAGCCATTTAGGAGCAGAATATCAGTGCGCCATGCATATTAATGAAGGCGAGCTGCCTGAGCACCTAGTCTTACATAGAGCATGTAAGAGTGCACGGGGCATGTCTGAGAGAAGAGCTCTCAGAATATACACACCCCCACAATGAAGAACAGCAGAAAGGCCAAAGAAATTAGTGAGACTGCTTATAGATGTCTGCATATCCCCAGCAACATTTCACCATGTGTACAACAGCAATAGTAGGGCCTTACAGAAACAGATGCTTGGTGCCAGAGCCATGAGCTCAAGCTCAATGGCAAGAAATGTATAGCTATCACCTTTGGGAAAAAACATGTACCCGTGAATTACCATATAGGTGGCAGTACACTAAACACTGAAAGTGTGATAAGAGACTTAGGGACACAGGTGGACAGTGGTCTCACCTTCGATAACCACATCACCACAACAGTCAGGAAATCTTTCTATGTGGCACACCTCATCACTAAGGGATTTTCATCCAGAAAAAAGGAGGTCATTGTCCCACTGTACTCATCCCTCATTAGACCCATTATAGAATACAATGCACCATTTGGTATGTACCTCTCAAGACACCTGCAACAACTGGAAAGGCCGCAGAAATACCTCACTAAAAGAATCACAGGCTTAAAGCAGATTCCCTATGCTGGCTTACTTAAAAAACTCCAGCTATACTCTGCCGCATATCATCTACTCAGAGGCGATCTCTGCTTAACATACAAGGCCATGTCAAACCCAGAGCTGTTGGACATGCTACACTTAAAGAAATCACAATCCATCAGAGCCACACACTCCAGGGATCTAAACCTTGTCATCACAATAAACAAAGCATGCTGGAGGAATAGGTTCCTGACCCAGAGACTCCCCAGACTCTGGAATAGACTGCCCATACATGTCAAGCAGACCGTCTCTTTGGCCATCTTCAGAAGGAACCTTGACGATTGGATGGGAGAAAGGAAATTCACCCCGGGGATCACATTAGTTGCCCTGCTACACAGGGGTCCAGGAAGTAAATAGTGTGGGAAGAAATAGCCAGGGAATTGTTATGGCTAGGCTTGTATAGGCCCTAGGGCCAATAGCCTAGTACCAAACTATGAACCTATGAACATATAATAGTAAATACAAATAAAATGAACAAACCCTTTGTTTTTAATTAAGAAACTGATTAAAGCTAACTATAGGTGCGCGTGTGTGCCCATCGCTTAGCTACAGTGAATGCAGCTTATATGGCTAAAGAGGATAACAAGGAAGATATAGGCAAATGAAGCAGTATAGCAATAGTGTAGTGGGCAGAGCATTAACCTTACAAGCAGGCATTCCATTTTCCATGTGAAATCAGTTTATGAACATTATTTTGCTGTATAACCTATTAAATAACATATAATTGTGAACTGGAGTACTGCATTAAATGCATGTGAGGTGTCAATGTCATAATGTTGCAAAGTCCCTAGATAAGCACATGTGCCCCATACAGATGTACACAGGAATCATGCATACAAATGGAAGGTAAAATGTGTAAGGAATGACAACTCCATACAGTTTCCAAATCCCCCACCTTCCCAAGAGCCATTAGATATTACTGCCAAAATAAGTGTAATTGTAAGTGGGAGTAACCACTAGTAAGCAAGTGTAAGTACAAATAATCAGTGGTAAGCATATTTAAGCACTAGTAAGTGAGTTTAAGGCTGTATGCATGGGGCAAGCAATGCGCACACAGGTTAAGCAATATTAAAGCTAACTCTCTGTAAGCATATATAACCAGAGGTTAGCAGTGCTTACCCTTGCGCAAACCCATGCAAACCTGCTTACAACTGCTCAAAAGTGCTTTAATCACTCTGTATCTAATGGCCCTTGTTCTGCCCATCAACAAAATAAACAGGCTTGCAGATTTTGAACCCAGGACCCTACACAGTACAGTCACAGTAGTTAACCACCAAGCCATCACAGCAGTACAGAAGAATGAGGTATCACCAAACAAGTCCTAACTATAGTAAAATCAAACAGAACCTGTGAAAGGAATCAGTATACAGTCATTTGTTCAATATCCCACTACATAATGTAAATAAGCCCAGATGTGAGGTGTAATTGTAATAGAGTGATGAAGTCCCCAGTAAAACACAAGGACCCCATACAGTGTACGTACACGTGAATCATGGATACCAGGCATTAATAAATCAATGCCATAAAGAAAATATAATGCAAAGTCTAATGTAAGCAATGCTAAGCATTGCACAGGCCAGTGTAGGAGGTGTAAGCAATGTGTAGGCCAGCTAACTCAATATGCCCAGTGGTATACCCCTTTAAACAATGCCAACCTTAGGTAAGCAGGTTTGCCCATAGCCTAGCCTGTTCATGACAGGCCAATCACAGAAAAATGTGGGAAATCATCCCTACTTAAACCCAACAGGTAGGAATACATCTCTTAACTGGTTGTAGCTTCCTCTTGCAGGCACAATGGCAGTAAAGGGAGAAGTTTTGCACTTTCAGGCACAGCTCTGGTGCATCCAGGAGTCCAGAGTCATGGTAGGACTCCTTATCAACGACCATGAGCAGAGACTGTTGCAGGGCCAGTACCAGGGTTCCCAGTATAAGGCAGAAGCCTGGGACCATCTTGCCCGTGACCTCACCAGTGGCACTGGCATACCCTGAACTGGTGAGTAGGTCAGGCATCACTATGCTGACCTGAAGCTGCATAAGAAGGACCTCTTGGAGCACTGGATCCAAGTGGCTAGAATGGCAGGGGCTATTCCAGCTGTGTGTATCACTCCATTATGTGTGTAATAATTGCCAGCTCATGTATATCATGGATAGGTATGGCTAAATATTCTCCTTATATCCTCCACAGCTACAAGTGAGTGGGCCAGGAACCAGGAGGCCCATGGAAGTCACCTGGAGAGGTTGTGATGCGAGGCAGATCAGTAATACTCTTGCATGTACTGTCATAGGAAATAAATCTAAAAGTACTAGTAAATTAATTGCCTGTATAAAGTCTGTATTGTTTACGGCAAGTACTGCATACACCGGAGAATATGGCAGGAAGAGTCTCATATAGATTGTATGTAAATAAAAGCGTAATAGCCTGACAATAAAGGTCTAACTGCTGGACTACATGTGCATACCCTGGTATCATATGGTAATGTAGATTTGCAATCAGGTAATAGTACTGTTGTATTAAGCACTATTATCCACACTGTGCACCATAAATAGAATGTGTAGGAATGCCTGTATATGACTGGTGTAATCCCCAGAGGCCATTTAGTATAACTGAGAGACACATAGACAGAAAACAGGGAAAAAGCAGACAACAAAACCTGAATAGCACATGCAACTCAGACGTGAACTGTTGTATTTTTAGCACACATAGCCATGGTTCGAATCCTGGCAGTGGTAGTAGTCTGCATACAGAATTATACCCCACAACTGTACAGATATGTCCAGAATGTCCAGTAAAGTGGCCCATATCTGTTGTCTGTCAACCTGTCCCTCTGGGAAATCAGTGGGATGATCCCAGACATATAGACAACAAACAGGAAATACAACTGATTGACACACATCTAAGAGAACAAAGCTGCCACACTAGCAACTCCTCAAAACCTTATGAGAGCAAGAAGCCACGTATGTCCCATTTACACCCCCATGTTGTCAAGCTGTGGCCAGAGTGTGTACAGTAACAGAGTGAAATATATGTGCATAATAGTAATGTGGAATCTGGTACTGTGTGTGGCAACATTCAGGTGATGCTAACAAACATTTCTCCCACAGGTCTGTCAGATACCAACACTGTGTCCAGAAATACAAGAATGATACCCTGTACTGGTACTGTTTACTTTGGTATTGTATGGCATTGTGACTGATGCAGTTGCTCTGAAAAATAAGGTATTACTCATCACTGTTGCCCACACTGTCCTGCAAAATATAACTGTTTAGGAAATCCTTTATAAGAGTGTTGTAATACAAGGTCAGAATGCAAAACCACTTGAGAATTATAACACAGAAAGCAGATAGGAGATATACAGAAATATCTATGTAGCAAACACAACTCTGATGGACAATGTTTAGGTTGTAGCAGACAGCCATGGTCTGACTCCTGGGAGTGGAAGTAGGCTGCATACAGAATCATACCCCACAACTGTACAGATAAGACCAGAATTGCCAGTATATGGTCCCATATCTGCTGCCTGTCACCCTGTCCTCCAGGGAAGTTTGTGGGATGACCCCAGATGTTTAGGCAGCAAACAGTGAAAACAACTGATTGTCACACATCTATGAGAACAAACCTGTCAATCTAGCAACTCAAGAAACTGTTATGAGAGTAATAAGCCAAGTATGTCCTATCTACACCACCATGTTGTCAAGCTCTGACCAGAATGTATACAGTAACAGAGTGAGATGTATGTGCATAATACTAATGTGTAATCTGGAACTTTTTGTGTGGCAGCATTCAGGTAGTGCTAACAAATATTGCTCCCACAGGTACGTTGGATATGAACATTGTGCCGAGAAATAAAAACCTTGATACCCTGCACTGGTATTGTTTACACTGGCATTGAATGGAATTGTGAGTGTTGCAGTTAATCTGAATAATAAAGTATCACTGATCACTGTCACCCACACTGTGCTACATAATATAACTGTGTAGGAAAGCATGTATATGTGTGTGGTAAGTCACTACAAGTTGAAGAGGGCAATAGTCTAGATATGTCCTGGTACACCTGCATGTGGCCAGGACATGGCCAGAGTCTGTGCAGAAAGACATAGACAGCTATGCCCACAACATCAACCTGGAATCTGGGAGTATGTGTAGAAACCATTAGTGTTAAACATTTCCTCCACAGGTATACCAGGTAAGAGGTGTATACTGCAGGTAAAACCAGTTCATGTATAACGATGATGACAGCCATATCACTGTCCAAACTAAGGCTATACGGTAGTGTAGTAATACTTGTAAGGTACAGATAACAGCACTGACTAGGAAAGTAATGTGGACTACATGTATATACTAGTTTTTAATTGACATCTTTCTCCCCCCTCACCATATCTCCAACAATAAACTACATACCTACCTCAACTGGTATGTAATGACTCCACTGTTCTGATGATGTCCTATTGTTTGATAAATATTCAAATTTGTTACCATGCATGTGCTATATTGAATTATTCCAACAATGGTGGCATGGTGCCATCAATGTACCTGCATGCTGTTGTTATTACCACTGTTATCCCATATCTGCATGTGTTCTGTTTGCTATGCAACTGTTCCATATCTAGTGTCTGGATTAATGGGGATATCTATGCATGCTGTTATACCAAGCCCTGGAATGTGTTGACTATTACTAACCCACATATGATGATAAAATCTAAACACTATAGCTCACTTGGTAAGGCCAGACCCAGTAGAGCCACCTGTCCCACCTAGCTGGCTGTGGCACCGGGCAACAGCACATCTGCCGCCCAACCCGGGACCTACTTGTCCACTGATCCTGCACCACCTTCAGGTGGAACCACTTCAGGGGATGGGACTCATCCCCCCTGGGAGCAAGCACAGATAGGAACGTGTCACCCGTCACCAGGTCCGGGCCGTGGTGCATAGTGAGCTCAACCAGCAGTTTGGTGATCTGCTATGCCAGCTGAAGGGCCCAGTGTCGCGACTAGAGAGTCAGCCTGGCTCTGCGACTCAGCCCACAGTGAAGCCACCTTTGGGGCTGTGAAGGTGCAGTGGTGACTGCCCATGGGTGGAGACCTTAGTCCCGCTGTTTCCACTAGGGGGCTCATGGGCTTCTGATTTCCCAACACCCTTCCCCATCAAGGTGTTTACCCCCACATGTGTCATATACCGCCCCTGTATGTGTCTTGTTTGCCTTGTCTATTAACCTACCCAACCTACCTCCCCAAATATGCCTACTATCCCATCCCATCCCCAACATCCCACTCTCTCGTGAAAACAAAAAAAAGGGCAATCTGTTCCCAAAAAAAATCTCGCCCCATACATAACTGTCCATTTTGCACACATGTCCACTGGACACATGTAATCTGGTCTAACTGGCATCAGAACTTATTATTGTTGTCCTCACCCCACTTCCAGGGGTTTCAGTGTCCAAATCTACCTCCAAATTCAGTGTATATGCACAGCTGTTGCTGTAGAAGAAATGGGCAGCTATGGACCTTCCCTACACCCTTCCTGCTCATCCCTAGCTATTTCCCTACTGTCTTTCTCTCTTTGTGCAACTTTTCCACCACTTTCCTATCAACCCTTTTTTCTTTTCTTTTAAAGGAATTAGCGCTGAGGTAAGTGGGAGTAAGCACTTTTAAGCAGTAGTAAGCGGGTTTAAGCCTGTTTGCACAGGGAAATGCAATGTCTACACAGTTTAAGCAATTTAGAAGCTAAATGAGTATAAGAAACTGTAACCAGAAGTTAGCATTAGTTACCTCCATGCAAACCCGTGCAAACCCACTTACAAATGCCTTAATCACTCTGTATCCAACGGCCCTTGTTCTGCCCAGCAACAAAATACACAGCCTCTACGAGGCTTAAACCCAGGGCCCTGCACACCATAGCTAAAGTGATTTACTACTAAGTCATGTCAGATGTACATAACCCTGATGTTTTCACAAACATATCATCCAGCCCAGTCATTCAACAGCACAGGGAATGCATTCCAACATGTAGATGTATGTGTGTGTGTGTGTGTGTGTGTGTGTGTGTGTGTGTGTGTGTGTGTATATATATTGATATCTAAATAGATATATCTATCTGTCTATCTATCTATCTATATATATATATATATATACACACATACACATGCATATGCATACATCTATAGATACATATGTCTACATCTATATCATATATATATATGTATACATATCACACAGAACAACAATAAATTAAATGGATAATTAGGGTGCAGTCAGATAAAGGGAAGGGGCTGAATGATAGGGTGTCCATTAAACATTTTTTGAGAGATAGACCCCTGAAACATTGAGCATGCATTTATGAGGGAGTTCGCTCCATGCCATTATACATGTGTATTTTTATATATTACATGTATTAAATGTATTTTTTTTATATTTTTTATATATTAAAAGTATTGTTTTATTAACTATTATGCATTTCAATATAGTAATATATGAAATGCAAGTGCTATGTGTGTCATATATATCTATATATTTTTATATTTTTATTCATGTTTGCATCTATATACATGTGTATTTTCATATATATTATATATGCTTTATATATATATATATATATATATATATATATATATATATATATATATATATATATATATATATATACAGACACTTTTAAACACATCCATTTACATTAATGTACCACAAGAATTGAAATTTTAGATAAATGCTACCATCTGGTGGTGAATTTAGATATATAAATTAATTGAATGAAAAACATTTTTGGCGCCTTTTTCTATATTTAAATGAAAAGAATGTTATTAATTAAGTCTGATGAAGGGTTTTGAAGTAGCCCGAAAGTGCTTACTGATCTGAATAGTTGTTGTTTTAATAAAGGATCATGAATTTGAAGAGCTGTGGTGGTACCTGGCATATTTCTTTGGATATATCTACATTTTGTTGTTGACGCTGCAGGTACCTTTGTCCTTCTAACTGCTTATTGGCTTTTCATATAGATATATATATATATATATATATATATATATATATATATATATATATATATACGGATATACGGATATACATCTGTAGATAACAATGTGAACATAACAAAAACATATATGTCCACATGCACCATTAATGGAGTTGAGAGGCCCCAAACAACATATGTCTTGTACAAATAGGTATCCCCCCACCCACAGCCAAACATGTCTGCCCTGCAATACACTACCAACTGTTGGAGATCCCATAACCAAGACCTGACATGACATGAGCACAAGATGTTAACAGTACTCCATCCCACCTGTATGATGTCAGGCTGGTATCAGTAACATATCACACAGTACAGTTTGGTTTCCATAGGGAATGTACAATGTGGAAGCAATCAGCATCCCTAGGATACATATATGTCTGTGTATATGCATCCTAGGGAATGTACAATGTGGAAGCAATCACCATCCCTAGTATACATATACAGACACATATATGCAGATACAGATATATATGGGTCCCATTCAAAAGACCGAAACGCCGATTCCCCGACGCGGAAATCACCGACGCCAGATGACCGACAGGTACGTATACCGACGGGGTGATTCGCCGACAGTGGAAAGACCGACAAGGGTAATCTGCGATCGCGACCCGGTAAGTGTGCGACAGTGATGGAGGTAGGAGTGGTCAGGTAAGTGAGTTAGGGTTAGGGTGCAGGTAGGTGATGTGTACGTTAGTGTCGGAGCTTGGGCTAGGGGTGTGTAAGTGAGTTAGGGTTAGGGTGCAGGTAGGTGATGTGTACGTTAGTGTCGGAGCTTGGGCTAGGGGTGTGTAAGTGAGTTAGGGTTAAGGTGCAGGTAGGTGAAGTGTGCGATAGTGTCGGACCTTAGGGTTAGGGTTTGGGTCAGGGCTAGTGTGTATGGTATGTAGTGTCACGTGTTGTTTATGTTCCGTGTGTCGGTGATTTGGTGTTCGGTGTTTTGCGTTGTCGGGTTTGTGTCAGGTTTGTGTGTTTTCGGTTATTTGGCGTCGGTGAGTTTTGTGTCGGGGAATCGGCGTGTCGGTGTTTAGAAGTAGACCCATATATATATATGTAACTGCACATACACATGCAGAGATATGTATAGGAAGATACCTATGTAGAAGGTGCACACAATATGGAACAGCCACCATGCCTGCAGTTACCACCTTACCAACTGGACACTGTATGAGCCACCCATACAAATGACAATCGTTGCCTGCAACATATACCCACAGAGAGGTCAAAGGATATAACACCACACACAGGTTTGCATACATGGGAATGCTTTATTTGTGTGCTATTACAGTTGTATATGCCATGTCATATAGCTGTTTAGATATTGACATCCATATAAACAGAGTACTGCAACTGTGAAACAGTTATACTAATACAGTAGTCTGGAAAGGTTTACAAATGTTGCTGTCCAGGCCGAGGCCTTCATGTAGTACAATAGTAAAGACAGACTGGGCCACAGGATACCAAACAATCAACAGTATGTAATGCAGATGTATAGTTCAGCAGCCTCTATCTACACTCTGTACACAATCCCTAGAGGGTAAAGACCTCAGCTGACACAATGGGATGTAACTGTTACATAAAAAGACATAATTGACACTCTCACAAGCACACTGACAAACAGAACAGTCTGTATGGCAGGAGGCAGTAGGCTTGCATTTACCCAAGGAGGATTGTATGGTAATGTACATCCAGATACCTTAAGGCAGCTTACCCCTGATACCCCCACATGTTGTAGCAACCTAGGTTAGCTATTTATTTTATTTATTTAGTTAGTTATTTATTTTACATTTGTTAACCGGATTAGTCTGTCTGAGCTTTTGGCTCATTTTCAGCAGAGACCCCGGGAGAAAAGCTCCTCAGTGAATACAATTTTAGAAACAAAGTATTCACAATCAGCAGAAGAATATGAGACTTGTTACAATGTAATTTAAACTGCTATGTACAAAATCAAAAAATAGTCAGGAAAAGATTTTGAAACCAGTTACGTATCCCTTAAAATGAGTAGTACCAAGTTGTTTTGGAGTTTAGAAAAGAAGGAATATTCAAATAGCTAGTTGAAGATATAAGGGAAATAGAGTAGAGGGGGACCTTTTAGACAGACTAGATAAAGTAGGTTATTTTGGAGCTGAATTAATCAAGATTGGTTAGAGAGGGAGGAAGTAAAGTGGTGGAAGAGGTAGGAGTACAAGGTTAGAGATACATTTAGGGTGAGGTGGTGAAATAGGTTGAAGGATAGTGGTTTCAGGGTGGATGGCTACAGTGGCAAGACCATTTTTTTAGGTATTTTCTTATGGCTAATTTGAAACTCTTGCCATGGTGAAGGGACTTTATTTCCAAGGAGAGTTGGTTCCAGGATGTAGCGAGTTATAGAGAAGACATCCTATTTTAGTTTTGGGTTAGTAAATGTGTAATAATTCTTGGTCTGAGCTGCCTAGAGTCCTAACAGGGGAATATTTAGCTATGATGGAGGAGAGGCTGGGGCAGAAGGAGGCTAGATAGAGGATGGAGTGAATGATTTGTAGTTGGTATATTTGGAGCAGATGAGGGAGTTTTGGCCAGTCCAGTTGCTGGAGTGCTAAACAGTGGTGTGACTTGTAGGTTTGGTTCACTGCAAATCTGGCAACCTTGCTGTAGGTAGTTTCAAGTTTGGAAATGAGTGTAGAGTTTAGGTTTGTGAATATGTGACAGCTGTATAGGAGTGTTAGAAGTAGTAAAGCATGAGAGAGAGAGTTTTTTGGGCTGTGTTTGTTAAGTATTTCTTGTTGTGGAAAAGGTGTCCAAGTTTCTGAAGACTTTTTTTTTTATAGAGTTAGTTATATGTAGATCAAACTTAAGCTGGTCATCTATTGTGACACCTAGCAATTTAGTACTCGGTTCAGCTGAGATGGTGGTGTTGTTGTTAGATTAAGTGGTAAATGTACTTTTGAGTATGGTGAGGTGTTTTGGTAGGAAGAGTAGGAGCTTAGTTTTCTTTGGATTAAGTATTAGATTGTTATCACTAAGCTATGTCTCAACGGTGTGGAAAGCCTGGGTAGTTGAGTGGAGGTCAGTTTGGTTGTCATCAATGGTTATAACAGTTGAGTCATCAGCATATTGCACAAGAGATGACTGGGGACATGAGGAGTAGAGTAAGTTGGTGAAAATTAAAGAGTAGTGGTCCAAGAATGGACCCCTGGGAACACCCATTTGTACAGTGAGAGGGGGAGTGCAGAGAGCCATTTAACTGATTGCTGGTGGGTAGAGAGATAGCTGAAGAACCAGGAGATAGTAGAGGGAGAGAAATATGTTAGTGAGTTTGTCAAGGGGGAGAGGGGGAGAGACAGTGTCAAAGGCTTTAGAGAGGTCAAGGAATAGGCATGAGACAAGTTTATTGTTATCACTAGCAAGGGAGACTGTGTTGATGAAGGATATAAGTGCAGTAGTTGTACTATGCTTAGGACAGAATCCATGCTGAGTGGGTGTGAGAAGGTTTTCCTGGTGAAGGTAATGCATTACTTGCTTATGAATGCATTGCTCTAGGATTTTGGAGAAAGGAGACAGTATAGCAATTGGTCTAAAGTTAGGTATGTCTGAGGAGTTACCACCTTTGTGAATGGGTAAAGTAAAGAAGTTTTTCCATACAGTTGGGACATAGGATTCAGAAATAGATTGATTGATCAAGATAGATACAGGATAGGCAAGAGGTTCAGAGGCAATCTGCAGGAAATAGGAGGGTAGGTTGTCAGCTGATGGGGAGCAGAGTTTAAGTTTAGAGAGTAAAGATTTTATATAGTTAGTTCATACTGCTTTAAGAGAGAAATAATTAGTAGGGTTGGAAAGAGGTATGCAGTTTGTGAGGGTGCTACCATTGTTGCTGGGGTGGGCAGAATTTATTAAGGTGGTTATTGAGTTTATAAAATGATTGTTAAATTTATTGTCTATGTCTTCAGGAATTGCGTTGGGACATGGGTTTGGAGGGGAAGGGTTTCCTGGATGCTAAGTCTGATTGATGGAGGTCCAGAATGTTTTCGGGTCTGATTTTAGAGTAGAGGGAGGATTGGCGTAGAAGTTAGTTTGGTCATTATGAATGATTTTTTAAATTTTATTTCCAAGTTATTTATATTTCTGAAGGAGAAAAGGGGTCCTGGTTTTAGTCCACATTTTCCATATCCTGTCCCGATCTTTCATGAGGGTTCCGTTAGATTTAGTAAGCCAAAGGGCAGTGCTAGATTTGATTCTAATTGTGTGTAGAGGAGCAAGAGAGTTAAGAATGTTTAGGAAGGTAGTGTTAAAGGAGTGGACAGCTTCATCTAAGGGAAGATTGGTGAGGTTAGACCAGTTAATTCTAGAGAGTAGGTAAATGAAGGAGTCAGGACAGAAGTGTGAAAGTGTGCGGGTGGTAATACATTTGTTTGGTTTGGTACGGTGGGGAGTGGGTCTGGTAACTTTTATTGGGCAGTGGTTACTGAGGGCATTTTGAAGGGTTTGGGGATTATGATAGTTTTGGGGGTGGGAGACCAATAACCAGTCAAAAAGAGAGATAGGTAAGTGAAATTTATTAATATAGGTAGAGGTTGTTATTAGCTGCTCAAACCCATGCAGATTAATACAGGAAGTAGTATTGGGAGTTTGTAATGAAAGCCAGTCTATATTTACATCTCCCAGTATAATTGTTTCATTGTGGATGGTCTGAGAGAGGTGAGATAGGATGTTCTCAAGTATGTTAATATTATCACCGGGGGGAATATAGATTGCTACTACAGTAATGGTGTTGAAATTATTAAGTTTGAAGTTGGTCAGAAGGAGTTCAGATGTTGAGAAGGAGGGTAAAGCTAGTTTGGGACTCATTTGGGAGAGACGATCGGAGAAGAGTATGGGGACTCCTCCTCCTTTTATTTTCGGTCAATCAAGTATGAGGCTATTATAACCAGGAGGGATAGTTTCACTGTCCAGGTGGTGTGGTTTTAACCATGTCTCTGTTAGGGTAACTATGTCAGGAGTATAGTTAGCTAACCATGCATGGAGTTCTTGAACTTTATTAACAAACTCCTGAGGTTGATAGAGCAGACTGTTACTTGTTTTTGTGAGTTAGAAGGGTTGATGGGTTTAGAAACAGGATGGCTACTGTTCATGGCAGTGTCAGTAGGGCCAGGGTTTGGATGAATGCCATCTGATAGGAGTAGAAGTATACAGTGGGGTTTTAGTTTGAATAGGTAGACTTTAGTTTTTTGTTTTAAAGAGGAGGGGGGTGATATTTTTATTTTAGGAATGGGAGTGGTAGGGGGAGGGATGGAGGGACAGATTTGTAGATAGGGTTGTAGTTTAATACTTGAGTTGAGAGTAGCGTTAGAGGGGTGGAAATGGGGTGTGGGGTAATTATGAGTGGTAGGAGGTGAGGTGATAGAGGATGAAGAATAGTGATAGTAGGGGTATAGTTTATATTTTTAGACACATGACAACTTGTGGGATGTATAGCAGAGGATAAGAGGAAGGGGTGAGAGTAAGTTAGTGTAGAATTTGATAGAGAGTAGCAGGTGAGTGAAGGGAGGAGCAAACAAGGGAAGTGGTTTGAGGACAGGAAGTAGAGGGAGGTAATTTTAGTACAGGAAGTAGGGGCAGGGGAATTGGGGAGGAAGTGAAGGGGTGTGGTTTGTATGGATAGGTATAAAGGTAATGATATGGGGGGTGTATGGGAATGGGGGTGGGAGGAGAGTGAAGTGAGCCCAAGCGTAGTGAGGGTGAATGGAGCGGGGCAACACTTAGAGCCTGTGACTGTAAGTTAAGTAGAATGGAGATGAAGAGTAGACTAGAAAGTTCCTTTACTGTGCTTTATTAAAATTTCAGTTAGTAGGAACACTTTCTGTGAGGGCTAGCAGTTAATGCTTTTAGCATACTTACCCCAATTTTGATGGTATAATAAAGAATTCTTGCTCAATAGCTACTGGGAATTTGTTTTTATAAGCTAAGAGAGTTGATCCATAATACAGAGGTTAAGGGATTAGACTACATACAAGGCATACCCAATTAGTGCTGTAGACCCAGTTCAGCATTTAATGCTGCACAATAGAGACATTTTAAAGTTATTAACCTTAGGAAGTTTTCCTTTTTTATGCCATGGGGCAGTTTAAGCAGACTTTCCATTTGGTAGGCAGCAGGGTGGTGTCCTTTTAGTATAATAAGCCTTTCAGGATAGGAGTTAGAAGAGCTAGCACCTGAGAGGGATTAAATAATTAGAAGAGTATTAGCAACTGGCTAAACAATCTTCAGGAATATTACCTAACATGAACAGGGCAGTAGATATAACAAACAGTAGTTTTTTAACAACTTGTACTAGTATTATTATATTAAATGTCTTGCACTAGTTAGAGTTACCAAAAAGTAGAACAGTTATCACATCTAGGCGGTTTCAGATATTAAATGACATGTAAAGAATACTTTAAGTGAAGCAACTCAGTTTAGGGCACATAATAGAGGAAAAAACTGGTATTACAAACAATTTACAGCACTTTCTATCCTTAAAATGGAATCAATACAGCAATATAAGTCACTAGGCAGTTTCAGACATAAAACATTTAAATCATGCTTTACATGAAGTGACTCAATCAAGGGTGTCTTAACAGAAAAAAAAAGATCCTGGCTTCTCTAACGCAGTACAGCACTTATGGTTTAAATGGATGCTATATCAAAATTTCAGTCTCTGGGTTGTTACAGCCAGAAAATGACAAGCATATATACTATAAGTGAAGTGATTCAGTTAGAGTAGCTTAACAGAAAAATGTACTGACTTCGCAGACTCTATGCATCATGTATTAGCTTTAACATGAGAGCAGTTCCTTAACAATGTAAAATGAGTAAAAACGCAATGCTAACACGCCAAGAAACTAAGCTGTATCATGTAAGGTAATTCAACACAATCAGGAATACCTTCTTAATCAGTATTATTCATATTGAGACATATAATATAGTAGTTCTTTGTCAAAAAGGCTAATAGTACAATAAAAGTACAGTTATAGTATAAGTAAATGGTAAAAATCAAAGTACATACCACGAGGAGTAAAAGAATGCTGATTGGGTCTAGGAGCACTGGGCATTTGTAAATGCCAGCTAAAGTAGTAGGCTACGTAAGCTCGCATATGTAGCTAAGCAGGGGGAAGGGATTTGAGCTGGATAGGCTGAACCAGACCACAAGGTTCTTAGAGCCTGTGAATGTAGGTTAAGCAGAATAGAGATGAAGAGCAGACTAGAAAGTTCCTTTAATGTGCTCTATTAGCATTTCAGTTAGTAGGAACAATTAATGTGAGGGCTAGCTAGCAGTTAATGTTTTTAGCATACTGACCCCAATTTTGATGGTATAATAGAGAATTCTTGCTCAATAGCTTCCCGGAATTTATTTTTATAAGCTAAGGGAGTTGGTCCATAATACAGAGGTTAAGGGATTAGACTACCTACAAGGCATACCCAATCAGTGCTGTAGCCCCAGTTCAGCATTTAATGTGGCAGAATAGAGACATTTTAAAGTTATTAACCTTAGGAAGTTTTTCTTTTTTATGCCTTGGGCAGTTCAAGCAGACTTTCTGTTTGGTAGGCAGCAGAGTGGTGTTTTAGTATAATAAGCCTTTCAGTATAGGAGTTAGAAGGGATAGCAATTTAGGAAGTTTTTCTTTTTTATGCCATGGGGCAGTTTAAGCAGACCCCCCCCCAGACGCAATAATACAGGGCCATATACCACTGTTACATACACTGACCTTTGGAGTGCATAAGGGCACACATATATTGTGTAGATGAAGCCCACACATATATGGACCCAACCCCACAGTATGTGTGGGGGACACAACAGCAGTGGACTGATGGCAGTAATGGCAGCATGACATACTCACAGCCCACTACAGTACAACCCCTGACAACATGTCATATGTGCAAAGCCTGGAATGTAGGTGGAAGACAGAGGTTGGAACACAGGCCCATATGTGGAAAATTGTTGTCATACACGAAGCAAGTCGGTGTTACGGAATAGTTGAAACACACCCTTAGTCAGGAATATGAAGTTAGAAACAGAAATGGAGGTAGCCATGTACTGATAGCACTCAACACACACACTGCCAGTGAAATATCTGACACAAGACCTGTGTGGTGGACAGACAAAACATGATAGGCACACCTCTGGCCATCAAGAGGATAGGCCCACAGTTGAGAGCTATGCCGACAGACTGCATTCCAAGTTAAACTAGTATGTACACACAAACCCTGCAACACCAGTGCTATACAATGCATACAACAACTCTACTCACACTCTGTCTGCAGTTCTGGAACCTCCTACAAATATGTAGCTGTCCTGCATGTGCAAGTTCTCCTGTAAGAGGTATTGCTACTTGCTTTCTGTAACAGTGATGCCCATACACAGGAAGGATGTCCATCACACAAGAAAGGTAAAGGGACCATGCCCACACAATGTAGGGATTTATAATAGGTGGTTGCCATGACAGGGGTAATTGGAAGTACTACACAGCAAGCTGCATGCAAGTAGCAAGCGGAGGACACTGAATGGTGCAGAGACCATCACCTGATCATGTGCATCACTTACAAAATCCATGCTGCAATCTATTCAAAACAGCTCAATCCATTTACTGGAGAGAGATCGAGAGACAGAGAGAGAGAGTGAAAGTGGAAGTGGAGGTGAAAGCCAAAGCCACAGCAAAAGAAAAAAATATATAATTACATCCAGCAAACTATCCAGAACACACATCATTCCCACAACAGGTATGTGAAGTATATATGCATGCAACTGAATGTAGTACTTGGTCCATAATAATGGGATAGATGATGTTGAATGATTTATATGTGCCATCAGGTGCTGTTGTAATGATGTTCAACTGAACAACTGCTATGGACAGTAGTGTCTGTCCCTGTGGGTAGTGGGCCATAGCCGTCAACTGTGCAGATCAGCACTGACTGACAAGATGTAAGCCATCATAGTGTGTGTTGTGTAATGAGAAGTATGTATATTATGTGGCCAATAGCTGGTGGTGGAAGTAATGCCATTATGATGGACATGTGGGATCCACAGTCCACCCCTTGCAGGATACTCAGGTTAATCTGTAATGTAGCATGCAGGAATGCCATAGGTGTGTAATAGGGTTACCTGCAATCTGGTCCTACATATACCCCCTAATGTCAGGCTGTGTCCATATGTGGCACCTGTCTGTGTTGCAGAAAGGCAGAACAGTGCAGCTGTGCAGGAAGGTGTTGTGAGATTGTGGACCTGATGTCTGAATGTACTCCACATTTAGGTATGCATATGTGTACATATATACACATATATAATATATAAACATATATATATATATATATATATATATATATATATATATATATATATATACTATGCATGTATATATATATATATATATATATATATATATATATATATATATATATATACTATGCATGTATGTATATATATATATATATATCTATATATATGTATATATATATAAATAAATAATATACATGTATATATATATATATATATATATATATATATATATATATAAAATATATATATATATATATATATATATATATATATATTTATATATATATATGTATTATATATATATATATATATATATATATATATATATATATATATATATATATACATGTATGTCCACAAATATACAGATACCCATGTGTAGACATATATATGATCACATATATACATCACATACATCTACACATATATAGATATATACCTGTATGCACATGTCTACATATATACAAACACACACACAAACACATATGTATGTAAATACATGCCCTCTGTATTACTAATATTACTACCACAGTGCTGCATGCTATGGGCAAGGAAACAGCACACATAGCAATGCACACAAATATCTACAGCTGGCAGTGTGTGCAACATGGATGGGTATGTCAGATGTTAACCCCTTGTTAGGTCCACATTGCCCTCGTCTGTGAAGTATGGAATGGGAATATGGGGAAGTATGGAAGGTGTAGTTGTGGAGGTGGTCAGGTTTGGTAGATATAGAGGACTGTGTACAGGGGTGGTATGTGACACATGTCGTTGATGTATTGTAATACTGCATTCAGCCTGTAGCACTACCACAGGTGTGGCCACTGACATTGCATCTCTCACCCTCTTATGTCGGTCCCTCCGGGATGCCATCAAGGCAGCAGCCTGTAGCCGGTGAGTATGGTTTAGGTAGATGCTTGCCAACACACCAGGCATGTAATGGCAATGGTATATTTCATGCACACATCTAACACACCTACCCAGAATGCATGCTGTATATGTGCACGTATTGTTGCTGTGAAATACACGGCATCACAGGGGTGACCATGATGGGGTATTGGAAGGGTATGTCAGACACCTGGACATTAACTAATATCCTGCCATTGTGGAATGTGTCCACAGGGAGTAACATAATGGTGGGAGACATGGCTTACAGTAGGGACATGTTTGGAACAACACCCATATACAGTGCAACACCAGTGTATATACCTGTAGGACAATGGCAACTGCTGCAGAGATACACTATGGCATAAGGCATTACAGTAGTCCACATTATCAGCTGGGACTAGGCTGTAACATGTGGTGTTTAGTGTATGGAACACTGCAAAGTGACACAAGTGTATGTCATGCATCTGCAAAACGGCTGAAGGAGGGGAGGTGTCAGCATGATACATCAGTGCATTGCAGCAAGGGATCCTAAGGATGCTAAGAATGGCAGTATCTGCACACAGTCAGGTGAAAGACCTGGGACAGATGTAACCCTACCCCCACTGCAATAGTGATGGCAGTATGTGAACACCAAGGGATGTGCACATGAGTAGACCTTGTAATCATGCAAATTAGGGGGACATGTGGTGGTCACACTGAACATACACTGACAATTGCAGGTGGCCCACGTTGGTATACTCCCACCAGGAGTAGTGACTGGTCTAGTACACACAACAAGAGGTGCATCAAACTGTCATAGCACATATATACCCACACAAAGTGTATGCATCGCGGTCAGCATACACATACCTAACACATTTCGTAGACACTACATGTGAAAGTACAGTACATATGTCACATATTGGGCACATCTATTGTTAAGATATGCAGTGATGTGGTTCCAATGCAGATCACGGATGGGTGCGTCATATCAGGAAGGGAGTGTACACCCCCCATAGCAATGGCATGCTCTGATGGTTGTTAGTGTAAGAGTATTGGATTGATCATACATGGTCTGCTGATGTTGAGAGCTGTAAATCAGGCATCAGGCATTCACAAATTACATCTGTCCATATATCATCCCAGGTATGTGTTGCTGGAAAACATAGGGGCTGTGAGCATTAAAGCTGACATAGCTGACACAGTAGTACACATTCCGCAATGGGTTGTACACCTGTGAGGTGTCGTGCACAGTACATGGCAGGGTGCAGAACAGGTGCACAGAAATACCATGTTCATGAGTGCAGTGGTATCCAGGGGAAGGGGCTTCACCTAGTGACACAGCACATGCATCACATACATGTATACTGCTGCCAGCATGGATTGACTATAGCTGCACTGCACTGCATGCTGTCAGGTACCATATGTTCTGCATGTTGACAGATGGGTAATAGGAGGACTGTGTGTACTGTCATTGTGCAACCTCACCTGTATATATGTGTGTGTGTGTGTGTGTGTGTGTGTGTGTGTGTGTGTGTGTGTGTGTGTGTATACACATTCTGGTGGTTAGTTAGTTTGTCTGTAGGGTCACTCTGGTGAAGTCAGTGTGGTTGATGCATGTAGGATACATGTGTGCATGTGTGTATTTGTATGGGTGGCCATGTATGCACATGTGAAATTGTAGGGTGTTCATACAGCAGTACCTCCCTTTGGGACCATGCAGTACATGGACATGGACTGTCACATTACACATCAGGAATACCTGTCATGTGTATAATCACAGGACAGCTGATAGTATAATATGGTCTGTAGCATGAACAGGCATTGAGAGGGAAGGTAGACACCAGGTACACTCTTAATATCACATTCAGCAGGGAGGTCACCTACAACCCACGTATGCAGCACTACAGATGCATTGGGGAAGTACTAGTCAACACCAGGGAGTGTCTCCAAATATTGCAGTTGTCACATGATAGGCTGAATGAGCAGCATATCTGGCATATACTGAGCATTACATACACATGCCACACCGGTGCATGATAATATGGATAGCACATAATAGCCCACACATATAGAGGCCATGCTCATGATGTCCAGATGTACAGAGTGTGCATACTGAATGACAGCAGTGAGGCCATGTAAAACCACTACACATAGGTGAGGCAGGCAATGCAGTAACAGGTCTTGCGGTGTGACCGCTTGTGTAGGCATTTAGAGGACTGATATGTTAAGAAGTGGTAACAATGTGTGTATGTTAACAAGTGTGATGCAGGATGGAGTACCACATGGACATACATGTGGGACTGTCTGTAAAGCCATGGACAGGTAGGCATTACGGACATGTGCTTGTGTGTGTGTGTGTTTGTGTGTGTGTGTGTGTGTGTGTGTGTGTGCGTGTGCGCATGTGTGCTCGTGTGTGTGTGTGTGTGTGTGTGTGTGTGTGTGTGTGTGTGTGTGTGTGTGTGTGTGTGTGTGTGTGTGTGTGTGTGTGTGTGTGTGTGTACTGTTAAGCAATGCTGTACAGGTTTTAAAGTGCATTTATTGTTTTCCCCCACAAGTGGAGAGATGGGTCAGGGTCCCTCCTGCATGCAATCTGATGTTGGTGTCCATACAGACACTGAAGATGATGATAGTAATGTTGAGGCTCAGGTAGGGTTGTCAGGGGCCGACACTGCATGAAAATTTGACATACCTCTTTTAGCCACCCCAACCCTGCACACAGTTTCAGTGTTTATACATACCTCGTCACCAGTGACCATAGCAGAAGGACAGCTGGTGTTTGGTGGCAGTGCACAGGAAAGTGCAGTAACCATGCCTAGTGTGTCCAGTTGCAGCAGGCATAGCCAGATGTCTGTCAGAGCACCACATAGGTGGATGCCACAGGATGCTCATGGTAGGGCCACTAGACATCATGCTTCTGGCAGAGGGGACATAGCTGGTACCTGCAGGTGCATGTTTCAGGCTGTCATGGTGGCGCAGGCATGTATGGAACATTACACCAGACAAGGCCTGAGTCTGCAGAGGGCTGCTCTTGCATCTGTAAGTGACAACATCCGTGAGCTGTCTGGTGCCATCTGTAGTTATACCGAGCTCATGGATAGACAGCATGGTGAGATGATGGCCCTCATCGGCCGTGGTGTGTCCATGCTTCAATGTGTGGTGGGGATGCAGCGATGACCGCATGGACAAGGGCCAGCAACAACAAAAGCTGGCAGTCAGTGTGGACATGCTAGGACACCAAGAGGCTCCCGTAGTGGCAGTACCAGCCCCAGCAGTGTGGGAGGTGCTGTCCACATCACACTGCAGCAAGTCACATGCACATGGTCCTGGCCAGTCCCAGGAGGGGCCTGGTACCAGCAGACATTTGTCATCAGCAGGTGAGTGTACCACATCGAGGCCTGTACCTGGACATGCCCATGGAACCCCTGGCAGGCACAGTCCATGTGTCTGTGGCTGGTGGAAGTGAACTGCACATCCTGCCAGGAATGGTCTGCAGCTGTCCATAACCACCTGTGCATGGCAGCTACTTGGCAAAACTGTGTGCATGCATACCCACACACTATACAAACACACCTAGGGCAACCCCATACATACACACACCACAGCACCATGCCCAGCTCAATGCAGTACACCCCTCACCCACACACATGGTGTCACATGTATGGCCCACCCTTGGCCTCTGGCAAGCTAACATCACATCCTGTGCATATGGTGATACCTGTGCCACATCTCTGTCATCCATACCATCAATGCAGGGACAGGCTAATATGGTTCTGATGCACACAGTGACTGCACTACAGTGTACCACAATACTGCGGTGTAACATGTTGTAATGAGTAAAGTGTAATGCATATATGACAGGTAGTGTAGCCATCCAGCAATGATGCATTACAGCTGTTAGGGACACTGGTTGGTTGTAGTCTCTATAATGTTATCCATTTGTGTTGTAGGTGTACATGCGTCAACAAGGATGCCCTGTACATATGATGATACCTATGCCACATCCCTGCCATCCATACCTTCAATGCAGGGACAGGCAAATATAGTTCTGATGCACATGGGGACTGTCCTACAGTGTACTACAGTACTGCAGTGTAACATGTTGTAAGGAGTAAAGTGTAATGCATATATGGCAGGTAATGTAGTCATCCAGCAATGATGCATTATAACTGTTAGTAACACTGGTTGGCTGTGGTCCTATAATGTTATCCATTTGTGTTGTAGGTGTACATGTGTCAGCACAAGGATGCTCCGTGCATATGATGATACCTGTGCCACATCCTTGTAATCCATACCATCAATGCAGGGACAGGCTAATATGGTTCTGATGCACATGGTGACTGTACTACAGTGTGCCACAATACTGCAGTATAACATGCTGTAAGGAGTAAAGTGTAATACATATATGGCAGGTAGTGTAGCCATCCAGCAATGATGCATTATAGCTGTTAGTAACACTGGTTGGTTGTCTCCTCCATAATGTTATCCATTTGTGTTGTAGTTGTACATGTGTCAGCAGGAGGATGGTCTGCAGTCATATTCCACAATGGGGTATGGCACTGTGGTGACACCATGGCTGTGACATATCTGGGATACAGTTGAACATGTGTCACAGGTTACTAAAATTGTTACTGCATGTGCCACATGGACAGGTGACCCGCTGAGGTGTGTATACCTTGCAGCTTGATGTAAACCCATCCACATACACACACACTGTTACTTGGCAACACTGGAACTAGAGTCCTACCTAGCTATGTAGGGATACTGAAGTGTGTGGCTGCATTGCACACACCACACAGCGTTTAGGGTGAGGTGTGTTCCAGGTTACATGTGATATGCAGAACATCCCCAGACATGTACAGTATGCTAATGGGGGATGTAATGGGTGTATATGGACAATATGTAGTGTGACATACCTTCAAATACACATTAACAGAAACATAACAGGTAGACACACATCTGAAATACCAGGGCCTATAGCTGCTAACTAACTGGACTGTGTGTCCAATGTGTTACAGGTAGGCTGCACACAGCACATGCATAACTAGCCGGGATTGTGGTATTGGTTACCTGCATGGTTGATGGTGACATTGGTAAACATAACGTGGCACATGGGACATATACTGGGTGTACCTTGGTGTAATGACAGTGTACACAGCACCCACATGCCCTAGTGGATATTGTACTCCCTGAAACCCATAATGACACTCTGCCATACCCACCATCACACATTGGCAGCGACTGCAATACAACACATAGTATACCCCAACAGTGGTACTACAGGGATATGCATCTAATGCACATGCCATATGCGTAGTAGGGTGTTGCATTGTTATGCCTCACCTATGGGCAGCAACAACACTATCTATACTACTGTGTGGCAATGGGTATTATAATAGGAGTATGTGGCCTCGGAATGCTGTACCCTACAGGTATACGGACATGCACAACTACACATACATACCAGAACACAATGGGTATCCGATGTCTATCAACCCATTTGTAAAACACTGTAGTGCTGGTACTGCAAAGCTCATATAGCTGGCATGGGGGGAGCTTAACAGGGTACATGTATTGTCCATTCAGCAACAGCCACAACTGACTATGGCAATGGGTGTTGCGTTGGTTGTGAAGGCCCTCATGGAATTCTCAAGTACAGGTGTGCTAGCACACAGACACTTCTATACGCAGTCATGCACACATACACATGTGTCACTACAGGGGTGCATCACTGCAGGTGGTCATAGCCATGTGCCTAGCTATTGTCCAAGGAGAGATGGGTTGTGTAGGGGTTGTGAGTATAATAGTATCCTGCCATCTGCCAGGTGACAGCAGGCAATCTGTTGACAGTCACTACTGTGATGACCTTCAGGGTGAGAATGACATGCATCAGCCAATCCTCCAGGTGCCTCCTGCACATGGCCACTGAGGTGATCAAGTTGCCATGTATACAACATGCATTACAACACATGGTTAGTGTCTGTGATGGAGACCTGTACCCAAGCATGTTCAGCTGACTGTGGTAGTGTAGTGGTGGTACCCATAGCATGTGGTGCATACAGGGAGACATCGCCTATATTTGCCAGTTCTTACACAGCTGGGCAGACATGTCAGTGTCAATCAAGCTTAGGTTGCCTGTACATATCCCAGCTCTATACCTGACATCTGCACATCTGTACAGGGACTGACAGTCATCAGCTTGGCATGTAGCTATGCACTAGGATGAGTGTGTTGACAGATAGACGTTTGACAACAATATGTATGCCATAACTACATGTCAGAAGCCCTCACTAACATGTGCTGTACAGACGGTAGTCTACAGTTACATTGCACATGTCGGATCATTACTCAGTAAGGGGTATATACTGTGACACAGCTCACACACCAGGGATACAACAGGGAGACCTCAGAGTCCATCTATGCCTGCAGGTGTGCCTGTTGTCAGTACTACATTTAGCACTCTGCTCTTGCCTGGTTAAGCACTGTCAACAGTAGTAACGCCATGATACACAACATGCCAGTGTGACAGCACATACCCTGCCCTAATACCCCTGTATGTCACACATTCACATGGATGACAGTGCTGTACAGGCCACATATACATCTGTGTCCCCCACATGACACTCACACCCCTTGCTACTGTAATAACAGTACATAGACACATATATTGTACATGGCATTACATACACTTATTGCAGATGTGAGTACCCTGCTATGCTATCAGATTGGTTGGTGTGACTTGGTTATCAGGCCTAAGCCATGCTTAGCAAGTATAAACATTGCTGCAATATAACCGCTGAGCTGATTTGCACGCTGGTAAGCAATGCCTACACTGTGTAAGCATCTGTATGTTTACCCATAGCTTAGCACTGCTTAGCTTCACGCAAACCCACACAAACCCACTTAAAGCAGCTCAAAACTGCCTTAACCACTCTGTATCTGAAAGCCCTTGTTTTGCCCAGCAACAAAATGAACAGCCCTTGCAGGTCCTGAACCCAGGACCTTGTAAACTACAGTCACAACCCTTAACCACTATGCCATGACCACTGTGAAGCCAGCTATTGTTTTACCAATATAGCTGCCAATACACATATTGTGTAATATTAAAAGTTGCCTTTTTCTAAATTGTGCAGTCCTTGTTATTGATATGACTGTTGCATCACATATGTTGTTTTATCATAATGTGCACATAGCAGATACATATGGTGAGATACATCTGGGAGGCTATACACAACCGCAAGGTTTACACATGACAAGAATATGGTTATATACATATACTAGATCTATATATGTCTACATGTACATACACATGTGTACTCATACATATGTCTGTATACACATCTGTATAGTGCAACATATATATGGCCATGTGTACATCTCTTCATATACACACACACACACACACACACACACACATATGTGTATATATATATATATATATATATATATATATATATATATATATATATATACACACACACACACATACATACATATACATATATGTATATATAGATACATGTATATATAGCTATATATGTATGCATATCCTATGTGTACAGATATGCCTAGTTATGTTGGTTTATATGTAGATATCTATAACTATATGTGCATACATATCTATTCTGATATACCTACTACTGTCAATATATATGTAGATATCCATACATATATGTCAATAAGTATCTCTATCTGTATATGTGTAGACATATAATGCTCTGTATATGTGTATATCTGAGTGTTTATATGTATATCTATGTACATATACATATCCATCAATGTATGTCAATATGTATATGTGTATATATCTATATAGATATCTGGATAAGTATATATACATATATTTTCACCATATGTCCTGAACATGGAGTGTAGCCCTACCTCAGCCCCTATAGTTCCAACTTCGTAGTGCAAGGGGATGTCAGGTATGTATAGCAGGTATATTTGTGGACTATTGCTACTGTAATAGGGATTGTTTTCACAGACATAGTGTCTGTGTGGGAGGTCACATCTGCTTTTAACATGTGTACCATTGGCTACTGACAGACATCCTAAGGACATCATAGTACAGTACCACTGCTAGCAGGTAATGCTCCTGTGGACTACAGCAGAAATATTTGCCAATATATGTGGGCAGTCTGACACACTCTGGACAGTCCAGAGGTATACATAGAACCCGTTAGTGCAAGACATGTGGCCCAAGCCTGACAATATGAATGTTAACAGCCATGTAGATGGGTAGAACACATATCTACTGGTATACATTCGCACCTATAGGTTATGCATTCACACACCCCTGTCTGTCCTGACACATAATAACCACTGGTACAGAGGTGACATGCCCACATACTACCCACTAGATATTGACATACATCTGTACAGCATCCCACTGCTCTGTCTGACATATATGACTACTATGGTGGCCCAGCAGTAGTACATCTGGCAAGTATCTGGACATGACATCTCACTGGGTAAGTACACTAAGCTGCTCGGCATGTAACAAAGCACTGTGCCTGCAGGCTACAGGCAGACTGGCTCAACACTGGCCTGCATTTCCTATGGGGTACTGCACATGTACCTGCATATATAGCAGGCTCTACAGGCATGTCACAGCACAGAGTAAAATACACCTGTGTGAAAGTGCATAAACTCAACCAATCTGAACACAGCCAAAGCCACATATGGTAAGCTAGCGTAATATTACAGTATATGGACTATCTGTTCAACACCATCCTCATATGTACCACTCACACACTAACCCTACATATACTGAGCTGCTACACAGTGTGGTCCGATGCCTGTCTGTGGTATGGAACATGTATGTGTATGGCTTTACAAACATGTAAGCTGATAGGGTAACATACAGTGGAGCAGCATGTAACATCAGATAGAACAGGACCAAGAGCAATGACATCTACCACAGTCTGTACACAGGCCAAGGTACATATTAATACACACAGTGTTGAAAATCAGCATAAATAAACAGACCTCAGTACTGTACACACAACCACAGAATGTCTAGGTTATGTCATCAAATATAACCCCTACTATACATAACATGTGCAGCAGTCTGATAACTCACTGGCTTGTTATCAGATATGATGTCACTAATTATGGTGTACAGCACATATGCACCTCTTACTGCATGACATATGTACAAAGGTTGACAGAGTTGTGGCTGGAGGCACATACACAGGGCCAATATTGACATGTTGCTATGATAACCTCATACATTTACTGTTGTAACAGAGTTTGTTGCAAGATATGTCCTATGAGGGATATGAAGTCAATAACTCTCATGGCTGTCACCATCTACAGACTGCAATCCTCACACTACCTTCTGCAGTTCACAGACAGGTGCTCTGTGGGTAACACATGAAACAAAAGGCACCACACACTGCCCAGTCTGCAGATGACCCTATAGATGGGGGTTTCCTCATAAACATAGCACTGACATGGCAGTTATTCAAACATGTAGGACAGCCATATCCACAGCACTTACAGTCTGTAGTCAGGACAGGCACATCCCCCTCCTGTGTGTTGGCCTGTTTCCACAGTGTATGTTGTTAGACCCAATCTATCTGAGATGCTGTTTGCCAAACAACAGATCGAGTTCCTGCTCACAGTGAATGAAAAGGCCCAACACCAACATGATTTATTTATTTATTTATTGCAGTTTGATTACTGGGGAGGTCCACTGGGCTTGGGGCCCGTTTTCAGTGGAGGCCCGGGGAGAAAAGCTCCAACAGGAAACAGCAGTTTAAAAGTTAAAACAATTACATAAAATTACATAAAACACTACAAAAAAATTACATAAACATTCAGAGACAGTTGCTTTGGAAATAACAGTTAGCTACAGAGAATAAATCACAGCAATTTCAAATGTTATGGAGGAAAATACTGGCTAATGGAATATAAGATTAGGAGATTGCTAATTAGTTATCTGAGGTGAGACTTTAGTAGAGGTAAAGGAAGGTAAAAGGGGTTAGCCTGGAGAGAGGTGGGAAGATAGTGTGGGAGGAATGGGCTGCAGAGAGCAATTGCATTTCCTGTTTTGATAGAGGTAAGAATGTAGGTGTTTTTTGAAGTTATTAAGGTTGGTACAGGATCTCAGAGTTGAGGGCAGGGTATTCAATTTTTTTGGCTATAGTAAAGGATAAGAGTAGCTGACCTGCGAGGTGCTTTAGTTTTTGAATGGTGATTAGGTTTTTGAGAGAAGATCTAAGTGGTCTGGGGTGGTATAAGGTTGTAGAATGTTAGAGAGAGCAGGGCAGTTGGTAGGGTGGAACAGTAATTTGTGGGCGATTATGATTTGGAGAAAGTTAAGGTGGTTGGGGAGTTCAAGCCAGTTTAGGGAGTGGAGGGAGGTGCAGTGATGTGAGGAGGATTTGGCATTGGTGGCAAATCTGGAGATTTTGTTGTAGCATTGTTCCAGTTTGGAGGTAAGTGAGAAAGATAAGTTTGTGAGGAGGGGAGCACCATACAGAAGGGAGGGAAGGAGGAAGGAAGAGGCAAGGGTAAGTCTGGTGCGAGGAGAGAGGAAGTGGTTGTTTCTGTACAGTAGGCCAAGTTTTATGTGTGTTTTTTTGATGTTTAGCTGGAATATGGTTATGAAATTTTAGTTGGTCATCAATAGTAACGCCGAGAAGCTTGGTAGAGGGTACAATTTCAATGTTGGAGTTGTTATGGCTGGTAATTTGAAATGAGTCCTTATCCAGAGAGGAAGATTTGGATGGGGAGAAGAGGAGGATCTTTGTTTTGTTTGCATTTAGGGCGAGATGATTTTGTAGCATCCAGTTTTCTGTGGTAGAGAAGGCACTATGTGTTAGGGCTTTGAGTTCAGTTAGATTGGGGGCACAACAGATTAAAGTGGAATCATCGGCATATTGCTCAATTTTGGTGTTAGGGATGGCTTTGTGGAAGTCGTTAATAAAGATGTTAAATAGTAGTGGGCCGAGTATGGAGCCTTGGGGTACTCCTGTAAGGGTAGGAAGGAAGGAAGAGGTGGCTTGGCCCCATTTCACAGCTTGGGACCTGTTTGAAAGGTAGCTGGAGAACCAAGAAAGAGATTTCTGACAGAGGTTGAGATTAGAGAGGTGGTTTAGAAGGTGTGAATGAGAGATGGTGTCAAAGGCTTTGGATAAATCTAGAAGAACAGAGGAGACTATATTACCGGAATCACATGCTGAGTTGATAGAATGCAGGAAAGAAAGAAGGGTGGTGGTAGTACTGTGTCCAGGGCGGAAGCCGTGTTGGGTAGGAGAGAGTAGTTGGTGTTTGGTAAGGAATGGCAAGAGCTGTAGGTGGATACGTTTTTCAAGTATTTTGGAGATAGGGGAGAGGATGGCTATGGGGTGGAAGTTGGAGACATTGTAATTTTTGCCACCTTTGTGGAGAGGCAGAATGAAGGCAGAGCACCATAGTTTGGGTACATAGGATTCGAGTAGAGATCTATTAATAAGGATAGAGACAGGTATGGGAATAGTGTCAGAAGATATTTTTAGGAAGGAGGATGGAATGCTGTCAGGGGCATTGGAACAAGGCTTTACTTTGTGGAGAAGTTTCTTTATTATGTCTGTGGATACTGGTTTGAGTTCAAAAGAGGTGGCAGGAGAAAAGTGAAGTGAAGACTGAGCAGGGAGGGGGGAAGGGTTGTTGTTGGTGAAAGTTTTGGTAAGTTCTGCGATAGAGGAGGTGAAAAATGAATTGAAAAGGGAGGTTATTTCAAGGTCAGATTTGCTAGTGTAGGGGGAGGGGTGTTTTTTTGTACCTGGTTTAAGGAGGGAATTTATGGAGTTCCAGAATAGTCTGGGATTTCTTACATGGTTTTCTTGTAGTTTGGAATAGTAAGACTTTTTATCTTTAATGACATGTTTTTTGACTAGGTTTCTCAACTGCTTATATTTAAGGAAGGTTTCTGGTTGTTTGAGTTTCATGTGGGCTTTCCAAGTTTTATCCCTTTGTCGCATTAGCTTTTTTGTGTCATTTGTGAGCCAGGGGGTGCTATTTGTTTTGACTCTTTTTGTTCTAATAGGGGCATGGGAGTTAAGGACAGTTATGAATGTAGAATTGAAGAAATCGATGGCTTCATCTAATGGTAGTGTTTTTAGGGGGTTCCAGTTGATTAGTTTTAGAGAGTCAGTGAAAGAAGTGGGGTTGAATTTAGATAGGTTACGCGTTTGAATGTAGTGGTGAGAGTGAGGGGAGGAGGGAGTTGCTCAAATAGCGAAAGCAGGGAAATGGTCTCCTAATGGGTCAGGAGTAATGCCTGATTTTACAACTTTGTTAGGATGAGATACTAGGATCCAGTCAAGTATAGAGCCAGGGGGGATTTTTTTTGTTGGGTCGACTAATAGAGTTAGTAAGTTGGGTGAATTTGAATAGGTTGATGGCTTTATTTTTCCCCAGTTAATATTTACATCAACCAAAATGAAGGTTTCTAGCTTAATATTGGAGGAAGTCCAAGAGAGGATGTCTTCCAGAGTATTAGTATTGCTACCAGGGGGGATATATAGGCAAATGATGCAGATGCTTTTATGGTGGTTTATTTTTAGTAAGCCAATTACAATTTCAGTGTTGTTGAAAGAAGGGATGGGGTTAGTGTAAGGAGTAATGGACAGGAGATTGGAGTAAATTAGAGCGATGCCGCCACCTCTTTTATTTGGTCAGTCAGATCGGAGGCAATGAAATCCTGGAGGTAGGAATTCAGAGTCATTAATGTGGGGTTTTAGCCATGTTTCAGAGATAGCAGTTATGTCAGGAGAATTGTGATTGAGCCAGGCATGGAAGAGGGTTAATTTATTTTTTAAGCTTTGGGCATTAATAGTGAGAAATTTGAGGTGTTTGTTAGAGAGTTTGTTGTTGGAGTGGGGGAGATTAGTGGGAGAAGAGTTAAGGCCAGGGTTGGGGTGAATATCGCCGGATAAATTAATGTAAGAGGGATGGAGGATGTGTTTATTAGATTTGAATTTTGATGGAAGAGAGTAGTAAGGATTAGGTTTAAGTTTGAAGTTAATATTAGAGGTTGGGAAATGTTTTACTTTTAAGAGAAGGATAGGGTGGGAGTGAAATAAAGAAGCTGAGATGTTATGGTAGTGGAATGCAAGGAGGTGATGTGGAGTGAATGGGGAAGAGTGTAAATAGGAATCAGTGTAGGTGGAGATTTGATATAGGTATAATTGAAGGAAAGGGAAGAAAGAGAGGAGAATAACTTTGTAAGGAAGGGAGGGCATGGTAGTTGGAGTGTGGCTGGAAGGTGATGGAGAAAGAAGGTGAGGAGGGAATAGGAGTCTGAGGTAGTGGTCAAGAGAGGACAGAGGAGGAGGAAGGGGCGGGTTAAGGTGTATCTGGATTGGATGGAGTAGAGGGAGTGGTTGGAAGGGGGAATAAATGTAGGAGCACTGGGGGTGGGTGGGAATTGGGGGTAGGGTAGGGGAGCGGAGTGAGCCCGTAGGGCGAACGGAGCGGGAAAAGCCAAGGAGGCGGAAGGCCCAAAAAACAGTCAGTCACCTGAGGCAGGTGAAGGAGAACTATAGCAGGTGTGTAGGCATGTGTTTGAAAACTATTTTATTGTTTATACTAGGGGTTTTGAGTTTGGTTCATGAAATACACTCTAAAAGTAAGTATATAGGTGTGTGGAGGTTATATTATTGGTTCTATGTGGTAGGGTAGTGATACTTTTAAGCAGGGAAAGTTAGATGAGCAGGGAGAAAGGATTACTGCAGTTCTTTAGTCTGGAGTATACTGCCACCTAGTGGGAAAAGGAGGGAGGTACACTCAGAGGAAAGGATGTTCCACAGATAAGTTGAGTTTATAGAGATTAGCTAGAGACAATTATGTTCCTAGATATTGGAGTGTGCTTCCATGCAATTGGCTATGGGAATGTTACCACAGCTGTTCCACATGCAATCAGCTAGAGGACGGCTGCAATTCATGCAGAGGCCATCAGCTGATCATGAGCATCACTTAAAATACGCATGCTGCTGCCTAAGCAAGCAGGTGTAAGTCTCCACATTCACCAGAGAGGGAGTGAGAGAGGCAGACAGAGGCAAAGAAAAGTCAGGGAGGGGTGGGAGACTAAAACTTAAGCATGTTTGTGTCACACACCTACTAGTACAGGGTATCAAACCCCTGATGACTATGTAGTGCTATCACATGTATATGCAGTTATTGGATGCACCACATAGGTTACATGGTGAGGAGCTCTCAAAACGTATATGTGATGGTGAGTGACATCTGCAACAGAGATACGGCAGCTATACAGTAGGTATAGTACACATGCCTGTCTGCGCAAACAGGTGTCAGCATCAACACAGCCACATGCTCACAGGGACGCACACATATTGACACACTTGGCATGGCCAGCAATACAACTCAACACTAGTGAGATTGCCACAACACAGTACTGTGCAGGTATCACATGCACCACAGGGGTCATACGGAGGTTATATGAGCAAAGGGTATGTGGAGGTGTCGGACATCAGACAGCATGCTTTAGTATGCCAATGGGGGTTGTAGTGAGTGTGAATGTGGTCATACACATCATACAACACACACACACAAACGCAGTGTGCCAGTACTGACATGCATGGGTGTATTATTTTACGAGTGTGTAGTGGTCGACTGTGCCAGACAGCTATACAAGGCTAGGTGATGGGTATACCTTGGCATCATCCCACATGACAATGGTCTGCATTGTGGCTCAGGGGTATAGTGTCTGGATTTGCCCACACAGGTGGGGTTTATATTCACCATCCAGTCACCTGGGTGACGATTGCATGTGGCCAATGCTGTACATTGCTTGCCATGTATGTGTTCCTTAGTCCATGACATGGACGGTGTCTGGGATGTGCACAACTCCCACATGCATGTACAGTGACATGTGGAACTGTAACTGGGGTGTCTGGTCCATGTTGTCTACAAACATTACCATCAGATGAGCCAGTGCTGGCCTCATGTAGCGGGAACTGTTAATGGACAGCAGGTTGACCCTGCACCTACATTGATAACATGATACTGGTATTCCCTGGTGTCAGTGGCATCTGTCCATACAGGTCATGTTTTTCAGGCATGGTATGTCCTTTCTGGGTCACATTTGATGGCACCACAGGATTTGCAGGTGTCTAGTGGGGAACATGGGGAAGGTGCACTGTCAGCATGTACATGCCTGTTGAACTGATGGGCTGGGTGCCATGCCTTCTGTAGCCCACTGCAATCTCACACCATGGTTACTATCAGTGGGCAATATGCAAGGTACTACCAACATAGCGACTGTTGCCTAGGTAAGTGTGTGTGTGTGTGTGTGTGTGTGTGTGTGTGTGTGTGTGTGTGTGTGTGTGTGTGTGTGTGTGTGTGTGTGTGTGTGTGTGTGTGTGTGTGTGTGTGCGTGTGTGTGCATGTGTGTGCGTGTGTGTGTGTGTGTGTGTGTGTATGAGACATGGGTTGAGAGTGTTCTCTGGGTAATACAAGGGTTGCTAACTTTGTTCTCCTGGCCTTGATGTTGTATGGATTTGCATCCCAACCTCGCGGCTATTTCACATCTGTTATCCCTGTACTGTGGATATTGTCATATATACTAGGGCCACCATATAAGAAATTAGCAAAACCTGCTCCACATTTTGTCTAGTTGTTACACACTCATACCCACCTCCACACAGGATAAGAATGACACACACACATACACACTGACATGCACACGCACACCTGTCATGTCTGTGATTAGAACTCCTAACTAACTAGTTTATTACACTACAGCACTATTCAGTTATAGGATGTGCCACGGGGATTACTGCAGTACTCCTTACCCAAAGGTGTATTTCAAAGTGAATGACATCAGCAGGATTGCCAAAGTTGGGCATTTGAATTGTAGTGAGTGTGACTAGCCTAAAATGCATTGCTCCATACACAGACATAGAAACACACACAAAACCATCTACAGCTTCCATGTGTGGGAATAGAACCCCTACCAGAGTTCTATATCACACTACAGCATGAAGCTGTTATAGGACACGCCATGGGGATTACGGGAGTACTCCTTCCCCAAAGGTGTATTTCAAAGTGAATGACATTAGCAAGATTGCCAAAGTAGGGCATTTGAATTGCAGTGAGTTTGACTAGCCTAAAGTGCAAAAACATCCACAACTGCCATGTGTAGGAATAGAACCTCTACCAGAGTTCTATATCACACTACAGCATGACGATGTTATAGGATGGGCCTCAGGGATTACTGAAGTAGTCTTTCCCCAAAGGTGAATTTCACAGTGAATGACATCAGCAGGATTTTCAAAGTAGGGCATTTGAATTGTAGTGAGTGTGACTAGGCTAAAATGCATTCTTTCCCTACACAGACATAGAAACACACACACACAGTTGCTATGTCTAGGATTAGAACTCCTACCTAACTAGTTTATCACACTACAGCAGTACGCAGTTATAGGAAGCACCACAGAGATTACTGGGCTACAGTATTCCAAAATGTGTATTTCACTGTAAATGACATCAGCAGCCTTGCCAAAGTAGGGCACTTGAATTGTAGTGAGTGTGACTAGCCTAAAAAGCATTGTTTTCTACGCAGACAGAGACACACACAGAGTTGCCATGTCTGGGATTAGAACTCCTACCTAACTAGTTTATCACACTACAGCAGCACACAGTTATAGGATGTGCCATAAAGATTACTGGGCTACAGCTTTCCAAAAGGTGTATTTCACAGTGAATGACATCAGCAGCCTGGCCAAAGTAGGGCATTAGAGTTTTAGTGAGTGTGACTAGTCTAAAAAGCATTGCTCTATACAGAGACAGAGACACATGCACAAACACACACAGTTGCCATGTCTGGGATAAGAACTCCTATCTAACTAGTTTTTCACACTACAGCAGTAGGCAGTTATAGGATGTGCCATGGAGATTATTGGGCTACATCTTTCCGACAGGTGTATTTCACAGTGAATGACAGCATCATTGCCAAAGTAGGGCATTTGAATTGTAGTGAGTGTGACTAGCCTAAAAAGCATTGCTCTCTACACAGACAGACAGACACACACACACACACACACACACACACACACACACACACACACACACACACAGCATTGCCATGTCAGGGATTAGAACTCCTACCTAACTAGTTTATCACACTACAGCAGTACACAGTTATAGGATGTGTCATGGAGATTATTGGGCTACACCTTACCCAAGCTTGTATTTCAAAGTGGATGACCTCAGCAGCCTTGTCATATTAGGGCTATGGGGAGGGCAGTGTGTGTGTAAAAGGGCCATAACCCATTCATCTAGATGTTAATACACCACATGTGGGCACACACAGGGTTATATTCCACAGATGCATGTATACAGCTGCTGGATGACTACTTCCTTGTACAGTCATGTTGCACAGCTAGCACCAGCACCACATAGTCTATCATGCTGATGGATACCGGTGGCTAATATGTACAGTGAGTGACATTTCCACATCATGTGGTTGTAGCCATTTGGCTGTGTGCCTGGTGGGACAGGCCTCATAATGGATGGCTCCTTGTCACAGTCACTCTCTTCCACACATCTATGTACATCTACATTTGGCTTATTATAGTGTGTTGTCCTTGGATATGTGTCTGTATTCCTAACCACTGTGTGTGCAAGACATGACTGGTGCATACTGAGTAGTGTATGCACTAACATCTGCAAATGTCAGATATGTATGGTCCACTGTTGTTTGCAGACATGAGCTTCATTTGTTTGTGTGTGAGCATGCCCAGTACGACCTTCTGTATTGAATGTGTGGATCTATTCCAGGTAGTTTTTACTCCAGTGCAGACCTTTGTGATGTACAACTACAGGTAGCAAACAGTTTCTGCAGGGTATCCCTCGATCATTTGGCAATATGGGGACAAACTGTGCAGGGGATGGTGTGTACTGTAGGTGATTGTGCCTGTGCTGCTTCAGCTGCATGGTACTGCTGTTAACAGAGATATTCAGACATGTGTACTGGTATACACTGTGATGTTTTCTGTCCTCATGTACTGTCAGGTGGGCATTCTTGCTCACAGCGATGTCTTGGGGGACAAGGGTAACTGCAGCTTTGTCTGGCATTGTGGGCAGACACATACGTATTCATGGTAAGTTATGCCTTTCTGGAGGGGGTGCTGCAGACACTTGCTGCTGGGTCTGTGCATCTGGTTCAGCACCTTGGTACTGTGCTGGCAGAGGTTCCCATACTTGTACACCCATCAACATGACAGTATGGGCTTATCTTGCTGTGGTACTGCCTTACAGCTGTACAGCTTTGCACAGGTTACCCAAAGGCAGTGGCCATGGGTCAGGACATTACCCCTATTGAGGTGTACAGGCAGGTGTGTAGCCACCCATTTATGTGTTTGCAGCCAGGGATAGTGTGTGCACACAGCTTGGTGTTGGACCATGCACATTCCATGCTGCCAATGCTCCCACCCCCTTCTGTTATTCTAACCTCTTCCATACATTATGCATACATTCTTTGATACTTTCCCTAAGGGTATCACCACATCAAAGGTGTGTGTTAGTGTTGGTCCACAATTCATGCAGTGGGACATGGTGGACATGTTACTGTGGTTTCGCCACATGGCCTTGCATATGGCTTATGTGGAGTGTGTTATGTTGTTATTTGGGTGTTCATGACATAACATGCATTGGCAGTATGTGTGAGACACAGGCCTTTGGCAGATGCCTGTGGGCAATTAATTGTTGCTGCAGGCGAGATGTGGCAGGTCGTTGTATTCTGTCAGTCCTATAGTCTCAGACCACCATAAAGTATATTCCCCTGTGGTGACAGGGTAGGTATGATAGGTGTTCATGCCAATATCTTCTATAAGTCTTGATCAGTTGGTGTGGATGCTGGCAGGGTGCTACCTACAGCTAGGGACACACCTGCATGGGACACCTGCACTGCATGCTGCATTCTTCCACTATTGCCATATACAGGTGGGATCATATTGTACCCTTTCCCCACAGCAGGGATATGACCAGAGAGGTACCTGTGGGTGGTGTTTGCGTGAGCTGGGTGCATGTGTGCTATGGACACTACTTGCATCTGACACACAGATATGCATGGGCATTCCAGTTCTGCTGGCATGTGCAAGTACATCAGTTGTTTCCCAATACATCAGTCCTACCTCCTTTGTGATCTGCACATGTTCGGGCAGACATCACAGGTATCCCCTACTACAGGACCAGTTAACCTGATGCATACCGGTATATACAATTCCAAGGGTGTCTCCATTTCACAGTAACACAATATATACTCTATGTCTGGGGTACTTTCCCATGTGTACTGCTTGTATATCTAGCCCAACAGCCATGCCATGTCAGTCTTTCAGATGGTGAGACATATTACCACTGTACATTTACAATGGCTTACTGAATCCATGTGTTATACTGGTGGGGATTGTCTTTGGCACTGCAATTGTGAGGGCTTGTCCCTGTCATCAGCAGTAATGGGCAATGGCCACCAGGTCTTACCTCAACATGCATACATATTACCACTCTCACACAATATGAAACACACACCAACCTAATACACACAGACCTACATATTGTGCAAATGCTACAACCTATCCTGCTACATTGGCCACCTCTGGGCATGTGTGCTTTACTGGTATTATACCAAGTCATACATGTTACTACATTTCTACACAGGATTGGAGGGGGGGGCACATAACTGTTACTACATTTCTACACTGAATTGGGGGAAGGGGCACACCTGACTGTTTCTACATGTCTACATATGTGTAGGGGGCACACCTGACTGTTACCACATTTCTACATAGGATTGTGGGTGGACACACCTGACTGTTTCTACATTTCTGCACAGGATTGGGGGGGGGCACACCTGACTGTTACTACATTTCTATGCTGGATTGGAGGAAGGGGCACACCTGACTGTTTCTACATGTCTAAATAGGATGGGGGGCACACCTGGCACTTGTACACATTTGCTATGACTGTACTGGTATATCAGGTACTCCATTTCATTCTGCATTCTAACCTATCATGCTGACAAGAGGCATATCAGTGTACTACATAGATCATAGCTTTGGTTGACGTACATATTAGTGTCTGACTTCCTACCCTTCAGAACTAACATCCTACTGCCTGACTTGTGGTCTGTCTGTGTAGGCCTGGGGGGAGGTTAACCATAGCCATCATTCTGGGGCCATGGCACAGGCTCTGTTTGGGTTTGTCTACACCTGTCCTGCTGGCTGAGACTGTTGTTGGGTATGTGAACCTCCCTGACTGGCATGTGTGAGTCATATGAACACACATCACCCAGCACATTTCCTGCAGTGGGTTTTGTCACCCTGTGTACTACTGGCTATGGTGACTCCAGTATTTGTTACAGATGTCATGGTGCCACTATGGGTGTTTACTATCTGCTGGCATACCATTCAGCCACCCGATTCCCTTGCATGCTCACAACCATACAATAGATACAGGTAACGACACATTCTACTCCATTCGGCAATTGGTAGGTTGATTGACTTATCTTGTGGGTGTGCCAGTATTGAGGATGGTGCTGGAGGGCTGCCTATGTCAGATGCACATAGTACACTCCCTATACATGGTTGAGTACAGGTAGTGTCATGTTTGGCATCCCTTTTACTGTATGCGCGAGTCAGAGAGAGGTGTCATTCCCTGGGTCCCTACTGTGTCAGTGTATGTGCTATGCGTTGCCTTTTTGCCAAGGCCAGGGCACATACTGGCCACACCTCCATCTGCCTACTATGTCAGGTTGTTCCTCCTCTGAGTCACTCTGTGCCTGTGCAGGCCTTGGCATTGGTGGGGGGCTGTGTGGCTCTGCCCCATGCTGTTCCTGCTGCAGCTGTTTCCACAGGATCATATTATGTAGCATGGCACATACCATAACAACCTGAGTACATGCAGCTGGTGAGTACTGCAAGGCTCCACCAGATGTGTCCAGGCACTGGAACCATGACTTGAGCATCCAAAACGCATGCTCTATTATAAGTCTGGTCTGTGCTTGTGTCTCATTATGGCATTTTTGTTCGGGTTTGTGTGCATTTCTGATGGGTGTCATCAGCCATGGCTCCAGCCCGTAACCTGCATCCCCCACTAGGTGACCATAAGGGATGTCACCATTGGCAAATCTCTGGTACAGCTGCGTCAGATGCCAGATGTGGGAATCGTGATAGCTTCCAGGGCAGCCAGCACATACATTCATTATAATGCCCTGGGCATTCCACACGACCTGGCAGTTGATGGAGGGGAAGCCCTTGCGGTTGATGTAGACCCTACCCTGATCACCGAGTGGTGCTTTGATGCATATGAGGTGCAGTCTATAGCACCCACTAACTCAGGGTATTCTGCTATTTGTTGGAAGAGATGCATATTGCTGGCCAACATCTCATGGGTGTTGAGGAAATATGTGCTCACCAGCATGTGCTGACATGGCATCCAGGAACTGGTGGAATACTCTGGATGCTCACGCCTGTGAGATCCCCATGATATCCCCAGTTGAGCTTTGGGAGGTACCTGTGGCTAGTATTTCTAGGCCTACACATACCTTGGTATCCACTGGGATGGGTTTCCCTCTGTCAGTTTGGTGTGTCAGGCATGGTGGCACAACTCAACAATTTGCTGAAGGAGGTCCCTGTCCACCCTTTAGCACTCCACTATCTCCAGCTCATGTAGTCCCTGGTAAGTTACCCTGGATCTGTACACTCTTCTCCGTCTCCTCACTGTGGGTTGGTCGACAGCATTCACATCTTCACCACCCTCAACCTCTTTCACATGTTATTCTATGATGCCTGCTGTTGCCCCTATCATTCTGTTGTTTTGTTTGTTAAAAGTTCCCCGCTTGTATACACCAGTGGTGTAGAGTACGGGAAAAAACAGAGGGGAAGGTATTTGCATAGTTTATAATAGTGTTCTGGGCTGTGTTGGTCTGCTGCCTGTGTAATTGGCTGATTCTGATACATTTCACCTGCAGGCTATGCTAGTTCTCCTTGATTAACTTCCTATTACTGTTTTCCCTTCCCATTGCCTTCCTGTTTAAGCCCAGGGGTGCGCCGCACAAACACAGTGCTCAAATGTGCACAGAGCTGTTATTTCCTAGTTTACTATTTTTTTTTCTTTAAAACCCGGTGCACGCCGCACACACCTGCTTAGGCAATGTAAACAGTGATAGGCAGCCTCAGACACACCCTTTTGCCTAGATGTGCTAAGCTAGGAGCAAACCTGAGCCACAGGGCTCCAATCTGCTTAAAGTATGCCTGACACCCAGCCCATGATGTTAGCTAACTCCTAGACTTGCACCAAGCTATTCCTGCTCTTACACTGTTGGGGGCTGACTAGCATGCAGGGGAGATCTGGGATTCACTATCATTCCCTTCATTTGCATAGGATTGCCTGCTAATGCATAGTTACATGTCCCACACTGGGCCTCCCCCCTTAGAAACCACTATTCATTGCCATGTTGTCTTCTGCCTGCCATTGACTATAATGGTAGAATAGTGATTTTAGTTAGAATGCTTATTTTAGGTTTATTTTCTTATTTTTCCCCCGATCCCATTTGCACGCCGCTGCCCTACGTTTAAACAGCCAAGATCGGCTAAAAAAATAAAAGTTGATTTTTTTATTTTTGCAAGTGTTTTCTATGCCAATGGCCATATAGTTGGCCATTGGCATGCTTTCTACATGATATCCACCCTTTATTTGGAGCTGTCATGGCTCCGTTTTGTAATTTGCAGAAATGTACTCCATTACTGGCGGAGTAAATTTCTGCAGATTACACTAGTCCTGCATGGCCAGTTTCCAGCTTCCTGGATTGCAAATTCACCTCGTTTGCATGGATTTCTCCTGCAAATTGGGTAATTTGCATACATGGGCTGAGTCCGTGCAGGACTAGTGCATGAGGTCTCGTGCATGCCCCTACAGGTTATTCCTGGATTGCACGGCAGACATATTGCCTGCTGGAGCTCCTGCACTAGTCCTGCACCCTGTGCAGGGCTTGCAGAATCCAGGGGTGAAAGCAGGTCATTCAGAATCAGGTAGACTTCCATTGTGATCAACTCTTTTGGAATCTGTCACACTATTCTTTTTTAGACTTAATCTTTGATTACATTATCATTTTACTTAGCAATCTACCTTTCTAGCCTCCTAAACATGCACGCGCGCACACACACACACACACACACACACACACACACACACACACACACACACACACACACACACACACACACACACATACACATATGCACAACACCAAAAACACACACTCACTTTCAATAGTTTTCAAATAATAATGCAAGCACATAAAACAATGTTAAACAAGCAAAACTTTTCATTTGCACTCTGTAAACAGAACATGTGATTTTAAGTTATTGAAATGTTACAGGATGACCATCTGTTTGTTTGTGTCTTTCGGCTTTTCCCGGTTAGGGGTCGCCACAGCGGAACTCCGGTCTGCTAATGATTGGTAGTGGATTTTTACATATCGGGTTACCAGCCCTGGTGCACAACCTTCAATGAAGGCACACCCCATTCACATATCCCTCCACACAGAAGACGCTCTAGCTGAGAATCAAATGGGACAACATCTTGCTATGAGGCGACAATGCTACCACAGCACCACCACCGCAGTCTTTGGCTATTATTTTACTAAGGTTAAAAGCATGAGGTGTTACTAGGTCTAGCAATTTCACTTAAAATATAATAAGCTTGTCATTCATTAAATCTGTAAATATTTCAATGTAAAGGAAAACCATTAGTAAAAATAATGGACAATGGGGAAAAAACAAAGTAATAGACATAAAAAATCTTGATATGCGTTTTCAACAACATATTTATCCTATGTCTACTCATAAGAGTTTGTGGTAATTTAACATACCCTTAGAGGTACAGTACAGAATGGTCTCAGCAACTCAGCTAAACTGAAAAAGAAGATTTTATTTTGTTGTTACACAGCCATGTCATCTAATCCAAATCTATTTTCACCTCATTTCCCATGATCATTCCATTTAATGATTTGGTGTATTACAGACACTTTGGGAAATGGGATTTGCTGTGCCATTCATTATTTTATTTCTATATATATTTCTTTTCAAAAGACTGCTGTATTTTTATGCATAAATGTTTTACTTGTTTGCATTAGAATACAAAAGAATGCTGGCTAATATCACCTTCATTTAAGTGTGGAATGCATATAACATCATGTCATATGTTTCTTTTGTTCTGAAGTGACTTGTTCTTTTGTGTGGTACATTTTGCTTATTAGACAGTTTGCAAATAAACAGAAAAAACAGTGAACTATAAAAAGAATTTATAACACAGAAACAAATAAATTATAATAATGCAAATATTAATGGAATGATTATACTTACCAGGTCCACAAATATATGAAGTGCATGGAGCATTGTGATTATGCTCCAAAAAATGGGAAAGAATCCATGGGATTATGAAGCTTACGCCAGGCGCAGGCGTAGCGTAGGTGGTATAATGCCAAATATGGCCATTGAGCGATTCAGGTACGATCCAATTCCACGTGCACTACTGGCGTACACCAGAACTGCGCAGCCCTCGGCTTAGGTATGCTAATCATCCCATGTGCAGTGCCACACCATGCAAATGAAGGTATATAGCGATTCATGAAGTGGTGCAGGCATAGCATAAGCCCACGGAAATGTAAACCAAAAAACACGGTTTACATTTTCCCAAACAGAGCATCGGAGCTATGGAAGCAGCCCAGACTCATGTATTACAAAGTTAACATATGCCAATGGCTAAATACACAGCCAATTACATAAGAAAAGATGCACAACACCTAAAAATCAACATTTAATGTCATGTCCACAGTAACGCAAAGTACAACCGCAGGGCATGTGTGCGCAAACTGTAACACAAAGAAAATATATACAAATGTCATAAAATCGCAATGTAATACAAATCAGGATTTCACCATAATACGCAATGGTATGCATGGTACACCACAACAAAGCTGCAAGGGTTGCTAAGGGTCTGTGACAGTGTTCGGCGCGGTAACTATGAATTAGTAGTCAATGCCATGCAAATGAGGCAGGTAATACTGAATCACAAACATCCCGCCAGATTAAAGATGTACCATACGGCGCAGCGCTATAACACCAAGGAGTGGCTCAGAGGTATACATGACATCAGCAGTGGGGTGTGCCACCGTAGCTGTAAGCACATTGGAGCAATGCAAATCTGGCCTGGCCGTTGCTAAGCAAAGCTGCAGGACAGGGGTGGGGAGGTAGGTATAGAATAGTTTAGCTGAGAGCACATATGGTGCCCGAAAGCACATGTGTACGGAGATGAAAACGTGCCGGAAACCCGGTAAATGGATGCACGTGCCACGAACCATAGCACAAACAGGAAGGTAGGGGAAGAAAAGAAGGAAATGCCGCAGTAGGGTAATTGGAGTACAACTGAGCAATTAACACCTATTAACTCACAGTGGGCAATCGATGGCAGCTGACAAGTCTGTTCGCATAACCTGCAAAACAGGATAGGGGAGGCGTCAGATTGCAAAGAAAGGGGAACTGTCATAGCAGAGCAAAGCAAACCTACAGTAGACCAGCAATAGAACACATTACGCAAGATAAGCCAGGTCTAGGAAAGTACAAATGAAAGCAGGCTGCTGGATGCATGTCAGAAAATGGTAGGTGAAATGTGAAGAAATGTAAAGGGAAGGGCAAGAGGTAATCCACGGCAGCCAAATGTAATTCAACACCAAAGGCACCACAATAGTAGTTCCTGTAGTAAAACACATAAGATACCCTGTAGCTACGGTCATACCTACACACCCTATGACATCATCGGTGTTAACAGCACAATAGTATAAAGTGTGAAAGTACCCTACACACAACTGTGTATTCCCAAACACTGCACCATAGGTGTAAACACACGGGGAACTTTTAAAATGTACATGTTGGGAGCTGCCATAGCTGTGATTCATCACCATGTGTTAGAGACTGACGGTGTTGTGGAGGATGATGCTGACAACCACCGCAGGCCCCAGAGGAGGAGAAGAGTGTTCAGACCAAGGGTAACCTACCAGGGGCTACATGATCTGGAGATAGTAGACCGTTACAGGGTGGACAGGGACATCTTACAGCAAATAGTTGAGCTGTGCTGGCCACGCCTGAGAACCAGAAACAACAGAGGGGAACCCATCCCAGTGGACACAAAGGTATGTATAAGCTTGCGAATAGTAGCCACAGGTACCTTTCAAAGGCCAACTGGAGATATAATGGGGATCTCACAGGCATCAGCATCCAGGGTACTACACCAGTTCCTGGATGTCATGTTACCACATGCCAATGAGCATATATACTTCCCCCAAACTCAGGAGGAGTTGGCCAGCAATATGCGTCTCTTCTACCATGTGGCATACTACCCGGAGGTACTGGGTGTGATAGACTTCATGCACATACATATCAAGTCACCACTGGGTGAGCATGGTAGGTGCTACATAAACCGCAAGGGATTCCACTCCATCAACTGCCAGGTCGTGTGCAATGCCCAGGGCATTATCATGGATGTGTGTGCTGGCAGCCCTGGAAGCTACCATGACTCCCATATCTGGCATGCCTCACAGCTGTATCAGGTATTTGTCAGGGGGGACATCCCACATGGCCACCATGTGGGGGATGCTGGCTATGCACTGGAGCCGTGGATGATGACTCCCATCAGAAATGCACACACACCCATGCAAGAATGCCATAATGAGGCACACGCAGAAACCAGAATCATCATTGAGCGTATGTTCGGGATGCTGAAATCATGGTTCCGTTGCTTGGACACATCTGGTGGAGCCTTGCAGTACTCTCCAGGCACGTGTGCCCACATCTTCATAGTATGTGCCATGCTACATAATATGATCCTGCGGAAACAGCTGCAGCAGGGACAAAATGGTGAAGGCCCTCATAGCCCACTGCAATTGCCAAGGCCATCACAGGCACAGAGGGATTCAGACCACAAACACCCTGTGCCAGCCCCAGTAGGCAGACGGAGGTGTGCCTAATATGCCTACGCCTTGGCAAAGAGGGAATGTATAGCACATACACTGACAGCGTAGGCCCCTATGGACTGACACACCTCTCCACCTGCACACACAGTAAAATGGATGGCACACACACACAACCACCTGTAAATTGTAATGTATATGTGGCCTACTATGTGAATCCTATATAGGCAGCCCTCAAACATTGTACACACAACAACTATTGGAACAAGGAATGTCAACACCTGAACAGTACATGCACCTATCAGCATATGTTGGTGCTGTGTGTATAGGTTTCTAGGTACATTGGTAGGTACACGCCCGATTGTCAGAGGCCATACACCAAACAAGGCAAACAGTGTCTGCTGTCGCCACAACATCGAGTAACCAACTGTTGCTCAGTGGAGCAGAGGCAATCGCTGGATCACATGTGTGTAAGCACTGTTCTCCACTCACTCTGCACGGATTCCCTCCTGTGTTAATGAGCAGCTCCACATAATGTAATCATGGATGTTGTGTCAAGGCATGGGATGTACCCATGACAGGTATTCGTCACCCCAGCATGCTCCACCTACAGTCGTTTGAAGGTATAGCACATTATCGTGTGTGGCTCACTGTGATATACATACCCAATGCTGGAACACATCCAGTAAACATCACATGGACATACCATTAATTGGACTCATCCATATGTAAACTAAATGAGTTACCCATGTGAGTGCAGTATGGAGTAACAGCCATAGTATACTCCACATACAAAATGCCATAACATGTGTACAAATCCCAGATGGCCAAGTGGTAAATGCAGTGACCGTCATGCATGTTCCCAGTCCCACATCCTGCAAGGGATGTAACGTAATCCCGAAGGCACGAATAATGCATGTCGGATGCAGGTCATCAGATCATGTTTAGCACATGTTAGTGGGAATATGCGTTGCCCAGTGCTGGTAAGCGTCGTTTAAATATGACTATACGGATATGCGTGAAACAGGGCTAAGCTTCTCTGAATATCACACAGATCATGGTCAATGATGTCCAGAACAGGTGAAAACAGCATTATTCACCCCTGTATTAATAGCGCCTGCTCTGAACGGTAAAACGACCACTGCCAGGAGTAGAACACGCAATCATGTATACAATCACCTAACCATGTATACAATCACCTATGGTAGCCAAGATGTACCTACGGCAGGTGTGTAATGTGACAGGTTCAGACACAAATGTGCGGAGTCCAGGAAACAGTATACACCAAGTACACAATGTAAGGTGTATTTTGCCTGTCACTTTCTCTGTCAGATATATATATATCTATATATATATATATATATCTATATCTATATGCACATATATATAATACAGATAGAAAGGGTGATAGAGAGATATATGTTGATATATACGGATTCACCGATATCTGCAAATATATAGATAGGTCAACGACATTCATAAAACCTGGGAGGTACAAATAAATAGGATACCGCCAACTATGGAATGGGTCACATACCGACATGTGTAACCACGAGGCTGAAAGACCGAAAGAACACTGTACCGGAACACTAGAACCGTGAGTAATATTATCACGATATGAAGGGACATTTAGTTACCACTGCCGGTGTTGTGGTCCATGTAGGTACTGTGTTCAACTGTGTTTGTGATTGCCGTAGTCTGTGTATGTGTGTGTTGAGGGTGCCGTGTGCATTTCTGTGTGGCTGTAATGTGTGTGTGTGTGTGTGTGTGTGTGTGTGTGTGTGTGTGTCTGCATCATGTGTCTGTTAGTGCCAACTCGGAGGTAGATCATTACGGTAGGTGTAGTTATAGCTAGCCATAGGCATACGGTTGCCACCTGTCCCACATTAGGAGGGACAGACCCTCCCTGGGAAGTTGTGTCCTGACATAAAACATTACAAAGGGCAACTGTCCAAGATTGTAGGACATTATGTCCCATATATTATGTAATAGTTGCATTAAATAGTTATGCCTGTATGTAAGAAACGTAAATGTTACATGCAATATGATAAGAAGCCAAAGTCCTACAACAATAAGTATGCATTGAGGATAAAAGTATGTGCTATCCTGTGTACTGACCATGGGTATGTGTCGGCCTGTAAACATCGATGTGTGTCCCGCAAGTGTCCCACAATGGCCATTTGAAAAGGTGGCAACCCAAGCCAAAGAGTTTCAGTTACCAACACAACTGCAATGACTGCAAATATCTGGGACAGAAATATACGGGACAGCTGTCATTTAGTAACATTCCTTTACATATCGCTGTAATTCCGGAGGTATGGAAGTATCAACCTCACCTGCATACTATATAGAAACCAATTAACAACGGCCCAATGTATATGCTTGTAACAAAAGTCTACTAACTGATAGCTCTTTAATTAGGGAAGGAGCCCACACACATATATGGAATATGTAGAAATGCAAGCCCCACAAACCTGTATATGCTACATACACCCACCTACATCCCCCACACATGAAACTATAGCAATACAGACTGTAATTACAGCATAAACATCCAGTCAGTCAGTTACATCTGCAGAAGCGTTAACATACCTTGTGAGAGACACATTTAAAGGCACCATGTGAAATCGTAGCCGTTGTATAATGGAACAAACGGCGATGTTACAGGTTTTGTTTGCAATAGTCCCTTATCAGATGGTTGGGATGACAGGTACACTCACATGTAGAACCACATACTCTAGCCGTCACACACAATCCACGGGGGACATGAATCCAAACCATCTGTGTCTCTACACATAGCAGTTGCAATTACTCACAACAAAACACAATACAGGCCTTCTCTCCGAAGGTAGGGAAAATGGGCAACGCCCAAGTGGAAAATTCAATTATACCCCACTGTTGCCGCGTAATTGGTGAATGGAGTAGCTGCACAGCTGATGTGCAAGTAATAAGTCACTCAGGAACACCAATTGGTGGCAGGAAACCACATGTTACAGGTATCGATGTATATAAGGATGACTTGCCAGACATTCAAACCATATGCTCATACCATAGAACTGTTTAAACAGTGTAAGTGAGATAGTCACGAAAGTCTGGAACGATAACAAGGTATGTAGAACACTCGGTATGTAAGTGTATGTATAGTCTGTTTTGTATTAATTATGTTAGTGTATGTATAGCCTGTTTTGTATTAATTAAAAGTGTCCGCAATGCATAAAGTGGGAAAAGGTATTATGTAGTGATGTTTTGCTGAGCATAGTAACGCTTGTAGAAATTGTGTGTCCTGCAGTGGGCCACAAGGTAAACATCACAGACACTACAAGGGATGCTACATCCATACCACCCGCCGTCAGTGGTAGGGTATGTCCAACAAGTACTTGCCATAGCAGGGGATAGTATATGTCGATATACTGTGACAGTATGCATACGTATGGGCATATAACGACAATGACATGTCTAAGGTGGTCCCGCTGTGCAAGTATGCTTTGCATTTTGGGATACTATGTAAAATATGTGTAATGTACAGTATTGTAGGTAGATATGTCAGATATTCTACACAGCATAACAGGCATATCATGCATACCAAAGGTATTGTCTATTGGCATGTACAATAACAGGATACATATGGCTTGTATTCACGGGACACTGTAATAGCATGATAGCTAATCTAAATGGAAGAGCTACTCAATTAACCATGCACAAAGGACATGTAATAGCTTCACAGGTTCATAGTGGGGTACTATGCAGTCTGGCAAGTCTATGTGTAAGCTCAACTACAGTGTTCACACCAGTGGCACTTCTCTAGGGTAGTGTCCTGTCTGTGAACAGCAGAGCCATGTGTTACCTGCACCTCTGCACAGTACAGCCACTGCAGTGATCCCTGGCATACATGTGTCTCCCATCTCCCAAGTGAGGTATCACATGAACAGTGCTACTGAGTGTCACTGCGTGATGTACATAGGAATCATATTTCAAAGTATGGTGAGTGTACGGTTTGGGTATGTAACCCTCAAGCACATCCCAATCATCATTGCGTGTGTGCACATATCCATGAGCATGTTGCTGACAGTGGCTTTCGCTTATGTCGCTTATGTGGAGTATATCCATGAATATTGTTGTGGACAATGGCCCTGTCTGTTCAGTGGAGGTCACCCCTGAGTATGTAGTAGGCAAATGTGTACAGACGTGGTGTCCATCGTTCTGCCTCATACGTCAACCGTCGGAGCTCAATAAACATCATGGAGTGTTAATGTTGTGGTATGTAAAGCCATAGCTGTTGTGTAAGGTACACCCTAAACAGGATGTTGTACCCTTGAATGTGTGTATATGTCTGGAGTTCAGAGGTACAATGGGTGCCTATGTTCCAGCTAGAAACCCAGTACAGATAAGTGTGGCCACATAAAAGGATATCCATGCCACAGTGGCAATATGGTTATCAAAGGAGTGGGTGCGACATACGTGTGTACTACGATCACGTACAATGTGACATGTATGTAGGGGACTACTACCTATGTGATAGTCAGTGGGTGAATGGTGTAATGCAAAGGGGATGCTCATGCACCTTGTGTCATGCAGCTTGAGGCTCTGATATTGATATCAGGTATCCATCACAGTGACACCCTTATGGAGGGAGTCAGTATCAGCTGATGAATCAATAATGGCACTTTGTATGCAATTGTCTGTAAAGCTAGGCAGGGAAAGTCCCTCTGTGCTAGCCTGTACCTCAGGGAAGCATATACTGAACATGAGGGGCCCTATGACTGAGGACTGTGGTACGCCAAGTGTAACTGAAATACAGTAGGTACTATGGTATGCTATCCTCATTGTGTGTGTCCTGTCCGTGAGCCACTTTGCATAACATTCTGAGACATAGGGGTCGATGTGCAGGTGGATGTGTATGTTGTCAATACCAGAATGGAGAACGGTGCTGAAAGGCAATGAGAGGACAATGTAGGCTGTGTGGACCCCCTTACCATCATCAACTACCCTGGTAACTGTATCAAAGGAATCCACCAGGTGTAGGAGCCATGCTCTGGCCCTAATAAGTCCAACCTGGGTGGCATCAAAGGACCGGAGCCAGCAAATGTCTCTGTGAATGACTTCCATGATGATGTGCCCCATAGCCTTGCAGAACAGTCCAGTCAGGTGTATAGGGCAATAGTCCCCCTCGTGCATTGTGGCACCACCTGTGTGGAGTGTGACAACTGTTGCTGTGTGCCATTCAGGGGCCACAATGTCTGATACAAGGCTATTACTGAATATGGTGGCCAAGTGGGGAGACATGTCGTTCAGAGGTTTGTGTAAATCACAGCCTGGGATGTTGGACGGTCACATGGGGCCAGTGTTCCAGGCCATGTAGAGTGCAGGTTAGTACTGTGTAGGTGTGACCGCAGGGACACCGCAATGTTCCTGCATGGATTGTGGCCCTGTAGGGAGTGAAAGGGTGTAATGTTAGCATTGAACCCATCCACCAGCATGTTGCCAACATCACCTGGTTCTGTAATGTTCCTGAGTAACTGTTGTATGTCAGAACAGATGTGGGTAATGCCATTGACTACTGACATTCCTCCATAATGCCTTGTGGTACACCCTGGAATGTGTCGCATTAATGTTTACGTAGCTAGTTTCAGAGTATGTGATGAGGGATCCCGTAGCCCTACTAAGGCTGACCAGTGAGCTACCCCACCCATGGGATTGTACTCCACTTTGCAACAGCCTCCACCTGTTGTTGTAAATCATGTCCATAGAACTGGACCCCCAGAGTGGCGTCCGTTATCTCGTGGGTACCATCATGGCGCTGTGTGGAATAGCATGATCCATGCAGTCGTGTAAGTGCTAATGAAGTGCACTGGGGTATGTTTCAGCATTTGTATCTGCATTGTCAATCTGCACAGGTGTCATGATGTTAACTACTGCTGTCATAAGACATCTGTAGTAGGCATTGTAGTACTCTTGTACTGTGTATGCCGTGAAGGGTGTGGTGCTGGGATGTGGATAACAAGGGTGATTAGCATATGTTCGGAATCCACCAACGAGGGGATAACCCCAGGTGTGGAACACCAGTCACATGTTGGTGGTGTCCATGTCAAGGATATTGTTGGTCTTGGAGGTGGTGTGTATGGGTTGATCCATCCAAGTGGAGGTTATGATTCCCGGACAGCGTAGGTCTAATGTGTCGGTACATGAGTGGCTATCCCAGTTAAGTGTGGGTTAGTGTCGGTCTCACATCAGTAGTACCTGTCTGAGCCCTACTGTCCAGTACACCAAGAATGAGGTAACCGTGGGGTATGTTGTTGAATCCATAGCTTGTTACAATGTGTATAGCAGTTCTGGCCACAGTTAGTTGCACGTGGAGCACCTCTGATGCATTGTGCTAAGTAACTAGCCAGGATGTGGGTACAACATAGTGGAATATGGGAACACCTCAGCCGTGGGTGTGCCGGTCCAGGTTACATGACTGAAAGGTATGGTCTGTGTATAACCTGTCATTGCAGGTGTGCTCTGCAGAGCCTAGAGGCAGGTCCCAGTCACTGCAGAGATATTGAAGTTGTCCATTATAAGGAGTGCCTTGCCTGCTTGCGTCAGAGATGAAGATGTCAAGCATTGCGTCACATGACCCCATGTTTTGCTTGCCTGTTCCCGTTCTGGTGGTGAATGTTATTGGAAACTGTGCAAGACAGGCAGTATAGAAGCAGCAAGAGCCTTACATGTTATCTGTATTCACAGGGTTGACAGGTGCAGGTCATCTGTGCCAAAGCATCGTGTTTTGTTGACCATGTCAGTCAAAGCGGACAGATACCAGAAGCCTATGGAATGACAGCAGAAGCACAGGCAACTGTTGAAGTGACACAGTCAGTCGTTGTACAGTGGTAACAGGTCCAGATGAATGCATAATGCTCCCCAGGGCTTGGCCCATACCTTCAGGGCTACAAGACTGGTGAGATATTGCATGTCCCTGCACACGTAGTCTGTGAAGTTGCATCTCAGGGCAGTCACACTAACATGGAGAATGACAGTGAAATTGTACCTGGTGAGGTGTGGCATGGGTGAATAGGTTATGTTGCAGAACCAGTTACCCGACAGCACGATGTAAGCGACTATCGCCTTGTGTAGCCTGCTGAGTGGAACATCAGTGTGACCACCTTCAGAGTCACCTATGACAGGTGTGTTGTGTATTTTATAACACCCTATTGGCTGTATGTCATGGGCACACATGAGTCTGTGGGCTATAAGTTATTGTTGTTGTATTTGGTGATGAGGGCTGCCTTTGGTGCCTACACAGAGTATGGAGAGGTACTGCACAAGTTGTACTCGTATGTGTGGCCTCTGGTGGTGAAGATCTTGTGAGACTATGCTATGAGTGGGGTGTGTTGTGAATGTTACACATCCCCACATGATTGTCGGGTTCAGTCAGGGTTGGTGACAGCATTACCCCCAGCAGGGCTGCATGTGTGCATTTCCCACAGGCTGTAGTGTCGTATGTTGGGAGGTGAGCATTGACTGTGTACATGAGACAATTGCTCTATTGCCACATGTACGACATATTCATCATATAGACAGGCAATAGCACTGGTATGACAGCTGGACATGACTATATATACAACCATGTCTCACAAGATATGTGAATTACGTGTGTACAACAGCTGTTGTACTGCAAGCAAGCTGAAAATATAAGGACAGTGTACTTGTGAGAAATGGTGTGGAATGGGTGATATATTAATCAGTAGCTCATGAAGTGCTCACAAGTTCTGAACAAGTGCTGAGCATGAAAATACAATACAGATAGGGTGTTGGATAATATCAACCCACAAGTGGTGACGACAATCATAATTGGTGGCACCGCACTATTACCCTGCTGAGTATGGTATGCAAGTCCATGAACCATTATCAATGTAAATGTTAGCAGTACAGATGTACATGACAGTATGGATGTTTGACTACATATACCTTCATATGTCACAGGAGAGTTCTACCAGTGGTCTGTTGACAGAATCAACACTACAAAAGTGCCAGAGTGACATGTGCATATCACACCAGTGCCAGCTACAGTAAAACAGGGTTAATGTGTTGTACTCCACCCTCATTGTAGCCCATACCACAGAGACAAATGTGAGGTATCTGAGTATGTAAGGATGTGAATGGCCATGACCTATGAGCAAATGCTGTCTCAGTGTTGTGAACAACATACAGAATGGGCTTTGTGGGTGACGTGTGTGACATATGTGCACATTCTGACAGATGATATCAGCATTGTCACCGCTAGGTGAATATCCCTGTACCCATTAATGACCACCTAGGCTGCGGTCAACATTATGCACACTGTATAAGGGATGGTGCTGTGCAGTTCACCTCCCTGAGTTGGTGACATCTCCAGGCCCCTTAGGTAGTCATACAAGGTACCCATGTCATGACAGAGTGCCATCCATGAGCATGGAGATCATTGCACGGCATACACAGCACTCGGGTGTCCAATATTGGATCACATATCACCTTTAAGGAGTATTGGTCATGCGTGGATGGGTGATACCAGCCTTAACAATCCTCACCTCCACTATGCAGCATGCTGTCTACCTTGTATAAAGACATGTGCTACACTATGATGTTGGACATGCTACATGTCCATATCCTGATCTAAAAGACATACGTCATGGACAGCCACCATCCTAATACTAGGATCGCCACATGCTGGACAGATCCCTCTGCCATACCTGTGACATACTCCCACCATACCATGCAACCCTGTCCATCAAAGCTGCACATGTCATCTCTGTCATAGATGGTGTGATGACCGCATGGTAGATGTAGTATCAACTGTCTGGATCAGAAATGTGGCACTGATGCACCTCACGGTGGCAAAATGGCTGCTGGATACAGCTAGGAATCCTTGCCTGTACCGGCTATAGTTGATAACCATCCCTGCGAATGACGTCCGACTAGCCATTGTCCCATGTCTATCACATGTGCAACACAAGTGATCTGTGGCAGGATGTTGAACAGCTGTACAGTGCCGTGTAGATGTATATGGCAAAACACATGCATGTAAAGGTTTCCATTCATATGTGTGCATTGACACTGCTCAAGTCCATTAAGGCAGTGTATGTGTTGATATGTGACATATACACAGCATCAAGGTCAACAGCATTACCGTGGACACATCCAGGCATGTACTGATAGGTAAAAACACCAGTGCAGGCAAACAGACATGCCCACATCAAGACAGCATTTGCATGGAGTATGAACAATGTAATGAGGTGACACACATATATGGTGATGATATCCAATGCATAATGGGTGTTACATGTGTGTGACACAAACATGTCAGTCATGTCAGTGTCATGATGATCTGCAAAGATAACTGTGCAGATGTATTAGATTTACTAGACATGTATGTGCAGCAGTATCTCTGTACATCTCTGATACTGTGACCTGTCACCATCATTATGTCTTACAGATAATGCTTTGTACATGCCTGCCAGTGTACAGCTGCCAGGAGGATGATGTCCTCATCCCGTACCTCCATGAGAACAATGAGGTGTTGCTCAGCCATGTGCCACAGCATGCCCAGCAGCATGACGACATGTGGCAGGATCTTCACAGGAGGGTGAACGATGTGGGTGGCCATAACCGCACCTACCAGCAGGTGCGCAGACACTGCACGGACTTGATATGACATGCAAAACAGCATGCCACTGCAATCACCAGGGAACAAGGTGGAACAGGTAGTGGGCCACCAACCCAGCCCCCACTCACACACACCGAGGAGCTACTGGCCAGTTTGGGGACACCATCAGAACAGCATCCACAAACACTAGCTGCCATCGTGGAGGTGGGTGTCTCCCAACCAATGAGCCTGGAGTTGCCTGGTAAGTCAGTACTGCACATATGACTATTATATCCCATTTATTTGCATGTGTCACTGTACATTATGTAATGTAACATCATATGCAAGGTATGTTGACACACATGCTGCATACTACAGTATGCTACCCTGTGTATGCACACATGTGCATACTATATGCTATTGTACAGGCGAATGTGTTAACATGCACAGTGCACCCTGTGGCTGTCATAAAGTCATGGATAATGTTCAAACTGCTGTGTTACCCCTATACAGGTACCTCTGGTATTCCGCACAGACATCAGTCCGTTGCAGGTGAGACTGTCATCAGTATCAGGCATGTTAAAGCATAGATCTATTCACCATGTGGCCAGTTAACACTTGTACACTTGATGTTCGGTCCAGTCACGATATACAGGTTGCATCACCCATCATTCACACTGGCTACCCATGTGCAATATATATATACAAATGAAATGAGACACCGACATGAAACCACAGTATTTGTCATTGCTACATGTGTGGACATATGTACTATACATTGGAACAACACGTGTGGTACACAAACAGTACCACACAGTGAGCTGTGATATGGGCAGCCCACAGGAGTCACCATTGTGTTATATGCCCCTGCAATGGGTGCACACATTGTGATGTGCCATCTGACATGTCACAGACATGTAGTGTTCTGGCTGCAATATTGTCACACTATCCCATAACCCATACCCTACATATAAAACATACAACCCGTTGTCTGCATAGCCCTGTGGATGGTGACATATCTGACATCTATGGGTGTATGTCATATGGGACAACACAGACATGTGAGATAGATGGCCATCACAGACATTTGGCCAACACATGTGCACACATGGCCATGGGGGATGGCCAGAGACACGTAGCCACACAGTAGATGTGATGTTTATACACCCTGTTGCACATTGTCCACACATGGTCCAATTATAGCCTTAGTTGACTGATTATACAGTTTATGTGGTACACTGGACATCCTAAAAGCCTGTGCACTGATAGTGGAGGTGTCACTGAAGTCTACCATATAGGATGTGTTGAAAATCACGACTGTGTCATAGCATGACAGTAGTCACCTGCACAGCTTCCACAGACATTGACACCACATCAGGCCACAGATACTGTACATTTCCCTTTCTGCTGTAGGACATCACCATTAGCTGTGCACCTTGTGTGTGTGGTACATCAATGTCATGTGGGACATGGTGAATTGACAAGTCTGCTATGTGTGGACATGGTTGCCAGGCAGCTAAGACTCTGTAGTAGTTGTGCAGGGGTGCATCTGTAGGTCCTCCAGTGACCTGTCACATGACACAGCATGGTTTGGTGTGTATACATCTCAGCATCGTGGGTCACAATCCACAGTTATGTCATGGGTATGCATGCAGTTATGGCTATGCAATGTGTACATATTATGCACTGTATAGCAATATAGATGCCTCATGATGCCATGCAATGGCACAGTGTCTGTACTTCACACTGTATAGCAATGTAGACGGCTCACACTACTCTTCCATGCTCATGCACATTTGCTAAACATGCATTCTATCTGTAGGGCATACAGACAACACCGCAATGTGACACCCATTATGACACATGTGTCAGGACACCATTGTGTCAGACATGTATGCATGTTAATGCACACATCAGCAGATTACATGTCAAGGTCACATCAGCCATGTGTACTGTTATCCTGTTCTGGTCCACATGGTGTATCATGGGGATGCATGCATACTACCATGATTGTGTGAACTGCATGGATACTGATATGACACCTGCTTGCTGTAGTGTGCACCCCAGGGAAGGTATGCTAACTAACACTATTAATGTCTGAGCTGCATGCCGTCTGGTGTATCTCATGCATGCTGCATGCCGTCTGTCAAATCACATGCATGGTCTGTCTGTGTGTGTCTGTGTGTGTCTGTTTGTGTGTGTGTGTGTGTGTGTGTGTGTGTGTGTGTGTGTGTGTGTGTGTGTGTGTGTGTGTGTGTGTGTGTGTGTGTGTGTGTGTGTGTGTGTGTGTGTGTGTGTGTGTGTGTGTGTGTCTGTGTGAGTGTGTGTGTCTATTTTAATTTAGAGTCTTTCTTTGCATTCACAGGTGATGTAGGTGCATTACCCTCCTGCGGTCCATCTGATGTTAGTGTCCCCACAGATACTAGAAGTGATGAACATGTGCATGATGTACAGGCAGGGTTGTCAGGAGCTGAATCTGTGCCAGTGGTTGCCATCCCAGCTATGTCCCCCTCTTCCCCGCACACAGTTCTGCTGCCAACACATACTGCATCACCAGTGGCCATAGAGGAAGGACAGTCAGCGTCTGTTAGTGTGGAACAGGAATGTGTGGTGGCTACAGAAGGTGTGTCTCCATACCATGGTGTCAGTGTAATGACTGCAGATGTGTGACACAGGCATGTGGCCGGTGCTGCTCAAAGGAGGACCTCTGGCAGACATGCACCTGCAGGACAGAGCGCAGCAGCTGCTATCACCAGATGCATGTTCCAGACTGTAATGGCGGCACAGGCATGTGCTGAATGGCAGAACAGAGAAGGGCAGAGGCTGCAGAGGGCTGCTATCCGTACCCTGAATGACAACATCCAGGCATTGGCAAATGCTGAACAGCAGATTGCTGATGTTCCGGACAGGCAATTGGGTGACATGGTTTGAATCCTTGACCGTGGCATGGCAATCCACAAGTGTGAGCTGTCTGTGCTAGAACATCTGGTAGGAGTGAGGTGTAGGCCACGTGGACGTAGGCCAGCTACACCATCTAGTGCAGGTCAACGTGAGCATGCCACCTCACATGCCCGCTCCCATAGTGCTGGTAGCAGTAGCAGTGCAGCTGGTGCTGTGCTGTCCACACCAGGACATAGCAGGCCGTGTGGACATGGCCCGGGACATTCCCAGTGGGGACATGGTTCCAGTGGATATGTGTTGTCGGACACTAGCCAATCTGTACCTCCACCTGGTAGTGCCCGTGCAACTCCTGGCAGGCACAGGTCACATGGCCATACACAGTGAGCTGTACAACCTGGTCTGTACAATCTGGAGCTGTCAATAATACCCCTCTGTAGGCCTCACAAAAGGCAGAACTGTGTGCATACATACACTCACACAGCAGACATATCTGTAGGGCACCACAACACCCACATGCATACTGAACAGACATGTCCAATCATATCAGCGGCCCTTACCCACACACATGATGTCATCCATTGGTGCAGCCTATGCCCCTGGCAAACATTATCACCCTGTGCATATGATGAAGCCTGTGCCACATCCCTGTCATCCACACCATCGGTGCAGGGACATGCTCAAATGGTGTGATGCACAGGGTGAACAGAATAGTGAGAGAAGTGTAATAGTGAGAGACGTGTATACTACATTAGTTGTGTAAGAATAGTAAGAGAAGTATATATTACATTAGTTGTGTACTGTTGACACACACCAGACATACCATGTAGTACAGGTTTAGCATGCATTGTTATATGTTCACAGTATGTGTCTTGGTAACAACAGTAACAGCATGTTGGTAATGATGCCCTGGTTCCCTCCTTATGGTCTACTTGCATGTGCCTACAGGTAGCAGTGGTTGCAGTCTCCCATGTATAACTGTGGAGTACTCACAGGCACGTATGGCAATATCAGCATGCTATACATAGCCTCAACCTGACTGCTGGAAAGGCTAACATACCACAGATGTCCACACATATACTGATCCAGAAGCATGTGGGCAGTTTAATGGGCTACAGTGGCTAGAGACGTGACATCCATACCAGGTCACATCACAGGTATGTTGACATGGTGCAGGGATTATACACAGTGGTCCAGCCGATGATAATGTTAGAGGCCACTTGATAGCATGAGGCCTCACTGTGTAGCAGTAATACCCTGTCACATTACAGGAACATGCCCACACTCATGGGGTCAACAACATTATAACGCACACCCCATAGTGTTGAGGTGAGGACCCCTGCCTATGTGGTCATCACCCTCACAGTACTGTGCACCCACACAATGCAACACAGAGAAAGAACATGTACAGGTAGTCAGTATGGCTGAGACCGATGGCATCAACGGGGTAGTAGACTGCATCACCATGAGGGCTTAGGGATCCTGTGTGTTCTGTATGGTAGCATACACCCTCACTCCATGCACCAGACAGCCATACATACACACACACACACACACACACACACACACACACACACACACACACACACACACACACTGTGGAGACCACAAATGTCATTCACATATGGATTGCTGATATGTGTGTGATACACACACCACCCCTGCCTACGTCATGCTTTCCAAACTGCAGTATGTACAGATCTCTACAACAGTGTACAGGGGTGTGTAACAATTGGGATGTATTCCCACCATATGTGGCATATATGGACATACAAGCAAACACCCATGGCAGTACTGTGAATGATACACCTGCTAAATGATGATACGTCTGACAGACATGCAGCAGTACTGGCCGCATTAAGTGTAACAATGCTATGTCCGGCAATTGTGCTGCTATATGTACACGGGAGGATGTAAGTGTGTCAAGTGACTTACAGTCAGTAACACCTGACCGCTGTGTAGGTTTTATGTCTTCACCGACAAGTAACAGTAACATAGCATACTGTTTGCACATGTAATGGTAGGATGGCATGTGACACACCTGTGAGCTGTTCCCAGCAAACATCCATCTGCACAGGTAGATCACCACTTTATGTACACACATCCATCCATACCTGATGTACATCCTACCGTACTGTCAGTATGTCACCATATACAGGTGTCAATGATGGGGCTGCATTGCAACTGCATGTTGTAGTTGGGCACAGATGAGTTACATACATCAGCTACTGCACATGCATGGTAGCTGCATGCACACTACAAATTGTACATGTGTGTTGGTCCTACATGCCTGTCATGTAGCAATGTTTGTATGCATTGCAATTGGTGGACATGTGTGATGACATACATAACACATGGACTGTTGTGTGATATGATGGGTGTTATGGGTAACTAGTACAGAGGGAATGTTACCTCGGTCAACATTGCTACCTCATGTACTGTTAGCATTCAACAGCCATTGACCCACATTCCATTTGCGTGCGTGTGATTGCTGTAGCCACTTGTCTGCATGGAGGACAGCAAAAGCAATGCTATGTACATATGTGTTGTGTGCGTGGTCCATGCACATATCCACTGCGATTACATGTATGTCATATCCAAACATGTGTGTTCTTTGGTGTACAGTGACAGTCATCTGTCACAGTTGTGTAAGACCCAGGGCCCCTGGTATGTATAGAGCCGACCTGGTTATGTACAGTGGTATCATTGCAATGCATAACACAAGATGGAACCCTGTTGGTATATGTGTAGTTGGCACAGTTGCTGTAGAACTATGTACATTCCACTGGTCATGAGTCATACGGTGTTGTGGTAAAGTATGGCTGTGTATTGCTGGTCCAACAACATGGTGATGTCTGAGGGCTACATTGTAGACTGCAGTGTGTACCACTGTGATCTGCACCTGAGACATCTGTGATGGCTCCTGAGTGTGTACTGTTCAGTACATGTGAGTGGCCTTCATGTACATGGGGACAGTAACACCATACTGTGCCCTTCCGTGTTTAGAATCCATGTGCATGCAAGACGGCCCTTTGCAACTGCTAAGTGTGTGAGCATGCCCAGTACGCCATTGTGTAGATGGACACACAGTACATTCCAAACTGCGCCCTTCCTTGTTTAGAATCCATGTGCATGCAAGATGGCCCTTTGCAACTGCCAAGTGTGTGAGCATGCCCAGTACCCCATTGTGTAGATGGACACACAGTACATTCCAAACTGCGCCCTTCCGTGTTTAGAATCCATGTGCATGCAAGACAGCCCTTTGCAACTGCTAAGTGTGTGAGCATGCCCAGTAGGCCATTGTGTAGATGGACACACAGTACAATCCAAACTACACCCTTCCGTGTTTAGAATCCAAGTGCATGCAAGACGGCCCTTTGCAACTGCTAAGTGTGTGAGCATGCCCAGTATGCCGTTGTGTAGATGGACACACAGTACATAACAAACTGCGCCCTTCCATGTTTAGAATCCGTGTGCATGCAAGATGGCCTTTTGCAACTGCTAAGTGTGTGAGTATGCCCAGTACACTGTTGTGTAGATGGACACACAGTGCATTCCAAACTGCGCCCTTCCGTGTTTAGAATCCATGTACATGCAAGATGGCCCTTTGCAACTGCTAAGTGTGTGAGCATGCCCAGTATGCCGTTGTGTAGATGGACACACAGTACATTCCAAACTGTGCCCTTCTGTGTTTAGAATCCATGTGCATGCAAGACAGCCCTTTGCAACTGCTGTGTGAGCATGCCCAGTATGCCGTTATGTAGATGGACACACAGTACATTCCAAAGTGTGCCCTTCCATGTATAGAATCCATGTGCATGCAAGGCGGCCCTGCTAGTTGTGTGAGCATGCCCAGTACGCCATTGTGTAGATGGACACACAGTACATTCCAAATGGACGTGTGATACTAAGCGTGTGGGCATGCCCAGTGACACCTTGTGTCAGTGATGTGCCTCTGTGTATGGGCATGGCCATTGACACCCTGTATAGCGATGGTGGTCATCCAGGCAACAGATGTCCATTTTCAACATCACAATGGATGCCTACATTGAACAAACTGGTTGACTGTCTTGAAGGGTGTACTGTCTGTGGCACATCCTGTATCTATGTAGTGTTGTTGTAGTGCTCCGTAGATATTTAGTTGCCCCGATCACACCACTGCCTTGTGTTTGTCTACATCTTCCTTGGGACAGTAATATGCTTTCAGACTGCTCACTCTCTATACAGTCCCTATCGGCGTCCTTGCCTTTGCAGATGATGTCATCCACCTAGAAGTATGCCTCTGGGAGTTCTGTGTTCAGTAATCTTGGTAGTACATTCTGTAACTGCATAATGCTGTAGTGTGATAAGGTAGTTAGGTGTATGTTCGACTCCCAGCCCTGCCAAGTGTGTGCCTCTGTGTGTGTGTGTGTTTCCAGCTGCCTGGGGGCACAGTAATGCTTTTAGATGCCTCACACCACATACATTCCCTATCGGCGTCTTTGCCTTTGCGGATGATGTCATCCACCTAGAAGTATGCCTCTGGGAGTGCTGTGTTCAGTAATCTCAGTAGCGCATTCTGTAACTGTGTAATGCTGTAGTGTGATAAGGTAGTTAGGTGTATGTTCGACTCCCAGCCCTGCCAAGTGTGTGCCTCTCTGGGTGTGTGTTTCCAGCTGCCTGGGGACACAGTAATGCTTTTAGACGCCTCACACCACATACATTCCCTATCAGCATCTTTGCCTTTGCGGATAATGTCATCCACCTAGAAGTATGCCTCTGGGAGTGCTGTGTTCAGTAATATCGGTAGCGCGTTCTGCAACTGCGTAATGTTGTAGTGTGATAAAGTAGTTAGGTGTATGTTCAACTCCCAGCCCTGCCAAGTGTGTGCCTCTCTGTGTGTGTTTCCAGCTGCCTGGAGACACAGTAATGCTTTTAGACACCTCAACACCTCACACCACATACATTCCCTATTGGCGTCTTTACCTTTGCAGATGATGTTATCCACCTAGAAGTATGCCTCTGGGAGTGTTGTGCTCAGTAATCTTGGTAGCGCATTCTGTAACTGTGTAATGCTGTAGTGTGATAAGGTAGTTAGGCGTATGTTCGACTCCCAGCCCTGCCAAGTGTGTGTGTTGCCAGCTGCGTGGGGACACATTAATGCTTTTAGACATCTCACACCACATACATTCCCTATCGGCGTCTTTGCCTTTGCGGATGATGTCATCCACCTAGAAGTATGCCTCTGGGAGTACTGTGTTCAGTAATTTTGGTAACGCGTTCTATAACTGCGTAATGCTGTAGTGTGATAAGGTAGTTAGGTGTATGTTTGACTCCCAGCCCTGCCAAGTGTGTGTGTTTCCAGCTGCCTGGGGACACAGTAATGCTTTTAGATGCCTCACACCACATACATTCCTTATTGGCGTCTTTGCCTTTGTGGATGATGTCATCCACCTAGAAGTATGCCTCTGGGAGTGCTGTGCTCAGTAATCTTGGTAGCGTGTTCTGTAACTGAGTAATGCTGTAGTAGCTTACACCACATACATTCCCTATTGGCGTCTTTGCCTTTGCGGATGATATCATCCGCCTAGAAGTATGCCTGTGGGAGTGCGGTGATGCCGGAACTTGGTAGCGCATTCTATTACTGCATAATGCTGTAGTGTGGTAGACTAGACAGGTAGATGCTCGATTCCAGGGCATGGCAGGTGTGTTTTGGCAGTTATAGCATATGTGTTGGTATCTGTGGGTGGCTAGCTGCAGGATGTGTCCAGTTTGTTTTGTTGCTGACCTATTTAGTGTCCACAGCCCGCATATTCAGCCAAGACACTGGGTTGTCAACATATACTGTCTGCAGCCCTACTCTTACCCTTGCTACGGTCTGACCCATGTGACGCAACATAACATACGTGCCTTGATATTAACAGCACTACATGATGCAGGTGGCACATGTAGTTTCCTTTCCATTCCTGTCTAATGCATTGCTGTCATGTGGTTCGCTGTTGTGATATAAATGCCGTATCTACATATGTGTGTACATGTATATGTGTGTATATATATATATATATATATATATATATATATGTCCATGTCCATGTATATATGTCTACAAATAATATATGTGATATATGTAGATGTAGAGGTGGACATAGATGTGAACATATGTCTGGGGACATCAGCACTATTGACTATTTGTGCCGGATGATCTGTACATGATAACCTGGGATCTATGTATATCTGCCATGGCATGGTGTTCATGCACATCGTCTGTGGTGTGCAGGGCCATGGGTTGTAGTCGTGTAGACACCGGTTATTTTGTTGATGGGAAGACCATGGGACATTGAATATGGTGATGGTAAGGCACCTGTTGCCAGTTGTGTGTGGATCTGAGCAACACTGAGCAGTGGTTAATATGTTGGAGGTTCGGTATGGGTCATATAACTATTCATTAGAAGACTATACTATGCAGATGAGGTTGACTCTGGTGTATCACATTTATCACCAGGTTGTGCTGCTGGTCCCTGGAGTGTATGTGTGTAGTCAGCCAGGTGCAGGTCTCGCATATAGTTGACAGCATGGGAGGGGGGTCAGGCATACTGTACGTACATTGCAGAACTGTGCCTCGGGACTGCTCCTGCCTTAGCAAACCTAAGCTAGGGGTGTGCCTATACCTGCCTGGTGACATTGGGAGGGATGACAGCAGTGGTGGGGTAGTCAGGGTGTACAGGCTGCACAAACAGGTGTTGATCAGCACAATCAGCTGATGACATGGCCGGCCCACACATGAACACTACATTAATGCGAGCAAGCAGCATACACACATGTTTCGTCCACACTCTACACCATCGGTGTATACCTGCAGGGACATTTCACGACACAGTCCAACCAAATGACACGGGCTGCAGCAAGCAACATATACCAACATGTGCAGGAGGCTGGGGCAGTGTGGATGTGTATGCTGCCGAACAACCCTTACTGGGGTGACATAAGACTTTTTAGACCAAGGGTGACTTACCAGGGTCTACATGGGCTGGGGATGTTGGAGCGCTATGGGGTGGACAGAGACCTCCTACAGCAGCTTGTTGACCTGTGCCTAACACATCAAACAGGCCGAGGGGAACGCATCACAATGGATACCATGGGATGTGTTGGCCTAGGTGTACTAGCCACAGGTACCTCACACAGCACAACTGGGGATATCATGGGTACCTCACAGGCATCTGCATCCAGAGTATTGCACCAGTTCACAGATGCCATGTCAACACATGCTAGTACAGGTCCTCCACGCATGTGATTAGTGGACCAGCAATATGAATCTGTTCAACCACATGGAAGAGTACCCTGGGGTACTGGATGCTATAGCCTGCACACATAACACCATCCAGGGAGCAGGGTAAGGCCTACAGTCAGTGCAGTGGAATACCCACCAACAGCTAGGCCCTATGCGATGGCCAGGGCATGAGATTGAATGTGTGTGCTGTCTGCCCTGGAGGCTGTGATGTGTCCGATATATGGCGTCTGACACAGCCGTAGCACACCTATGCCTATGTGGACATCCCCTACAGTCTCCTAGTGGGGGATGCCAGGTAAACAATGGTGTAGTGGCTTATAACATCCATCAGCAATGCACACACACCTGAACACTGACACCATACTGAGGCGGATGCACAGGCAAGACATATACATGTGCATGTGTTTGGGACGCTCGGTTCACAGTTCTGGTATCCGGACACATCTGTCGGAGCTCTGCAGTATTCACAAGCTACATGCATACATGTTGTTATGTTATTTGCTATGCTACACAATGTTATCTTGCAGTAACAGTTGCAGCAGGAATAGCATGGGGCAGGACCACACAGCCCAACACCACTGCCAAGGCCTGTACAGGCACAGTCTGACTTGGTGAAGGAATTTCCTGAGTAGGGCTAAGTCGGCGACAGCCCGTGCACAGTATGACTTACCCTTGGCAAAGAGGCAACACAAGGCTTATGCACTGACACAGTAGGTACCCACGGATTTCCCCTCTCTGACCAGCACACAGTACAATGGAAGCCAAACATGACAGTACCTGTGCTCGGCCATGTATGGGAGGTGCACTGTGTGCATCTGACATAGGCAGCAGTCCAGCACCGTCCTCCAGTCCGTAACACAACCAGGGTATGTCTATTGACCTAATAAGTGGCAGTTGTATTAGAATGGGTACTTACCCATTGCTCTGGTATGTATGTGATCATACAAGTGACTGTGGTGGCCAAATGTTAGGGCAGCAGACAGTACACATCCATAGTGGCACCATGACCTCTGTAGCACATACAGGGGTCACAATGGTAAGCTGTAGTACACAGGGTGTCCTAACCCACTGCAGATTATGGGCTGACCATCATGTGTGTCCGTACAGCCCACACACGTTCCATGCAGTGGGACAGATGTGGACCAATACAGATAAATGATATACGATGGCCTATGGATATGCCCTTTGACTAACCCCAATCCCCTATGACACACAAAGATGACAGCAGGCCAGGCTGTTTGATGTAGGATGTGTAATAGGATGTCCAATACCACTGTCCTGGTAATTAATGCTGGGAACTGACGTACCCTGGTATCCCTCCAACCAGCAATTTAGGTAGGTCCACACACTGACATGGAGTACCAGGCAGACAAGTACAGTAGTGGCAGATGTGTACAACTGTTGGCTGTGCCCCCCATCACACCTACACATGTGAGAGTCATGTGCGCCACCCACACCCACGGTGCTGTGTAGGACTGTGGTTGTGGTTGCATGTCCCCCACACTATACAGACATGTAGCAACTGTCAATGCCACATGACCATTAGCTACCCTGCAGACACAGCATGTCACCTGTCTGTGTAGAATGGAGGGGTCAGCAACACAGTACTAACTATCTGGACATGTGACACATGCAATACAGTTGACCATACTTTGCATGCTCACACACATGACGGTAGTGTCAGTCTACAACATGTGTAACAGTCATACTGGGCATGCTCACACACTGAAACACAGGACGGCCAGGCATGCAGACACCAGTGGTCCGGGCATATCTGCCAGTACATTGCTATACTGCTGGATGTCTGCGCTGTATGGTGTTTGCGGTCTATTGTCTGTGCATATGCCATGGTCTATCATTAATTCACATGAGCTATGTGCGCAGGGTACTTCTACCATCACGTGTATAGGGCGATTCTTTGTTTGCGGACAGGCCGATGCCCTTGGATACTAACCAGGTAAGGCACAGTCCAGCAGGTGGGAGCTGTTGTGCGTGGGTTTGCACAGAGCTAAGCACTGCTGACCTCTGGTCACAGCACCTTATACACGTTTGCACTCCAAATTTATTTGACAGGGCACTACTGGCATACTGGTAGACAAACACGCTTACAGCCGCTCGCTCTTCGACATTTCTGCTTACATTTGTCACTCACGCTGGGTGTGTGCAATCCCTTGTGATGCGTATTACATCAGTCTACATGACTACAGTATCGGGTATGTGTAACCATTTTGTGACGGCAGCCGTTCGACTGTACGGACTCGGCGGCCTGTCCATTGACGTAATCATATTATATGTGTGTTCCTCATATGATCTGCTCCCATCAGCCTGATACATGGGAACCGATACTCTGCAATGCTGACATGTGACTTGAGTTTGTTAACGCAGCTGTCTGACAAGTCATGCTACCGCATACCAACTGCACGTTGTCCACCTTTCAGATTGCACGACGGGAGAATGTAGGAGTGACACCTTTCCCACTTTGCATGGGACAGTCCCTCATCACACATCACATGTGACAATACCATATCTCTCCACCAATCGGGGACGCATTTCTGCAGAATCAGGGACAGGTCATGAAAAACAGGGACACTTTTACAAAAGTAGTGCTATTAACTTGACACATTGAGAGAATCAGAGCATATGACATAATACACATATTCTGAAGTAACAGTTGTTTATAACTCTTACTTATTGTCATTAGTCAGTAAGTGTAATTCACCACCTTTCCTTCAACAGCCACTACATTTAGGAGGGATTAAGAAGGACACAATTAGACTTTCAGTCAAACTCAGGGACGTACCTGACATTCAGGGACAGTTGAGTGATATGGACAATACTCTAGCCATTGCAACTGTCCTGATTAGGGGACCTTCTCATGTTGTAGGTGTCTGTACTGGTTGCTTGTTACAGGTCTTGTATACCTGACACGTCCATATGTCATATGTAGTAGCATAAGCAACTATACTGCTGCTAGACTACGCTTTGATTTGCTCCGATATGTATATTTCTGTACTATGCATGGCTGTAAGTATGTTCTGCCCTGGTACATCTGACAGTTCTACAGAGCAGGTTCCACTTTGGCCATTCAGACTGGTGGCGACCCTATAGACCCTATATGTAGAGCTATCACATGTGTAGAGGCAACACATACCCACAGCATACCTCTCAACTGTCCCTGATTTTCTGGGCCATCCCTGATTTTGACTCAAATTTTAACTCTGTCCCTCTTAATCCCTCCTAAACTAGTGACATTTGGGGGAAAGGTGGTGAATTACACTTCATGAATAATGAGAATAATTAAGAGTTACAAACTTCTTTTACTTCAGAAAATGTGTATCAATTCATATGCTCTGATTCTGTCAATGTTTCCAGTTAATAGCTCTGATATTTTAAATGTGTCCATGATTGTCCTTGTGTTTTCTTGACTTGTCCGTGATTCTGTTGAAATTTGTCCCCAATTGGTTGAGAGGTCTGACCCACAGCCAGTAGTACACGGACGACCTCCACGGTTTGCATACGTTAAGGTTATTCATGTAGCATTATAATTGATAATACTGTTTCCTATTACATGTAGCTGTTACTGATACAACAAATTGATGTCTGACACCACTACACACACTATTTAGCCTCCATTCCCGAACTCACAGGCCCATACCTCTCAACCAATTGGGGACAAATTTCAACAGAATCAGGGACAAGTCAAGAAAAAATCAGGGACAATCAGGGACACTTTTAAAATATTAGTGCTATTAACTTGAAACATTGACAGAATCAGAGCATATGAATTAATACACATTTTCTGAAGTAAAAGAAGTTTATAACTCTTAATTATTGTCATTATTCATTAAGTGTAATTCACCACCTTTCCTCCAAAAGTCACTAGTTTTAGGAAAGATTAAGAGGGACAGAGTTAAAATTTGAGTAAAAATCAGGGACGTCCCTGAAAATCAGGGACAGTTGAGAGATGAACACCGTATCAGGAACAATGCATAATACCCTGCGGGACACATTTAGATGATTAGTTCTATTAACCAGACACATTCACAGACACAGAACATATGTATTAATTCACATTTGTCGAGGTACATGCCGCTTATGACTCATACATGTTGTCATCTGTCATTACCTGTATTCCGCTACCTGTTCACCTAATATCAGTAGTTCTGGCAGTGTTTAGTTGGACTTTGTTACATTCTGATACATAACTATGGACGTCCATGCTAATCGGGTACACAGCACTGTGTAGGTCTCTATGTATTCCCCGATGGTTTACAAACTATCCGGTAGATGTGCTCTTCAGGTTTGGGAGGTGTAGGCGCATGCTATGCCCACATAGGAATATTAATGACTTCCACTGGGCGGGCCTACTACATCTCTGACAACCAGCATCTGCACACTTAAGCCCATTAATGCATACCCATCGTCCACCTACCTGGCACCCCTCTACAGCAGTTGTGACAAATACTTACTGCGAGCGCAGCTGGGGTTTGAGCACACCCCTACACATTGCCCACTCTCCCCATCTCGGGACACATGTATGTTTTGTCAATCCATGTATTATCAAACTTGCACAACCTACTGTTCCATGTACACCTACATCCTGCTCGTATTAGTGTCAGCAGATTCTTTCATAACCTGAATTTTTGGTGTCCCGCAAAGGACACCGTTATCCATGTTTAAAGTGTAGACCTTGCAGAACTCTCCCACTGGTACTTTGCAACCGGTGTTTTGGACAGCGGCAGTGTATTTATCTGTATTGCCCGTCTGTATGTCTGTCCGGCCTTGCTGGGCGATGTGGGGGGTACAATGTTTCTTTATTGGACCTCCCAGTCACAAATGCCCGAGCTGTAAATATGTTACCCCTAATTGCTGTGAAGTAACCTATTTATGTGAATGTGTATAGCTACACTGACATATAGTTTGTTTTGTGTGTATGTGGATATATAACTACCTGTTGTTTGTGTATATATATATATATATATATATATATATATATATATATATATATATATCCGTAGTGTGTGTGTGTGTGTGTGTGTGTGTGTGTGTGTGTGTGTGTGTGTGTGTGTGTGTGTGTGTGTATGTATATATATATATATATATATATATTTATATATATCCGTATGGATATATATGTGTATGTAAATTAATGTAGCTATGTGTATATATACGTTTTTATCTATATATACATCTGTGTGTCCATTAACCTATACATTTCCCGGACATAGACACTTACACATGCATATTGGTTTTATCCCTGCTTCAACAGCATACTATTGCCTTAGTCATTCTGACACAGACACTTCACTCCGGTGAACTTGTGCTCAGTATATTGCACGTTACAGCGGACAGATGTCGCAAGTTTTTCATGTCTGGGGTGCCGCTGCTAACTGGGTTGTAATAGTGTCATTCGACCTATTCCTCGTATGCGCAGCCTATTCCTGCTACTGTGTTTATTTCTGTACACATTCATATTATTACTGTTGATAGGATGTGTGTTTGTGTTACTGTGACTATACGTTGACAAATGTAGTTGTGTCTTTCTGCTTTTCCCGGTTTGGGGGTGTCACAGCAGAATTCCGTTCCGCTCATGGGTGGCGTATAGGTTTTACATGCCAGGCTGCCAGACCTGACGCACAACGTCTGACAAAGATACGCCCATTCACACATGTCTCCACGCAAACGACGCTCTATCTGGGAATCGCAACTACGTACTAGCTGACCTCCACGGGCCACTCCATTGCACCCGGTGCAACATACCCTATCACTCCTGTGTGCATACTCGCATATCCATGGTTTCTCCTGCACACCCGTGTTGAGTTTCCCCACATAACAGCCATTATACACCTGATATTGCAGCCATGACACACCTTTACACATTGCCCTCTCATGAGCGTTGGGGCCCTACACACATTTTGTACCACCTCGTGTATTCACAGGTTCACCATCCATTCATATTTGCACATACGTGCCTTTCCTGGTGTTATGGATTACGGACAATTTGCTTGTTACAAGTGTAGGTGGTCGCAACATGTCCTACATTCCATCTGTTTACAATGTTGACGTAGCACTTTGACGATGTTATGGCTACTGGTTTAGCCCTGTGTCTGGTGTGGAGAGCAGTGCTCTTCCCACACTTGTGCAGCTTTATGTGACATATGCTGCGAGCACTTCATAATTCCTAACTTGCTCTGGATTCCCTTCACAACCCTTAGGTTTGCTTTCATCTTTCAGCATTCATAACATATATATATATATATATATATATATATATATATATATATATATATATGTATATATAGATAGATATGTAGCTATATAATTGCATATTTCTGTTATGTCTGTGGATATTTATCTATACACACATCTATCTAACTATATATATATGAAAATTACAGCTGTAGAAGACAACATACATTTGCTATGCTAATAGCTGCTCACACCACGCAGGCCCTCTTGCATCTACTTATTCTGAGTTACATATGTTTACAGGCACATCTTTAGGATTACATGTGCCTTATTCCTTATGACAGTACCACTTTGATGGAATCCAGTTAACGGACCCATGCAAACGTGGTCACCTTTACATGTATAAATGTTGGCTTTACAGCACAGAGGCATTCATTACACAATTAATATGTGCTATAGTCGTACTTTCACCGGGAATGCCTTTACGTTGGGTGGATGCTGTAACCACTACACTATTGGTGTTCTGGCTCATTTATATGTATACCCATGGTTCATAGCTACTCTGACATATGCCTCACCACTTCCCTTACACAGCAGGTATCCATTCTCCTGCTGGGAAAACCACAGTACTACAATTAGTACATTCCCTGTTTCCTACTGCTCTGGACCCGTGCTGCAAGTCTACTCACTCCAAGGATATTCATAACTCCTACGCTTATAGTCCTCGCACATACGCATGTTTAATTGTCAGGGTGTTCATGTGCTGGTCCCAGTTTAGGCTCGGCCGACTGGTGACTAGCACTGCCCTGGCGCTGTTCAAAGATCAGACGTAGCACATTCTACCTGTGTTTACGGATGCATGTGTTTGGGCACCTCTGACCACATTATTGGGTCGGCGCTAAATAATTTAGGGCGGGGAGTGGTTCCACTACATAATGCAGGTTGGGGGGGCTGGTTTCCCTTCCCATTTGACTATTTCATTCATTTATACATAGAAATGAATATTATTCTGGACATCTGTTATGAAATCATTACAGGTATGCATTAGTCTTGTCAACAGCTGGGACTGTTGGTTGGTGTACTTCTGTGTACAGGCCTCTATGATACTCGGGGACTCGTGTCTTCAGCTACAGGGACAAGGCTATGACAACTCAGGGACAATCACGGACACTTCTACCATATTAGTACTATTAACTTGGAACATGTTGACAGATTCGTAATACTACTAATTGTCTGGAGTTAAATGCGTCTATTACTCTTCATTGTTGTAAGTAGTCATTCTCATTCAACACCTTTCCCCAAAGGGCACTGGCTTTGTGAGTTTTTAAGGGTCTGGCCAGTTATTGTGTGAATGCTCTGACCATTGGTATCGTTGACATTGTCATATGTACGGGTTGTGCTGTATTCTGGTGATTAGGGTTGGCACCTTTCGAATGGTCAAGATGGGACATTTCGGAACACACCAGGTTTTACAAGCTGACACATACCCACGGTCAGTACAACGGATAGAACTTTACTTATTTGCCTACATAAAAGCCTATTGTTGTAGCGGTTTATTTGCTTATTCTGTTTCTTGTAACATTTAGGTATTGTAGATACTGCAATAATTATTTTCTGCTACTATTACATAACATATGGGACATAATTATGTCCTACAATCCCAGGACATTTGCCATTTGAAATGTCTTTTGTTAGGACACAACTGTCCAACGATGGACTGTCCTCAAAGCGGGACAGATGAGAACCCTACCGTGGACAACAGATTGTTTGGGCCAACACATAGCCATGGTCACTGCAGGTTTAGAACAGTCATTTGTTTCCTAGCTGTAAGCCTTATACCTTGGCACTTTTGTTGTTTGCCTGTTTTTTGTACGAATTACGTTTATTCTATCCTGACGTGACCGCTTTAGGCAACTGTTACATGCAGTATGGTGCATAGTTATTTCCTACGGTCACAGGACATTTGGCATTGTACCATTGTTGGTCAGGTCACACCTACACAGACATTAATTGTCCCTCATACAGTGGATCAGGGGTATCCTGTTTACGTCAGTGCCTTCATCACCCTTATACCATGTGCCACTATGTGAATGTGTGCAATATATTCTCTCGCTTATTCGTGTCGGGACACGTGCATCATGGGCAGGTGTTTGATCCTGGGTAGTAGGTTATGCATGACCATTTAGGGCTGCACAGTGTCGTGCACCTCTAATGCACTTTCCAACTTGTGTCCAGATATCTACAGGACTGGACTTTGTGTCTTCCATTCTAATGTTTACACAGGTTACGTATCCCATGAGGGATATCCCAAAAATTGGATACGACCAAAACAAGATGAATACCGACCATTTTTCTGGCTTTATGAAAATGTGCTGGGGGTTTTACATGCAAGGGATACATAGTGTGCAATCCTGCAACTGCCTAGGGTGACACTACCCACTACATATGCATAGTGGTCACAATGTGTAGCTGTGGCTGCACCAAACCAGTAGGCCAAGTATGGCTGGATTTGGTGGAACCTATACATTTCCGGACATAGACACTTACACATGCATATTGGTTTTATCCCTGCTTCAACAGCATACTATTGCCTTAGTCATTCTGACACAGACACTTCACTCCGGTGAACTTGTGCTCAGTATATTGCACGTTACAGCGGACAGATGTCGCAAGTTTTTCATGTCTGGGGTGCCGCTGCTAACTGGGTTGTAATAGTGTCATTCGACCTATTCCTCGTATGCGCAGCCTATTCCTGCTACTGTGTTTATTTCTGTACACATTCATATTATTACTGTTGATAGGATGTGTGTTTGTGTTACTGTGACTATACGTCAACAAATGTAGTTGTGTCTTTCTGCTTTTCCCGGTTTGGGGGTGTCACAGCAGAATTCCGTTCCGCTCATGGGTGGCGTATAGGTTTTACATGCCAGGCTGCCAGACCTGATGCACAACGTCTGACAAAGATACGCCCATTCACACATGTCTCCACGCAAACGACGCTCTATCTGGGAATCGCAACTACGTACTAGCTGACCTCCACGGGCCACTCCATTGCACCCAGTGCAACATACCCTATCACTCCTGTGTGCATACTCGCATATCCACGGTTTCTCCTGCACACCCGTGTTGAGTTTCCCCACATAACAGCCATTATACACCTGATATTGCAGCCATGACACACCTTTACACATTGCCCTCTCATGAGCGTTGGGGCCCTACACACATTTTGTACCACCTCGTGTATTCACAGGTTCACCATCCATTCATATTTGCACATACGTGCCTTTCCTGGTGTTATGGATTACAGACAATTTGCTTGTTACAAGTGTAGGTGGTCGCAACATGTCCTACATTCCGTCTGTTTACAATGTTGACGTAGCACTTTGACGATGTTATGGCTACTGGTTTAGCCCTGCGTCTGGTGTGGAGAGCAGTGCTCTTCCCACACTTGTGCAGCTTTATGTGACATACGCTGTGAGCACTTCATAATTCCTAACTTGCTCTGGATTCCCTTCACAACCCTTAGGTTTGCTTTCATCTTTCAGCATTCATAACATATATATATATATATATATATATATATATATATATATATATATATATATATATGTATATATAGATAGATATGTAGCTATATAATTGCATATTTCTGTTATGTCTGTGGATATTTATCTATACACACATCTATCTAACTATATATATATGAAAATTACAGCTGTAGAAGACAACATACATTTGCTATGCTAATAGCTGCGTACACCCACGCAGGCCCTCTTGCATCTACTTATTCTGAGTTACATATGTTTACAGGCACATCTTTAGGATTACATGTGCCTTATTCCTTATGACAGTACCACTTTGATGGAATCCAGTTAACAGACCCATGCAAACGTGGTCACCTTTACATGTATAAATGTTGGCTTTACAGCACAGAGGCATTCATTACACAATTAATATGTGCTATAGTCGTACTTTCACCGGGAATGCCTTTACGTTGGGTGGATGCTGTAACCACTACACTATTGGTGTTCTGGCTCATTTATATGTATACCCATGGTTCATAGCTACTCTGACATATGCCTCACCACTTCCCTTACACAGCAGGCATCCATTCTCCTGCTGGGAAAACCACAGTACTACAATTAGTACATTCCCTGTTTCCTACTGCTCTGGACCCGTGCTGCAAGTCTACTCACTCCAAGGATATTCATAACTCCTACGCTTATAGTCCTCGCACATACGCATGTTTAATTGTCAGGGTGTTCATGTGCTGGTCCCAGTTTAGGCTCGGCCGACTGGTGACTAGCACTGCCCTGGCGCTTTTCAAAGATCAGACGTAGCACATTCTACCTGTGTTTACGGATGCATGTGTTTGGGCACCTCTGACCACATTATTGGGTCGGTGCTAAATAATTTAGGGCGGGGAGTGGTTCCACTACATAATGCAGGTTGGGGGGGCTGGTTTCCCTTCCCATTTGACTATTTCATTCATTTATACATAGAAATGAATATTATTCTGGACATCTGTTATGAAATCACTACAGGTATGCATTAGTCTTGTCAACAGCTGGGACTGTTGGTTGGTGTACTTCTGTGTACAGGCCTCTATGATACTCGGGGACTCGTGTCTTCAGTGACAGGGACAAGGCTATGACAACTCAGGGACAATCACGGACACTTCTACCATATTAGTACTATTAACTTGGAACATGTTGACAGATTCGTAATACTACTAATTGTCTGGAGTTAAATGCGTCTATTACTCTTCATTGTTGTAAGTAGTCATTCTCATTCAACACCTTTCCCCCAAAGGGCACTGGCTTTGTGAGTTTTTAAGGGTCTGGCCAGTTATTGTGTGAATGCTCTGACCATTGGTATCGTTGACATTGTCATATGTACGGGTTGTGCTGTATTCTGGTGATTAGGGTTGGCACCTTTTCGAATGGTCAAGATGGGACATTTTCGGAACACACCAGGTTTTACAAGCTGACACATACCCACGGTCAGTACAACGGATAGAACTTTACTTATTTGCCTACATAAAAGCCTATTGTTGTAGCGGTTTATTTGCTTATTCTGTTTCTTGTAACATTTAGGTATTGTAGATACTGCAATAATTATTTTCTGCTACTATTACATAACATATGGGACATAATTATGTCCTACAATCCCAGGACATTTGCCATTTGAAATGTCTTTTGTTAGGACACAACTGTCCAACGATGGACTGTCCCTCGCAAAGCGGGACAGATGAGAACCCTACCGCGGACAACAGATTGTTTGGGCCAACACATAGCCATGGTCACTGCAGGTTTAGAACAGTCATTTGTTTCCTAGCTGTAAGCCTTATACCTTTGGCACTTTTGTTGTTTGCCTGTTTTTTGTATGAATTACGTTTATTCTATCCTGACGTGACCGCTTTAGGCAACTGTTACATGCAGTATGGTGCATAGTTATTTCCTACGGTCACAGGACATTTGGCATTGTACCATTGTTGGTCAGGTCACACCTACACAGACATTAATTGTCCCTCATACAGTGGATCAGGGGTATCCTGTTTACGTCAGTGCCTTCATCACCCTTATACCATGTGCCACTATGTGAATGTGTGCAATATATTCTCTCGCTTATTCGTGTCGGGACACGTGCATCATGGGCAGGTGTTTGATCCTGGGTAGTAGGTTATGCATGACCATTTAGGGCTGCACAGTGTCGTGCACCTCTAATGCACATTCCAACTTGTGTCCAGATATCTACAGGACTGGACTTTGTGTCTTCCATTCTAATGTTTACACAGGTTACGTATCCCATGAGGGATATCCCAAAAATTGTATACGACCAAAACAAGATGAATACCAACCATTTTTCTGGCTTTATGAAAATGTGCTGGGGGTTTTACATGCAAGGGATACATAGTGTGCAATCCTGCAACTGCCTAGGGTGACACTACCCACTACATATGCATAGTGGTCACAATGTGTAGCTGTGGCTGCACCAAACCAGTAGGCCAAGTATGGCTGGATTTGGCGGACGTTCAGGTAAGGGAGCGGGTTGTGTGATGTGGTGGGGATGCTGGGTAGTCCATTATGCATCCAGGTGTGTTGCATTTGTTATGGCCAGTTCCATCAGGACCAATCTGTGGGTATGTGACGGTGACATGTCTATACATTTGTATCGCACATTTCAATATTCATATGTTTGTGGGATTGTGTTCTACAGTATGGCCTGTCTGGTTGTATTGCAGCTGTTTAGACATGTGTTTGTGTTTCTTTCAGCTTCACCCGCTGCTCCCTCATACACCTCTGGTTCACCTATTCTGCATATCACACAGTATCGCCTTGGAGGATTGTACCATTACCCACCCCCCCACACACACATTTTCCTCACACCCCATACATCACTGCTTTGGTTGTTGGCCCATGACACGGCCAGAGTAACACATTGAATACCCTACATATGTCAGGTACCTGTATGGTTGTGTGGACTACCCTGCCATGTTTGCTTTCCACATGCTATACCTCACGCACATAGGTACACTCCCATAGTTAACTTTCATTACATGGTTGGTATACCCGGGTACTACCCGTTCAACTGTGACACATCCTGACAGGTTCGGCTTGTACTGCTGATTTGCAGATTTTGGCAGACTGTTCTACTCATTGGTAGGATGCCACCTTTTCCTATGTCCAGGATGGGATACATTCTGTACACATATCTGACTGTACTGGACACGTCCCCACAGTCGACAGTATGGATAATTCTGTTCCTTTCAGCCTACATGTTTCATTATTGTTGTAGCTGTTTATATGCTCCTTCTGTTTTGTTTACATGCTTATTCTATTTCCTATCACATTTGGTATGTAAAATATGAACATACCTTTTGTATGTGACTATTACATGCCTTGTGGGATATGATTCAGACATACGGTCGCTAGATATGTACATTTATCGTGTATTTTTTTATGGACACATCTGCCCAGCTGTGTACCCTGCCTCACATTATGGGTCAGCTGGTGACCCTAACCATTGGGCTGGATGTACCTACTGGTGGCTCGCTAACATATGATGCGTTTCACTTCCACTTGGTATAGCTATCTACATTGCGTTGGACTACGGCCACATGGTCTTCCATATCATTTGTTCATGGGATAGGGACCCATTATTCCCTACCATGCATTTGTGTTTGCTTCTTCATTTTGTGTTCGCAGGAACTTTCTTGCATGCTTTGCATATGTTTCAGTATCCACGGACACTGACAGATGTGATTACTATCTTGCAACTTGTTATATGCAAGCATTTCAGGTTGCACTTTTACAGCTGGCATTTCCACACCTCCGTGCGGCACTTCGACATGCCCTATGCACTTGTGCTCCTTTCCTGTGCACGTGGCTGTGGTGGCAGCGCACCTTCATTAATATGCATTTGGTGTTACTACGCCATCTTCACGCCTCACTGTCGGTGCAAGCCTACCGTCGTCCTTGCGCCGAGCTTCATGAATCCCGGGGAATGTGATCTTTTAAGCACCTTTCTAACATGAGAAAAGTGCTTAACAATATTTTGTTAAGCACCTCTCAACTTTAAGATCAGGTCTTGCAGTAGAGCCTAACAGTGGCCAGTGCTGGCTGGCAGTGAACAAAAGAAGACGCTAAAGTGGCTGTAATAAACTGTTAGATTGTTTGCCAAACCTTTAAACAAGAAGTGTGACAAAGTGAAGCATTTCACAGCTTTTTAAGCAATTAGTTCTCAGGGAATGCTTTGTTTTTGTGCACTGTGTTAGTATTTTAAGTATTTCAGTTTTTAAAGCTTGCAAAACACTTTGCCTTCCTAACTGTTAGAACATTGAGTTAATAAAGCTCCATGCACTACAATAAATTATGACAGTGTCTCTGATCATAACAATTATTATATGCTCTTAACATGGATGCCATGAGTCATGGCATCTATGTCTCACACAAGTAATAACTTAGTTATGATCAGACACCTTATCATAATCCTCTACCTACCTTTAGACTAAAACAATATTATTGCAAGCCAGTACGATGGATGCTGACGTGAAATGATTTTCTAGTAAAACATTACATTATAGAATATCACACTCTCTTACACAGTATTTAGTTTATTTTTACTGGAGTCTTCTTTAACTTTCCAGACCATTAAATTTGTGCAGACTACTGAGTAGCATATTTGGTCATGTAAATAAGAAAGAAGAGACAAGATTTGCTCTATATTTCTTTAGTCAGACAGTTTACTCAAAGTATTTAAATGTAAGTTTATTAAAAAGGATTTTTGTAAACTAGCAGGTATTCATTAATAATACTGGTCATTTCAATGCCATGTATCTTGCATGTGTTCATTATGTGCAAGCCACACAGGCACAACCAGTCCAACAAGAAATAAATTGGAAGAGGGCAGCTAGCTAACCTACAACTTGTCCAACCACACTCTGAAGGCCTGACAGGTACCAAGGATAACCTGTTTAGGTGACAAAGTGAATTTAAAATTTGGCCTCAGAGAATCTAAGCTAGATGCTTAGTAAATTTCATAATAATTGCAGAAAGTAAACTGTCATATTTCATTGATATTTAAGGTAAATAACATAGCTGTTACATGAAGTTCCAGGACTGCACAGCAAATGCATGTCAGCAGAATGATGGAAAGACTACGGCATGTAGAAACCGCTGCCTTCTTTAGTGCCTAGCTCTGACACCCTTGGGCACTTACTAATAATAAATCTCTCATCCATGTACTACTTCTGGAAAGAGCAAACATTTTTTGAGTTCATCTCTGACCTTTAAACCACCACTCCACTTCATAGCTCTCAACCTTCCATTTCCAAAATGAGGAATACTAGCCCTCATAATGTGGAACAAATGGGCAAAATGTGGAACACATACTAATGGCTTACTAACAACTTCAACTAGGAAGGCAATAGGATGGTTAAAATATGCTGGTTTTACTTATAAAAAAGATCTTTTAATGAATTAGTATGATTCATTTCTATTTACCATGGATTTCACTTAAAAAAAATTCCTAACACTAAATGTGTGACAGAGTCTTTCAATGTGGTACATTGAAGAACTTTGAGGAACATGAACTTTTTAAGACCCCAAATGAGGTACGTGCCTCGTAATAAGGTACACATGAGAGGTATGCTTCACTTCAAGGCAATACCACCTGAATTAACAGAAGTTACACAATATGCCCATTAAATGTTACAATACCATGTGACTGTATCACACAGTTATTTGGAGTGTTTTTGTGGTATTAGTCAAATGTTAAAGAAACTTACTGCAATATTTTGCAATGTGCTCAAGTGGAACAGAATATACATTGTTCATATTATTACCATGCATTCATATTTCAGTGACTTACGCATTAAAGCAATTATATATTTGATCTAAAGTGTTTGAAACTGGCAACTTAGCCTGTACTCAGATTTGGCTGACCATACTCAACAACCACTGAACTGCTTCTTACCATGTGATGGGAAATTTTATGGCACAAGTTTTAAACCTGAATTTAATATAACTCATAGCACGTACCAGTTATGACACTCACTTCAATGGCTGTGTATATAACTCATAGCCTGTACTAGTTATGACAGTCACTTCAGTGGCTGTGTATATAACTAATAGCATGTACCAGTTATGACAGTGTCTTCAGTCGCTGTGTATATAACTCATAGCATGTACCAGTTATGACAGTCACCTCAGTGGCTATGTAAGTGCATGACTTATAAATTTAGCTCACTGCAGCTGAATTTCTATCTTTTTCCCTAAGGTGCAGCAGAGTTGGAGTTGTTTATTTTAGGTAAGAGAATACAAGGTGCACAATCTCAAACAGGATTCACACTGCTTGCCAAACTCTCAGTGTTTGAACTCAAGCTAACTCTGAAAACCTGATGTTTTTGATAGTGACTTGAAGCCACTGCAAATGTTAACTTTTCAACCAAGCATTATCATCCCAGTCTCCGTACCAACATGCTTAATAGCCATTCAGATTACAAACTATATGCCCAAGCCAATACAATTACAAGGAACATTTTCTAATGTGTGAAATTATCATATATATATTTATGTGAATATTTAGAGTGTGTGTGTGTGTGTGTGTGTGTGTGTGTGTGTGTGTGTGTGTGTGTGTGTGTGTGTGTGTGTGTGTGTGTGTGTGTGTGTGTGTGTGTGTGTGTGTGATCATAATGCAGATTAAACCTTTTGCAACATGAAAATAAAAGTCTGGGTTAACTTTTTCCAAAATAGAATATTGATAGACTTGTAATGAAGAATATTTTTGCACATAAAACTCACAGATTTATCCATCCCACTCATTCAGGATTTTTCTGTGGCAAAAATAAAACTTAAGCTGTTGTCTATCCTTAAAACACACCAATACATTGATGCTGAATAAAATAAGAATGGAATGCAGTCCTTTACTTCTGTATCAGAAATAAAGATCAGCAGGACTCTCATCTGGTAACATCTTTCAGAGTGCTTCTCATTTGAACCAATACTATGGTCTCCACTGTTTTCCATAATATTTTACATTTGGCCATCTCAATCTGAAATCAGTGTTTTGATGCTGCATGGATGTTCTGAATGTTTGGGACAGGTCTCATGTATTGTGGTGTTTGACACTAGAGATATGCTAGATGTAAAACAGAAATGGCTGAAGGGCTTAGACTCACCAGCAAAGCTTCACATTCCTCTCTGCAGTCATTGCAGAGTTATGAGGTTGGTTACCAATTAGTGTCTTTCCAATAGGTAGTACCATAGGGGCTCTAGAGACCATTTGAAGATGAGATATTCAAGCTCAATTGCTAAAAATCTCACAGCTTTATTCATTTTGTTACATAAATCACATTTAAGGTGCTCTTCTTCACCTATCCTCTGTGACAGTACCACAAACAGTACTGCTTCTTATTCATCTCTGTACACTATACAGAATATAATAAACATATGGGGATGCCAGAATGTGTTCAAGCATATTAAGGCAGCTTTCAAATTCTGGAAGCCATTCTCTGCTTGAGTCCATATGACTTAAGCTAACATTTTCCTCATTGCAAAAATTGTGGGGGAAAGAGTATAGTGGAGAAGTGCAGAACAAATGTTTTATAACAATAATCCAGACAGATTAAGGCCCTTACACATTAGGGTAGACAATTAAAGAAGAGGCTAAAAACTTGTAATTTCCAAACTCTTGGAGTAAAGGGATTGTAGAATATATATACAAAAGAGGTTGAAAGAATAATCAGAATCCAGTAACATTACTTGATTCCTTTGTGCAAATCATGTTAGCATCGCCTTACAATTTTTAGAAGAAAATATTAGCAGAAGTGGTCTTTCAAAATTTCAGTTTTCTTATGTTAATAAAAGATCAGCTACACATGTATCTCATGTCCTTCAACACCTGTTTTCAAGTATAATTTTCTTAGGAAAAACGTTATTAGCAGCTTTACTGGAGTTAGAGTATGCTTTGACAATATTGAAAGCAGTCTAGCAAAGCAGAGGAAGCATACTTGTAGGCAAGCATTAAGTAGCAAACTTAGAATAGCTCCGGAAACTTCATTTTAACTAACATCATCTGCAACATGAAAAACTACCTCCCCCGGATTCACGAATCCTCCGTGTAAGACTTAATAAGTCTTACTCGGAGGCTGCAGTTGAACGGTATGATGTCAGCATGCCATGAATATTCATGAGGGCACGCTGACTCAACCGAAAGTCTTACACGGACCATGTAGGAAAGCAGGGGGCGTGTCTGACTGCCGAGCAATCTAAATGTCCATGCCCCTGCAAGGGTTCGAAAAGAAAAATGAAAACACACAAGAGTGAGTCCGCTCAAATGTCCTTGCACCCAACACCACACTCCCTGACATTGTAAACCCCCATCACAGTTATAAAAAGTAAAACATTTATTTTATTTTTTTTTAATTCCCGAAATAGCTGCCCGTATTTGCGACTGTGTGTGCGGGTGTGCCCATTGCTTAGCTGCAGTTAACAATTCAGACATGGAAGAGCATAAGAAAGAATGTTTATGCATATAGCACCAAATAGCAATAGCATAATGGTAGAGCGTTCGCACAAACAGGGGGCATTCACAGTTTGAAACCCACCACTCCCCTTGTTATTTATGTTTTAAATCAGTATATGAAATAATACCTGACATATATGATTAAAATATTAGTAAAAAGCAGTAAAATGGCTTATGTATCAGTGAAGAAAATATATATTTTTAAAGGATCCTGATATATAATTACCCGCAGTTAAGCAGCGCTTTACCCAGCGCAATGTAGTTGCCCATAGTTAAATAGCACTGTACCCAGCGCAATAGAGTTGCCTAGAGTTAAATAGCACTTTACCCAGCACAATAGAGTTGCCCATAGTTAAATAGTGCTTTAACCAGCACAATCTGTTTGTGCGGACGTGCACGCAACGCCAACCAGGGCACCGTAGGGCAAAGTGGAGCAACATAGAGAAAAGTTGCTTAAACACAGCCACACTCCCTAGCCTGTCTGGACAGTATTAAAATAAAATGAATGACAACGTTCGAACCCAGGACTCTGTGCACAATAATCAAAGTACTGACCCACTAAGCCATGACTGCTTAGGAGAAACAGCCACTGTTAACATACATATACTTAGAAATGGTAGATTAACCATTACTAAGCAGGTCTGCAGTCAGCCGAGAATTTTTAAAAATGGCCAGTCACAAAAAATGTGGGAAATGCGGCATATATAAGCCCCATAGGCGGGAATACTCACCATAACAGATTGTAGCTCACATCTGCAGTTAGAATGGCTGGTGCTGGAGAGGGTACACACTTATGAGCGCAACGTTGGGGCATTGAGGAGTCGAAATACATAGTTTGGCTCCTTGTCCACCATCATGAGTCAAGACTCCTGCAGGGCCAGTTCCAAGGGACGGAGTACAAGCCAGAGGCTTGGAACTAGTTAGTTCATGACCTCACCAGTGCCACAGGCATTCTTCGGACTGGTGAGCAGGTGCATCACCACCATGCAGACCTGAAGATATGGAAGTAGAACCGCCTGAACCAATGGCTACAGGAGGCCCATGGGATGCAAGATGCCCCACAACTGAGTAGGTAGCCATGGAATGCAGTATGTAAGAATTGATAATTGATTCTGTATAATGGATAGGTATGTCTCAATATCCCTTCATTTACTTCACAGCTGCAGGTGACCGTGCTGTGAATCAGCAAGCCTATGCAGATAGGCTGTTAAGAATGCACCACCAGGCAGGTTAGTGATTATTCTGCATGTATTGTTATATAAAATAGGGGAGAGAGCATGAAAGAAAGTGTTGTACTCCAATAATACAGCCATAAAATGCCCTGAATAAGTCCTCTACATGTACTGTCATATAAAAAAGTCAGAGAGCCAGAAAAAAAGAGTGTAGTAACCCATTAAGAAAGGTAAAATATGTCCTGAATAATATCTCTGCAGGTACTATCATATAAAATAAGTGAGCTAGCCTGAAAAAGAGTGTTCTAACCTATTAATAAAGGTATAATATGTCTTGAATATGTCTTCCATATGCACTGTTATATCAAATAAAGGACCGAGTCTGTGGAAAAGTGTGTAATGTAATTAATAAAGGTATAAAACCGGGAGTGTGTCTGTGTCACTTACTTTGAAATGTTGTTGTACCCTTGCATTATACAAATAGTACTGTTTTAATAAGTGCTGGCAACCCAGAGTTGTGCAGTCCCATCTAAAGTGGGTGATGGAAGTGCTAGTAGCTGTGAAGCATATATACAGTCCTCAACAGTCAGTTACTGGCTGGCATGCATAAGTAAATCTGGAACATGAGTAGCATCTTAATTTGTTGCCCAGAAATGTGAGTGTGCTTCAAGAAATGCAGGGTTCTATACAAATTGAAGTGAAAATGTCTTGTGAAAACATCCAGATATGTAGATAAAGAAATATAAATGAAATCAAGAAATATGTAGCAGTAACATCTGCATCTTGGGCAGTTAGTATGTCAGATATAGGTCAGGTATATATTGAACTAGCCAAACCCATTACACAACCTAATGCATGTTGGCAAGTGTAATAATACATGTAGGGGATATACACTTGCAGTCACTAGGAATGTAGTGTAGACTAAAAGTACTTATAAGATGTTAATTGAGGTTTCTTTCTATACCCTACTGTATGTGCATAAACCATGCAATTCCACACCTCAATGGGTATGTGTAATCTCATATATTTGTTTGGACATATGTCCTATTGTTCTATAAATATTTGCATTCACTTTGATGTATGTGCCCTGTTCAAACACCACAATCATTGTGGCCTGTTGCTACCAATCACCCCTGCATGCTGTTGGAATATCCACTGTCATTCAATATATACACGTGTTATGTTTGCTGTTCAACTGTTGGAACTCTGGTGTGTTGGGTTAATGGGAATATTACTGCATGCTGTTACAACTAATCTGGAATGCTGTTGTTTATGTTGTAATTAAACACACCTAATCATAGAACATATGGGAAGGCCGGTCCCAGCGGACCCACCTGTCCCTCCACAGCTGGCAGGTGCACCTGGCACCAGCAGGTCTGGTGCCCAGCCCGGGCTCCCTTCCTCCATTGGTCCTGTGCCACCTTCGGGTGGAAGCGCTGCAGGGGATGGGGCTCATCCCCCCGTGCAAGCATGGGCAGAGAAGGGCCACCTGTCACCCTTCGAAGTGTCCCAGCCTTGGTGCGTAGGGAGATCCAGCGTTCAGTCACTGATCCCCTATGCCAGCTCAAGGCGAGAGTGGCGCATCTCACGGGTGAGCCTGCCTGTCCTATGCAGCCCCCAGCATAGCCACCCTCGGGGCTGTGAAGGTGCAGTGGTGACTGCCCATGGGTGGGGATCTCAGTTCCACTGTTACTATCTGTGGGCTCATGGGCTTGCGATTTCCAAACATCTGTCCCCGTCAATTGTGTTCACCCACCCCATGTGTCATATACAGCCCCTGTATGCGTCTTGTTTGTCTTGTCTGTTAACCTCCCCAACCTACCTCCCCAAACATACCTACTTCCTCTACCTCACTTTCCACTCTCACCTGAAAAAAAAAAAAAAGGGCAATCTGTACCCACAAAAAAATTACGCCCCATACATAGCTGCCCATTTCGCACACATGTCCGCTGAACATGTAAACTGATAATTATAATTGGCAGTACAACATACTTTGTTGTCCTCACCCCTCTCCCAGGGGTGGAAGGTTTCAAATATCACTCTAAATGTATTGCATATGCACAGCTGTTGCTGGTAAAGAAATGGGCAGCTATGGACCTTCCCTACACCCATCCTGCACATGCCGAGCTTGTTTACCTACTGTCTGTCCCTCTTTGTGCCCCCTTTTTCACCACTTTCCTATCTCCCCATTTTCTTTTCTTTCAAAGACATTAACGCGGGGGTTAGCGAGAGTAAGCATTTTTAAGCAGTAGTAAGTGGATTTAAGCGAGTGTGCACTTAGATAAGCGTCGCCCATACCCGAGCAAACCCGCTTTCAACTGCTTAAAAGTGCCTTAGTCACTCTATGTCAGGGCCCTTGTTCTGCTCAGCAGCAAAAGAAAAAAACTTCTGCCAGTTTCAAACCCCAGACCATTGACACAATAGACTGCATGAATTACCACTAAGCCACAGCAGATATACAAATAACTTGGTGCTGAAATAAATATATCATACATTACAATGAGGGAATGTAAATGGAAATTAGGAATGACATAACACAAATCCTGTCCCATTGGCCTTTACCAGCAGTTGTTGTGGAATTGCATGACATGACTGTGAAAAGAGAACCAGCCATTCTAGCAGGGAATAATTTTACAGTAGCACCTTACAAACACCACACAGTATCAGACCAGGATAAACAATGGCAAAGTTCAATAGGGCAGAGGCCAGACTCCCCAACTGTGACTGCTTTACAGGAATGTCCCTGATTTGTAAACAAATGCTAGCTGTGCCCCTCTGAATTACTCTGAAAAGTAGTAACATTAGGCAGAAAAGTGGGGAAATCACACTTAATGAATAATGTGAATAGGTGAGAGTAGATACTGCTTGCACGCCAGAAAAGGTGTAGTAATACATATGCTCCAATTCCCAAGAAAGTGTCAATTGCAATATGTCTGTAATATATTGCAGGTGTATCTCACTTATATGTACCTTTCACTGAGGCCATTCAAATATATACCTGAGAGTATCTGAGGCCTGGCAGAGGCAGAAACACACAGGCATATCAGCATTCCTGCTGTTACACACTCTGCAAATAGCTTTGGAAGGAGTTACACAAGCATGCCCTTATGTAGGAGTACAACACAGAAATATCACAGGATGTAGCCATGTACTGCTAGCAACCAACTGTGACAATGCCATTGTGCCAGTGCTGAAAAGACTGGTGTGGTGCACAGACAAAGAATAATAGGCTAACTTCTAGCTACCATCTGGATATATCCACAGGTGGGAGCTACACAGACAGACTACTTGCCTTGATAGACTAACAGGTACACAGCAACCCTGTATGTTTAGCAAGATAAACCTCACACAATAATAAAAAAATGCTCTTTGCAGTTCTGCACCCCTACCCAAAGGTACGACATACCTGTGTATTCAGGCAAAAACAAAGGTGTAGGTAGGCATACTCAGTACTGAAATATGTCCAGTTGTTTTGAGCAGCTTGTGCTAATGTCAACAGAAACAAACCACAAACTGTTCAGAAGTGAGTAACTTAATAATTACAGTATAGCAGTACACAAACAGTGCATGTGCCACATGAATACATTGCAATAACCACATTTGCATGGCAGTTAATTGTCTAATTCAGAAAGAAAGTACATACTCCCATGTATCCTGTGTTAGCATTTGGAGGGGTGAGTACATGTGTACACTGAGATGTGTGTACTGGAAGCAGCAACACTCAGGTTTGGGTGCAACATGCATATCACTGGCTACAACCCTAGCTTCAGATAAGAGACATATACCAACCTTCTGACTGACACAACGGTGTCCAGAGCAAAGAAGCATGGGACCCACCTTGGAAAGCTGAAAGGGCTATGCCTACCTAACCTAGCATTTTATAACAGTGGGCTGCAATCACAGTGAGTACTGCAATCACCACACAGCAGGCTGTATGCAATTACTGAATGATGGGCAGCAATTGGTGCAGAGGCTGTCACATGCACATGTGCAGATACCTAGAAAAGCAGACTGTACCTGCTGTCCACACATGCAATAATATCATTGCAGGAACAGGGAGATAGAGAGTGAGAGAGAAACAGAGATACAGACAGAGACACAGAGAAAAGAGACAGAAACAGAAACAGACAGAGAAATCCCAAAACAAACAACCAAAAAAAAACCACAACAAAACAGTAACAACAGTCGGAGCAGGGAAAACAAAGGTAAGGTATGTAACTCATATGTATGTGCCGGAATGTAGTAGATGTTCCTGAAGAGTACTCTACACACTGCAAATCATCCATATGTGGCAGCAGTATGTATCTATCTGTATCTGCACATGTGCATAGGGCAAGGGACATACTGCAACTGTTAGTGAAGGGTGGACACATATATGTCGTTGAAGGTTGTTATGTGCATATATCTATGTAGGTTGTAGTGTGAGGCATAGAAAACAGCATGCAGTGCTGATATATGTCATGTGGTGGTTAAATGCTTTGGGACTGATTTGTCAGATCTGCTGTGTTACAACCAGTGAGGCCTGCTAAAGCTACATGGGCTGAGGACACCAAAATGCATTCTGCACAACACTGTGCAATATAATCACATAACTGTACATCCCACAACTGTTGCATAAGTGATATCCTCACCATGAAAGGTGGACTGTACATGCACCTATATGTACATCGATATGTACATCAATGGATGTGTACATGTATGTATATATATATATATATATATATAGAGAGAGAGAGACACACACACACACGGGGTCATATGTAATGCAACAGGTGTGTGATGACCAAGGCATGGACTGTAGACAAGTGCCGATACTACAGTGCCATTCCTCCTTTCCAAAACACTGTACCCATTAACTACCACATAGGTAGAAATCTACCTAACACTGAAGGTGTGATAAGGGAACATGGGACACAGGTGGACAGAAGCCTCCCCTTTGATAAAGACAGTGCCACACTAGACTTGTAATCTGTCTATGTGGTATGTGTCATGACAACAGGTGTGTCATCTAGGGAAATATAGGTCAGTGTTCCCCTCTACTCATCACAATGCCCCGTGTGGTATGTACCTCACATGACAACTACAGCAAGTGGAAAGGCCACAGACATACCTCACAAAGGGTAATACTGGCCTCAAACAGATGCCCTATGCAAACTGACTCACAAAACCACAGCTAGACTGTATTGCATACCATCCACACAGAGGTGACCTCTGCCGGACATACAGAGGTATGTCAGACCCATAGCTGTGTGACAACCACTATGGCAACATATCACAATACCACCGGGCTACATGCTCTAGGGCCCTAAACCTCGTCAGCTCACTAAACAGCACATGCTAGAGGGATAGGTTCCTATCTCAGAGATATGCCATACTCTGGAATAGACCACCTAGCAATAGCAAACTAGGCTCCTCATTAGCAGTTGTCATAAATACCCCCTGATGATTGTTGTGAAGATTGGTACTACACCCCAGGAATCCCCTCTGTGGTTCTGGTTGACAGGGGCAAGTGAAATCAAAGTACATGTGTGGCAAAGGCCAGGGTAGAATATGGCTAGGCTGCTGTAGGCCCTAGGGCCAATAGCATCTCACCTACCTATGACACTATGCACTCACACATGTACTCAATGCAATACCTGCTATGTGATTTTGAATAAGTGTAACGCTGAATGTGTGCAGGGTCTGTAAAGGTGTGATAGTGTAGTGTGAAGTTGTATCTGACATGGTAGTGTCTATCCTAGCTGTGAGACCAGCAAAAGATGTCTATGTTATTGTTAGGCAGACATAGTAGTATGGCATATGATGTGACGTAGTTCCTTGTTAATGACTGTGGTGTCCCATTGTAGGCTAAAGCAATACATGTATGCTTAGTGAGTGGTACTGCTGGTTAATCCGATATGAACTGTAGTACTACCTGAAGCTGTAGGCCTAAACAGCACAGTATGGTGTGTGTTCACATTGCTTGGAAACATTGTCTTGTGTGTTTCCTGTAGTCTGTACAGAGGACATAACTCAGGCATAAGGGTTTGTAAGTAGTGGCACAAAGTACTGTATGGTACACAGGTAAAGCTCATCTGTATTGGCATACAGTGGTGTGCTGCATGTTTGTCTGATGTGTGTGTAATTATGCCTGTACCATGGCCGCAATCATATGTGTGTTACAGGGTATACGTGTGTATCTAGCAACATATATACTCTGTTACAGCAGTATGCCACCTATATTAACAACTTTGTTTGTGCATTAGCATGATATATACCCCTGTGGCAAGGTTATGCATTGTGTCACAAACAGTGTGCCGGGCACTGTTGTATAGTGGTTTGATATATAGAGTGTGCCAGGCACTCTTAGTCAGTTGTGGCCTGTGAACCAATATGTGGTATTGAACGTGTGTATCCTCTGACAGACAAACGGATGGTATATATGGCAGTGAAGTGATATCTGTGGTTAAGGGTGTAAAGTGTGCCACAGGACTCGCTCACACATATTGTTCATTTCTCTTTCAGCCTGATGGCCCACCAACATAACCCTTCTTACACAGCAGAGGAGGAAGAGGTGATCCAGCAAAGCCTGGTGCAGCACTACACACTGTTGTTTTCCAGAAGCAGCCAGCACCAGCATGAGCGGACTGCACTGTGGCAAGATCTTGTTCATCGGGTAAATGACATAGGCATGCATTACCAGACATATGAGCAGGTACGCCATCACTGCAGTGATTTAATTAGACATGTCCGGCGGCGTGCATCTGATATCCATAGACAACAGCTTGCCACAGGGGGTGGGGTGGCCATTCATCCCCCCTCACCTGAGTGGAGGAGCTGCTCCTAAGCATGGTGGCTCCTGGACAACAACAGCAACTCCCACAGACATGTGTCATCATGGAGGCCAGAGCCACCCAGCATGTTCACATGGAGCATGCAGGTAACATGCCCTAGCTGTAGACTACAGTTACCTGTATTGTTAGATTATGTCTACGTGAGATGTGTACTGTGTGTTTAGCAGTTGTGCTGCCTAGTGTTGTGCAATACTGATATTTGGAATATTATCTGTACACCTGTGACTGCCGACTGTTGTTCTACTGTAGTTTAACAAACCCACAGTAGCAATGTCACAGTTGTGGCCACTGACGAACTCTCTCATATTCTCGTAGGTCCCTCTGGTCTGACAGCAGGGTAGACGATCCATGCTGGTGAGTGTGGTATAACTGCAATGTTGGTAATGAAATGTCCATGTCATAGGTGAGGTGTAGGCTATGTACGCATAACATACCTACACATAATGCATGTCATGCATGTTTGCTGTAAGACGTTGCACAGCTCAGTAATGTTAGTAACTGCCTCAATGACATGCAATACACAGAGCATCAGACACAGTTGTGGCAACACCGTACTGCACATTGGATAGCCATAGTTGCTACAGCTGTACACAACATAACACGATTATCATATGCAGTACACCTCAACATGCTACATATGGCATTACCACAAACCTGCTGTAAGGTCACACTTCAGTATCCCACATGTCATCCACACACACACACATGATGAACCTCAGGGATAGTGGCCTATCATGGGGCTGTGCAACACTCTTCAACACATAACACAGTCATGTTAGGCAATCCTCCCTATTGGGCACCCACACACCCATGTACAAAGTGACTGTGTAATTGTGAATGTAGCCATGGCAGTGCAGTTCAGGTACAGCATGCTAGGCGGTGGTCTGTCACACATTAGTAGCCGTGAGTGAACACATGATGCATGTTGATGATGGCTCATGGTACTACACCCCATCCAGTTACAGTGACCACAGTACTACACATAGCAGTCATTGCTTTGCACCTCAATGTTGTGTGTGTGCAAACATATGCATCTATACACAAGATGCATAGCATGTTGTGTGTGCTTACATATGCCAGTATACACAATATGCATAGCAGTCGCCATCTGTACAAAGTGACACATATATGTCCTGGAATGCTATTGGGTGTATAGGTCACATGACACACATTGGGTATGTGTGGTGTTTAATGTTGCAGTCATGTAGCATGTCATGTCATGGCTGGCACCGACATATCTGCAATATCTCCCACACTCACCATAACCACTGTACAATGGCTATGTCAAGCATTTGGATTCCTTCACGTCTACATGCACCACTCATCCCGTGTGTGTACATAGCATGCACGTGCTACACCTGTGCTCAGTATTATCTGCTATGGACACAGACACTGTAATCAGACATGGGAATCTATGTGTCACACAGATAACACATGCAGCCATGGTGCATATACCTGTGAGTGATGGTGCACAGGACATTGCACAGCTGATAATACTTGCAGCAATGTTGTGTCCATGTACACATTGTGTTCCAGGGTGTAGCCAACAACTACACATATGCATCAAAGCCATGTATACTGTCATTAAATAGGGCCGTCTACACTCGCACTGCATGGTCTTGAGCAACACATATTCTGCATGCTGACACATGTGAGGTGACTGCCTTGTGATACTGTCACCCACCTTCATCCACTATTGAGTATGTGTTGGATTGCTGGTGTGTGTGTGTGTAAATCTGCTGTAGTGAGGAGTGTATTTGTGTGCATGTGTTTATGTGTGCATGTGTGCACATGTGCATGTGTGCATGTGTTCATGTGTGCATGTGTGCATGTGCTCATGTGTGCATGTGTGCATGTGTTCATGTGTGCATGTGTGTATGTGTTCATGTGTGCATGTGTGCATGTGTGCTAACATCATGTACAGATCGTAAAGTGTGTTTCCTGTCTTCCTCTCAAAGGTGCTGAGTTTGGGGTGGCTGAATGCAGCAGGGAACCTGAAGTCACTGCCACAAATAGTGGAGATGATGAGACATGTATTGTGGCACAGGCAGGTTTGACAGGGTCTGTTGTTGGTCCGCCAATCGACAGTACACAGCATTCATCCCCATCTATGCGCACACTCATACTGCCAATACATCTGTCATCACCAATGGCCTTAGCCGAGGGACAGCATACAGTTGGCATTGACCAGGATACTGTGGTACCCATGGCACTTGCATCCTCTTACAGCAGCCATACCCGGATTCCTGGAATGGTACCACATAGGCGGATGTCCAGGGGATCTCGGGGAGCACCACTGGTCATACTGCCCCTGGCAGATGTGCCCTCACAGGTCTTACAACCTTGAGTATGTTCCGGGTTGTAATGCAGGCACAGGTACGTATGGAACAGTACACCAGACAGGGACTAAGGGCGCAAAGGGCCCATTACACTGCTATCAATGACAGCATCCGTGATCTTGCTGGTGCCATCTGGAATTACACCAAGGTCATTGATAGATGTTGGGGGAGACATTAGATGTCCTCCACAATGTGTTTTCCATGAGCCAGGACTGTGTGGGATGGATGAGATGTCAACACGGACACATGCCAGCAACATCAACAGCTGGCAGTCGTCTCGGATGGCCCACAGATCACAGCCGCTCCCGTAGTGGCAGTACTAGCCCCAGCAATGCTGGGGCTGGCCTGTTGATTGACCTTCCCAGTAGACCACATGTACGTGGCTCTGGCCAGTCCCAGCAGGGACATGGGTCCACTCGACATACCTATGACTCTGATGATAGTACCCAGTCAGGGTTGGTACCCGATACTGTCTGTAGCACCCCTGCCAAGCACAGGTACTGTGTCTGTGGCCAGAGACAGTGATCTGTACAGCCTGGCATGTACAGTCTGTGGCTGTCCCACAACCTCCCGTATATGGCAGCCACATGGCGGAGCTGTGTGCATGCAGACACACACACATTAACCAAACAACTAGGGCTCACACATACACACACAAATTACATCAACATTGGCCCATGCTGTACTGTTGTCCCACACACACACACACACACACACACACACACACACACACACACACAAACAAACACACACACACACACACACACACACACACACATGTCGATTGGATGGGTCAATGTCAGGCTCTGGCAAAGCAACAACACACCCTGTGTATATGATGACACCTGTGCCACCTCCTGTCATCTGTAACATTGATGCAGGAACAGGCTAACATGGTATTCACAGGGTGACATTATAGCAGTGTAGCAATATTAGCAAGTTGTCAACAGGAAAGTGTAATGATATCCTTGTAGGTATATCTGAGCAGGCATGATGCATCAAAGCTCTGTCAATGTAGCATTGTTTACACCAGTGTTAGGTCTGAGTATGTATTGTCCGGCCATGTGCCACTTAGCTGAAGTGTACAGTGTTGCCAGCATGTGTTAGTGAGTGGACAGTACGTGTGTGATGTGTGCAGTACAAATTAGCAGGTGTACATCTGTGAACATGGTGGGTGTGCACTGTCTGCATGTACATGCATAGTGGACACATGGGACGTGTGACATACCCTGTTTTACACATTAACATCTCATAGTATCTCTCAATGCCCAGTATGCATTCTGCTACAGATATGTACTAACATGGGTACACGTGTGTATGACATGGGTTGACACTATGCTGTGGGTGATACTGTTAATATCTGTCCATGTTTTGCATTCTGGTAGTATACACAACCTCAACAGCATGACTATAACCAATCATTAGATGATGTCCTGACAACTGACACACAGTTGTAAGGAACTCAGTAACAGTGGGATCCTTCCGGTACTATACTATAACAGTAACCAGTGGTATTGACCGCCACCTGTTCCTGGGACCACACCTGTTTGGCATATAGGCCTCTTAGGTACATGCAAACACACTAGGGATATGTCCATCCACATCTGGAAATGCATGCATTGGCCTACAATGCATTCTCTGGATGGGACACATATCCTACACAAGGGTATCAAACAGACAGATACCTGTTGTCCAACACATGCTGTATTGCAATAAGCCAACTATGGCATAGTCATCCACATTTACTATACATACAATCCCGACAGTACCACATAGGTGGTAGCCCCCAACATGTATGTTGGGTACCAATGTGTACCTACAGCCATGTGTTATGTCATCTGTCCCTTGGTATCCACATATCCAGAGGTATTGTGGAGTCCCTCGGGGTATCACATAAGACATTAGGGGCCTGAATGCATATCCACAAGGCTGTTGTACACCTATAATGACTGTCCATTATTGCCAGTCGTTGTTGTGTATGAACATGTCTGACATATACCCCAGGCATGTACCCTCACTCACACTACTCTATAGTAACTGTCATGGGCGTGTGTGGCACAGATGACTACAGTGGCCAGCCTTGTCACATACATACATATGTGACCTACGATCTGAGAAGCAGCAGCACAATCTGTCAAAGGAAACAAATGTATTCATGTAGTATGCAGGCTTCACACCTATGTACTAATTGAGGTCACATGTACATATATTTATTTGCCACACAGATACCTGTGTGCAATGCACATACTGTGAACATGTCTGACATATACCCCAGGCATGTACCCTCACTCACACTACTCTATAGTAACTGTCATGGGTGTGTGTGGCACAGATGACCTTGGCCACAGATGACTACAGTGGTTGGCCTTGTCACATACATACATATGTGACCTATGATCTGAGAAGCAGCAGCACAATCTGTCAAAGGAAACAAATGTATTCATGTAGTATGCAGGCTTCACACTTATGTACTAATTGAGGTCACATGTACATATATTTATTTGCCACACAGATACCTGATGTGTGCAATGCACATAGTGTTTTAATCCTGATATGTCATACCATAGTAAAAGTGAAACCCACACTGCATTGACCAACAATGTCACCCACACATACTCAGCAATTGCAGGTTTCCAACCCCTACCTAACTATGTTCTGATATTAGAGAGATATGCGTTAACACGGCACGCTATATGCTTTACTGGGTGAGTTGTTTTCTCCTGCTATATTTGTAGGATGCTGACATCATCAGACTTTCCAAAGAGGAATGTACCTCTTTTAATGTGTTTTCCCAGTCTCCCGAAAAGGCACTCCTCTCAAAGGAAATCACACACATACACCTCCACACCCAAAGCCACACTCCCAGTGTTTGCAGAATTCAAACCCCTACTTAACTATGTTATGATACTAGAGAAATAAGCATTAATATGACGTGTTATATGCCTTACTGGGTGTTTTGTTTTCTCCTGTTATATTTGTAGGATGCTGACATCATCAGACTTTCCAAAGAGGAATGTACCTTTTTTAATGTGCTTTTCCAGTTTCCAAACAGGGCATTCCTTTCAAAGCAAATCATACACATACACACAACCCCCCCACATGCAGTCAGCAGTTGCAGGATTCAAACCCCTACCTAATTATGTTATGATAGGTTCATAGGTTCATAGGTTTATACTAGGCTATCTGCCCTAAGGCATTTATAAGCCTAGCCCAGAGTTTTTGTGGCTTACTGTGCCCATTAGTTTGTTGTGCCTCTGTCCAGCAGTGACACAGAGATGATTCCCGGGGTAAACCTACGATCTCCCATCCACCGGTCAAGATTTCTCTTGAACAGAACCAGCAAGGTGCTCTGCCTCACATGGACTGGGATTTTATTCCACAACATAGGGAGTCTCTGGGTGACAAATCTATCCCTCCAGCATGTCCTATTTATATCCGTGCTAAGGTTTAAGTCACTTGCTCTAGTGGATCTGGTAGATTTGGTTTTTTGAGGTGGAGCATGCCCATTAATTCCGGGTTGGACATGGCCTTGTATGTCAGGCACAGGTCACCTCTGAGCAGATGGTATGCGACTGAATAGAGCTGGAGTTTCTTCAGTCTGGCAGCATATGACAGATTTTGGAGTCCCTTTATCCTTTTGGTGAGGAACTTTTGGGGTCTCTCCAATTGCTGCAGGTGTCGGGTGAGATACATCCCGAATGGGGCATTGTACTCGATCATTGGTCTGATAAGTGTAAAGTACAGGGGAACAATAACCTCACTTGATCTGGATGTGAATCCCTTCATGATCAGGTGGGCAATGTAGAAACTTTAGCAATGTGAGTGTCAAAAGAAAGGCCACTGTCAACCTGGGTCCCCAGGTCCCTGATAACCTCTTCTGTGCTTAGTGGATTGCCACCTATATGGTAGCTTGGGGTTACCTTGTTTTTCCAAGGGGTATGACTATACATTTTTTGGCATTTAACTTCAGGCCATGGCTCTGGCACCAGCTATCAGTTTCCGTGAGACCCCTCTGAAGGATATTGGTGTCCGATGTACTTTCCACTATGGCTCCCAGTTTGCAGTCATCTGCAAACTTTGTCAGCCATAGTCCTCCTATGTTAGCCTGTACTTTTGAGAAGTAGATGCCGAACAACAGGGGGCCAAGGACTGAGCCCTGTGGGACACCACTTGTGACCGGCTTGGAGTCTGACATGGCGCCAGCTACTCTAACCCTGTGGGTTCTGTCCTTTAGCCAGTTTGCAACCCATCTTGTGACATATGGGTTTACATTTAAGCTGGTAAGTTTCTCTATAATACCCGAGTGGGGAATTGTGTCAAAAGCTTTTGCAAGGTCAAGGTAGGCTGTATGGACTGCCGTTCCCTCATCGATGGCCTTGGTGACTGTTTCGAATAAGTCGACCAAGTTCAAAAGGCATGATCTGCCCTTGACAAAGCCAAACTGGGTCGGGTCCAATGTCTGCAAGTCCCCTATGTCTTTGTTTATGAGTTCCATTATGATCCTCTCCATAGCTTTGCAGACCAGGCTTGTTAAGCTTATGGGGCGGTAATTACCAGGGTCCGTAGAGGCACCGCCTTTGTGGAGTGGGACCACAGTTGCCGTACGCCACTCCTTGGGCACGTATCCTGTGGTAAGGCTAAGATTAAACAGCTGCCTTATGTGCGGGTTTAGTTCCTCATTGAGTTCATGTAGCACACAGCCGGGGACACCATACAGTCCCATTGATGCTGTGTTTTTAGCTTTAGAGAGAGCAGCTTTCACCTGCGTAGTTGGAGATGTCTGGGAGGCTGCACTCCACTGGGATAGTTATCTCTCCTTTTGGGGGGGAGAGGGGGGTGAAGTTTGCACTGAACCTGTCTGCCAGTATGTTGGCAATGTCTGTGGGTTCAGTGATTTTTGTATCATTTTGGACTAATTCTGAGCATATCTGGGAGTTTCCACCCAGGTTTCTAACATAGCTGAAGAAGGCCTTATGATTGTCTTTTGAATCTGTGGCAATTTTTCTCTCAAAGTTGGCCTTGGATGATTTTATGAGTGCTCGTATTTTTTTACTAATAATGATCAAAGGTGTCTTCTCTTTTATGGATTTTGCTCTATCATGTAACAGCTTTCTCCTCTTATTGTAAAGTTTGTTTATGGCTGGGGTCCACCAGACTGGACCTTTGCCCTTGGTGGAAAAAGTCTTGGTTTTATTAAGGATTGCCTGATCCATGCAGTCCTGGAGGTGTTCTTAGAAGGCATTTGTAAGGGCTTCCGCAGCTTGGGTTGTGGTTTCCACTGGCTCGGGGGCCTTGAAGGATACCACACCAGTCTTGAGTAGTGTGAAGTTTGCTTTAGAGAAGTTCTTCACTGTGGTCTTTTTTGTTTGGGGTGGGATGTGGATATCCAGTGAGATTAGTTTATGATCTGATCTCACCAATGAGGGATATACTTCCGGTGTGGAGCATTTTGTCCCCATGTTTGTGATGATGAGATCTAGTATATTTTCTCCTCTTGTGGGAACGGTGACTAGTTGTTCCATGGCATTTGAATTTATGAACTCCAGGAACCTTTGGGCTAGAAAGTTTGGGCTTGAGTAATGTTCCCAGTCTATATTCGGTAGTTGAAGTCACCCAACATAATGGTGTTTGGAGATACATTTATACCCTCCAGTGTCTTCAGGAAGGCTGTGTGGGGTTCCTGAGTTTGAGAGGGTGGCCTGTAGCATGCTACAAATTGTAGAGCAGTTTTGCCTATGGTTATTTGCACCTGGATGGTTTCCGATGCTTCGTGTGTTGCCACCAACCTGGAGGTGTGGGTATCCTTGATGAATATGGATACACCCCCTCCTTTTGTGGTGTGGTCCGGTTTTGGGGCCGGAACGCATGATATGAGGTAAAACCTGATAGTGCCGGGGTGCTCTCAGGAGCCTTCAACCAGGTTTCAGTCACAGTCACAGCACAGACATCGATGTTCTCCATACTGAGAAGGGCCTCGAGTGTGCATTTTGAGATTTAGACTTCTGGCATTGAGCAGCATTACCCTTAGTTTCTTCCCATTTTTGTTTTCTAGGGTGGTAGGTTTAGAATTTGAGCCTTGCCTAAAAAAGGCACTATGGGGGTGGCAAGAGCCTTAGCCAATATCCAGAATCCCAGGGGTGACAGGTGCAAGCCGTCCCTTGCGAAGCAGTGTGGCTTGTCAAGCATGTCATCCCAGGCAGACAGACACTGGATCCCCTTTGAATGACACGAGAAATTAAGCCAATTGTTAAAGCTGATCATCTTGTCTCTATGTTGTGGCATCATTCTTGGTGAAGGAAGGATGCTGCTCAGGGTCAGGGTCATACCTGCCTGGGCTTCATAATCAGAGAGCTCCTCTATGTCTCTTTTCATGTAGTCCAGGGAGGTACGTCTCAGGTCGTTCACACCAGCATGGACAATGACTGTGTCATATTTGTACTTGCCGTGGAGTGACCTGAGTGCTTGTGTTATGTGGCGGATTCTAGCACCCGATAGGCAGCTTACTGTGACCCTCTCCTTGTTCAGCCTGGTGAGTGGGACGTCAGTGTGTCTGACTATGGAGTCACCTATGACAAGTATGTTTGGTGTTGTATTTGGCCTTAAGGGCTGTGACTGCTTTGCACACTGATTTTGTGTTTTATGTGTTGCCTGTGGTGTGTCATGAGGTGGCGGTTGCTTGGGTGTCTGCTTTGGAGGCCTCTGCTGTTTAGGTAAATTTTTGCTCAGAGCCTCCGAGTATGTCTTTGTGTGTTTATGTGTTTGATTCATTGTTGTGATAGCTTTATGTGAGACTGGTTTTGTGGTGTGTGTAGTTGCCTTCTCCTCCTGTCTGGTCTTGCCAGTCCTGAGTTGAGAGAGCTCAGCTTCCAGTTTGGCTAAATAGCTGCATCTCTCACAAGTATTTGTGTTATGTGGGAGGAGGAGAGGGTTGTCTGTGTACATGAGGCAATTGTAACATTGCCTCAATATTCCCAGATTCACCAACTGGACAGGAGAGGATGCCAGCATCTGGCCCTTCGACATGCTAGAGAAATTAAGAAGTTTGGGGTGTAACTGAATGAGAGAGGACTTAGTAAGGAAGTGGGTACTCCTGGGGGGGGGGGTTCGCTAGTGAGGGACTTTGTATAATACAGAAGTGCTAAGCCTGAAAAGAAGATGCTTTTAAGACAAGTGCTGAGCTTTTTTTTTTTTTTTAGAGAAAAAAAAAAAGCTTTTAAGGAACAAGTGCTGCGCTTTTTAGTTAAGGGATATACTGTTTAGATTACTAGTAGAGTAGTTCTAAGGGAAAAAATGAAGAACAGACACTAGAGAAATACACATTAACACAACACTCTATATGCCTTACTGGGTGACTTCTTTTCTCCTGCTATATTTGTAGGATGCTGACATCATCAGACTTTCCAAAGAGGAATGTACCTCTTTTAATGTGTTTTCCCAGTCTCCAAAAAGGGCACTCCTCTCAAAAGAAATCACACACATACACAGTCAGCAATGGCGGGATTCAAACTCCTACTTAACTATGTTATGACACTACAGAGATACGCATTAACACCGTGCTATATGCCATACTTGGGGGGGGGGGGTTCCTGCTATATTTGTAGGATGCTGACATCATCAGACTTTCCAAAGAAGAATGTACCTCTTTTAATGTGTTTTGCCAGTCTCCAAAAAGGGCACTCTTCTCAAAGGAAATCATACACATACACTCCAACACACAGTCAGTAATTGCAGGATTCAAACCCCTATCTAACTATGTTATGATACTAGAGAGATGCACATTAACACTACACGCTATATGCCTTATTTGGTGGTTTCTTTTCTCCTGCGATATTTGTAGGATGCTGACATCATCAGACTTTCCAAAGATTTCCCAGTCTCTCAAAGGAAATCACATATACCCCCCCCTCACACACACACACACACACACACACACGCACACACGCACACACGCACACACGCACACACGCACACACGCACAGTCAGCAATTGCAGGATTCATACCCCTACCTAAGTTATGATACTAGAGAGATACACATTAACATTACACGCTATATGCCTTACTGGGTGGTTTCTTTTCTCCTGCTATATTTGTAGGATTCTGACATCATCAGACTTTCCAAAGAGGTTCCTCTTTTAATGTGTTTTCCCAGTCTCCAAAAAGGGCACTTCTCTCAAAGGAAATCACATACACCCCCCATACACACAGTCAGCAATTAAAGGATTCAAACTCCAACCTAACTATGTTATGATACTACGTGCTATATGCCGTACTGGATGGCTTCTTTTCTCCTGCTATATTTGTAGGATGCTGACATCATCAGACTTTCCAAAGAGGTACCTCTTTTAATGTGTCTTCCCAGTCTCCAAAAAGGGCACTCTTCTCAAAGGAAACCACATACACCCCTCACACACACGGTCAGCAATTGCAGGATTCAAACCCCTACCTATGTTATGATACTAGAGGGATACACATTAACACTACGCACTATATGCCTTATCGGGTGGTTTCTTTTCTCCTGCTATATTTGTAGGATGCTGACATCATCAGACTTTCCAAAGAGGTACCTCTTTTAATATGTTTTCCCAGTCTCCAAAAAGGGTACTCCTCTCAAAGGAAATCACACACAGTCAGCAATAACAGGATTCAAACCCCTACCTAATTATGTTATGATACTCGGGTATTGTAGTAAAACTTACCAGCTTAAATGTAAACCCATATGTCACAAGATGGGGCATAACTGGACAGAACCCACAGGGTTAGAGTTGCTGAAGTGGTGTCCCACAGGGCTCGGTCCATTGTTTGGCATCTACTTCTCAGAAGTACAGAGCAGCATGGGAGAGACTTTGGCACAAAGTTTTTGCAGGCGACGCAAACTGGGGCGCATAGTGGAAAAGTGCATCGGACATGGATGATATCCTTCAGAGGGACTCCTCAAACAGATAGCTGTGCAGGGCCTGAAGTTAAACACCAAAAAATATAGTCATAAAAACAAGGTAACCCCAAGCTACCATACCACTAAGCACAGAAGAGGTTATCAGGGACCTGGGGATTGACAGTGGCCTTTCTTTTGACACTCACATTGCTAAAGTGGTTAGAAAGACCTTCTACATTGCCCACCTGATCATGAAGGATTCACATCCAGATCTAGTGGTCATTGTTCCCTGTACTCTTCACTTATCAGACCAATGATTCAGGATGTATCTCACCAGACATCTGCAGCAAATGGAGAAAGTTCCTCACCAAAAGGATAAAAAATCTGTCATATGCTGCCAGATTGAAGAAACTCCAGCTCTATTCAGTATGTGCCTGGAGGTGACATGTGCCTGACACACACAAGGCAAGGCCATGAATTAATGGACATGCTCCACCTCAAAAATCCAAATCCACAAAACCACTAGAGCAAGGCATGGATATAAATGGATAGATTTATCACTCCACCTCGCTGACTCTGTTCAAGAGAAATCTAGACCTGTTACCCCGGAATCATCTCTGTGTCACTGCTGGACAGAGGCACAACAAACTAATGGGCACAGTATTTTTCATATATAGGCTTATAAATGCCTTAGGGCAGATAGCCTAGTATAAACCTATGAACCTATGAACTACAGAGATATGCATTAACACAACACGCTATATGCCTTACTAAGTGGTTTCTTTTCTCCTGCTATATTTGTAGGATGCTGACATCATCAGACTGGACATGGTAATGCGTGTACACTTTGTTTTATGCAATCCCAGGAATGAGCCATGTGGGTCAGCAGGTGTCAACACCTTGAACAGGACCACATAATTCTTAGCTTGTGTGATCTATCTGTGGACAAATTGACATTCCTTCATATGTCAACACATATTTATGCACATATTGTTGGCTTTGTAGATACAACATCTATCTGGGATGTCGATAAAGGGCTATTCAAAGTCTATGTGAGACATGTGTAGCTCCGTTCACTGATGTATGTCCTGGGTGGCTGCCTTGCAAACATTCAAGCATGTTTGGGAACCCTGCTCTGCACATGAACATGCCACAGTTGGTAGGGTTGTGTGTTTGTCAGCTTCCAATAGCTCTGTTTATGACTAAAACCATGATGGACTCCATGGCCTTGCAGATCAGACTTCATAGGCTTACTGGACTATAATTCCCATGGTGTGTTGTGCACCAACACTTGTGGGGAGTGCCATATGTTGCTGTAACACATTCAATGGCTCCAGATCCTGTGGAGAGGATGAGGCTCAACAGATTGTTCAGGTGCAGGGTCTGTTTATTCTGTAGTTCATTCATGACACATATAGGGAAACAATGTAATCCAATTGCTGCCATGCTTTCGGCTTTGGGGGGAGCTGTTCACCCATTCTACATGTGATATCTCCTGGTATGATGATAGGGATTTTCATCAGTGGGAGGTGGATATGTATCTATGGGCCTGTCTGACAGGATGTCGGCATTGTCAGTCAGGTACAGTTGGCCCTGACTCAGGACATATATGAGTGTACATTGCTATTTATAACATAGCTGAAGGAGGTGTCATGATTCCGTCTGGACTCCTTTGCAGCTACTCTTTACAAAACACTGACAAACCTGAGCACTAATCCCTGTTATACTCTGTTACACACTTAACACCCTATTGATCCTTTGTGATCAGTCTACAGAGTATGTCATCATAATATCCTGGCATGTCCAGGGGTCGGTTTTGTGTGTACTCTCCAGTCCAGCTGGTGAATATTGTGTTTTGACACAATGTCATAACTGCCTCATGTACACAGACAACCCTCTTCTCCTCCCAACAAGTTCAGATATATGTGAGAGATGCAACTATATAGACATACAAGAGGCTGAGCTCTCTTGACCCATGACTGGCACAGTCTATCAGGTGGTGAAGGTAACCACACACACCACATAACAGTCTCACATAAACCTATAGCGACAGCAATCAAACCACATTATCACACATAAACATACTCAGAGGCTCTAAATAAACTCTGCCTAAGCAGCAGAGACCTCCAAAGCAGACACACAAACAACTGTTACCCCACTACAATACCCACATATCACATAGTTCACAATGTCAGTGTGCCACACAGTCACTGCCCTTCGGGCTAAACAACACACCTAATACACTTGTAATAGGTGACACTTATTGTCAGACACACTGATGTCCCACTCACCAGGCTGAACAAGGGGATGATCACTTTGAGCTGTCTGTCAGGTGCCAGGATCCGCCACATAACACATGCACTCAGGTCACTCCAAATCAAGTACAGAAATGGCTCCATCATTCTCCATGCTGGTGCGTAAAACCTCAGACGTTCCTCCCTGGACCACATGACATGATACATAGTGGAACTCTCTGATCATGTAGCCCAGGCCAGTATGACCCTGACCTTGTGTAGCATCTTACACTCACCAAGTATGATGTTACAGTATACAGACAAACTTATCATGTTTAACAGTTGGCTAACATATTGATGTCATTCAAAGGGGATCCAATGTCTGTCAGCCTGGGGTGACATGCTTGACATGCCACATAGCTTTGCTATGGACAGCTTGCACCTGTCACCCTTGGACTTTCAAATACTGACTAAGGCTCTTGCTACCACCATAGTGCCTTTTTTTAAGCGGGGCTCAAAGTACAAACCCACCTCCATAGACATTACAGATTAAATGAAACTAAGGGTAATGCTGCTCAACACCAGATGTGTTACCCTCAAATTGCGCCCACTCAGGACTCTCCTCAGTATGGAGAATAGCGATATCTGTGCACTAACAGACATCTGGTTCAGGCTCCCAAATGCACACCAGCACTACCAGGTTATATTTCATACCATGCTTTCTAACCACAAGACTCGGAACGGCCAACACAAATAGGGGGAGTAGCCATATACATCACAGATACACACACCTCCGGGTTAGTAGCACTGCACGAAGCATTGCAGGCTATACATATGCAACTAATATTGTACAAAACTGCCTTTCAGTTTGTTGCCTGCTACAGACCACCCTCCCAAACTCAGAAACCACACTCGGATCTCGCTTTCCTGGGAACACTGGAGAATATGAAGGTCTCCCTAAACACCATTATATTGGGTGACTTCAAATACCCAAACATTGACTGGGGATACTACTCAAGCCCCAACACCCTCGCCCAGCAGTTGCTACTATTTGTAAACTCATATGCTATGGCACAACCAGTCACCACACCCACAAGAGGGGAAAACATGTTGCACCTGATCATCACCAACATGGGGACTATATGTTTCACACCAGCGATATACCCCTCATTGGTAAGGTCAGAACATACATTTATCTCACTGGACATCCGTATCCCGTCCCCACACCCATCCTGGGTAATCTTGGTGAACTTCTCAAAAGCAAACGTCTCACTTCTCCAAACCAAGGTGGTATCCTTCAGAGACCCTGGGACAGTGGTAAATATGGGTCAGACTGCTGAATTCTTTACATACACATTCTATGGACAGCTAGTGGACTGCATGGATCGTGCTATCCCAAATAACAAGACTCACTCCTCCAATGGCAGGGGACCTGTCTGGTAGACCCCAGTCATTAATAAGCTATACAACGAAAGGAGGAAGCTACTACTTGACAGAGCACAATCCCAGACAGGGAAGGCATCTGTGATCTGTACTAGCAGACAGCTACGATCACTCATGAATTTATCTAAGGCCCGCTTCTAATGGACAATTGCACCAGACATGTAGGACAATCACAAGGCCTTCTTCAGTTATGTCAGGAACCTGGGTGGACACTCACTGATATGCTGTGAGTTACTGCATACTGACCAGACATACCCTGAACCCACTGGCATTGCCAACATCCTGGCAAACAGGTTCAGTGCAGATGTCTCCCCCCCATCCCCCCTAAGGAGCAACTATCCATCCCAACAGAGTGTAACCACCCTGACATCACAAATAAACAGGTTAGTGCTGCCCTCCCCAAAGCAGACAACATAGCATCAATGGGACCAGATGGTGTCCCGGCCTGTGTCTTACATGAGCTTCATGATGGACGTAACCCTCACATTAAGTCACTGTTCAATATCAGAGTTACTACAGGATATGTACCCAAGGAATGGCATACAGTGACAGTGGTCACGCTCCACAGAGTTGGTGCCACAACGGACCACAGACAATATCACCCTATAAGCCTAACTAGCCTGTTCTGCAAAGCTATGGAGCGTATTATCATGGGACTCATACACATAGACATCAGGAACCTACAGACACTGTGTCCTACACATTTCAGCATTGTTGTGGGCAGATCTTGCCTCTTGAACATGTTCATATTCTTTAAACAGTTACCAGGTCCATCGACGTAGGGACGGTTGTCCACACAGCCTACCTGGACCTTGCAAAACCCTTCAACACAATACCCCACTCAGCCATTATGCATAGGCTCACCAGCGTCGATATCGACACATATCTCACATGATGGATTGCTACCTGGATCAGGGATAGCACCCACATGGTCAGTATTGCAGGTGCCATGTCTGACTATACACCAGTTACACGTGGCATCCCACAAGGCTCAGTCCTGGGACCTCTCTTGTTCAGTATATATTTGTCTGATGTACAGGCTAACACAGGAGGGATATGGCTGACCATGTTCACAGATGACTGCAAACTGGGTGCCATAATCAACTCTCCAGCTGGCACATGCATACTCAAACAGGGTCTCACAGAGATGGATAGACTGGTGCCTGAGCCATGGCCTACAGCTAAATTCCATTAGTTGCATAGTCAACCCCTTTGGGAATAACAACATGCCCACACATTACCACATAGGTAGTAATCCATTACATACTGTAGTAGTTGTTAGGTGTTTGGGGACATGACTTGTTCCTACTCTCGCCTTTGACAATCATGGTGCCAAAGTGGTTAGACAGACCTTCTATATAGCCCACCTTATCCCATATGGTTTCACATCTAGATCAAGTGAGGTCATTGTGGCCCTATACTCATCACGACCATGATTGGTTACAATGCCACATTTGGGATGCACCTTAACCGACACCTGCAGCAACTGTAATGGCCACAAAAGTTCCTCAACAAGCAGATCTAGGGATTCCCTGCACCGTTCGGATACAGTAACTCCAGCTCTACTCAGTCGCTTACTGCCTACTCGGATGTGATGTGTGCCTGTTGTTTACGGAAATATCCAACCCAGAATTAATGGACATGCTCCACCTCAGGATATCCGACTCCCTTGGAGTTACACACTCCAGGGACATATACCGCAGCACAGATGTTAATAGGACATGCTGGAGGGACAGATTCTTATCCCAGAGGCTCCACTCACTCCGGATTGTAATCCCGGTTTCGCATAGGCAGAGCCTCCCACTGACCACCTACAGGAGACATCTTGACAAGTGGATGGGTGATCGTATGTTTACCCCTGGGATATCTTCTGGGTCCCTGCTAGACAGAGGCACAATAGACTAAACATAAATGGCCTATCTTGTGTGACCTACTATTCACAGGCACAGTGTAGTAATCTGACAGGGTTGCGAAAGACAAACACACTCTGGCTAGGCTTGTACATGCACTAGGGCAGATAGCCTAGTATCGACCTCTAAACCTATGATAATGTTCGGGATGCACACGGTTTATTGATGATACTGTTTGCAGGTTTTTATCGTCTTTGCTTTCCCACTTTCTATGAACAACTTAGGTATCTGCAGAACATATTTGATTATGACAGGGTTCCACTATATTATATATGCATCTGTTGTCATATAACTGTGAGCACAGGGCAGATTGCTGGATAGTGAGAGGTTCCTGGGTTAACATATGCAACTGCTAGATATGTGTGGCCCACTGCTGTACTCAGACATGGCCTAAGTGTGTGAGCATGCCCAGTTCAGGCTTTCCATGTTTTGTTGCCTGACATTTGTCTTATTTATTCAAGTGTGTGAGCATGCCCAGTGTGACCTTTCAGTATGTTGTTGTCTGAGGTCCACTACATTTGTTGATGTGTGTGAACATGACCAATATTAGCATTTATACTGTGTGTGTTGAAAGTCAGGTTCTAGTCTTACTGCAGGACTCACCTTTGTGTTATAACTCGACAGGGATTATGCTGTGCCTGCAGGATTTCCATGAGATACTTTGCATAGACTTATCAATATTTCTTCACACAAGCTGACCAGTGCAATACTGTCATGGTTTAGTGGTTCAGTACTATGACTATAGTGCACAGTATCCTGGGTTCGAGGCCCATCACTGTTTTATATTTTCATACTGAGCAGAACAGACTGCTTAAGGGTCAGTAGAGCAAATATTAGCATGTTGGCTTTTGTTCAGCTATGCCCTACTTAGACCAAGCTTGTCCGACATTGTTCAATTTAACCAACATTGCTGGACGTTGCCCAATATTACTCAACATTGACCACAGTTGTGCTAGTTGATGTGTGCGATTTTGTTTACATATACTACATGGTGGTAAATACTGTTTAGCACTGCTTTATATTGCTTAACACATGGCAATCATGCCTCAGGTGGTGCTGCAGGGCTGCCTATGTTGGATGCACATACTACACTCTGTATACATGTTTGAAAGCAGGTAGTGTCAACTTAGGCATCCCTTTTACTATATGTGTGAGTCAGAGAGAGGTATCATTTCCAGAGTTCCTACTGAGCCAGTGTATGTGCTATGCGTTGCATCTTTGCCAAGGCCAAAGCATACTGGGCATGCCTCCTTCTGCCTACTGGGGCAGGCTCAGGTTGTTCCTCCTCCGAGTCACGCTCTGCCTGTGATGGCCTTGGCAATGGTGGGGGGGGTGCTGCTTGGGACAGGCCTATGCTGATCCTGCTGCAGCTGTTTTTTCAGGATCATATTATGTAGCATAGCACATACCATGACAATTTGGATACATGTAGTTGATGAGTACTGCAAGGCTCCACCGGATGTGTCCAGGCACTGGAACCATGACTTGAGTAGCCCAAACACACACTCGATTACATTTCGTGTTTGTGTGTGTGCCTCATTATGGCATTCCTGTTCAGGTGTGTGTGCGTTTCTGATGGGTGTCATCAGCCACGGCTCCAGTGCATAGCCAGCACCCCCCACTAGGTGACCATGTGGGATGTCCCCGTTGGCAAATATCTGGTACATCTGCGTCAGATGCCAGATATAGGAATCATGGTAGCTTCCAGGGCAGCCAGCACACACATTCAGTATTATCACAAACAACCTGGCAGTTGATGGAGGGGAAGCCCTTGCGGTTGAAGTAGACCCTATCCCGCTCACCAACTGGTGCTTTGATGCGTATATGCGTGCAGTTTATTGCACCCACTACCTCAGGGTATTCCACTATTTGCTGGAAGAGACGCATATTGCTGGCCAATACCTCACGGGAATTGGGGAAATATACATGATCACCGACATGTGCTGACATGGCATCCAGGAACTGGTGCAGTATCCTGGATGCTGATGCCTGTGATATCCCCATCATATCACCAGATGGTCTCTGGAAGGTACCTGTTGCTAATATTTTTAGGCCGACACATACCTTAGTTTCCACTGGGATGGGTTCCCCTCTTTTGGTTCTGTGTGTGAGGCGTGGAGTGCACAGCTCAACAATTTGCTGCAAGAGGTCTCTGTCCACTCTATAGCGCTCCACTATCTCCAGCTCATGTAGCCCCTGGTAGGTTACCCTGGGCCTGTACACTCTTCTCTGTCTCCTCACTGTGGGTTGTCCAGCAGCATTCGCATTGTCACCACCCTCAGCATGTTGCATATGTAGCCTTATAACAGCAATGGCAGCCCCTAACATTTCTTTGTCTCAGTAAATCTTTTTCAGTTTTCACTTCTATTAGCATACTGTGGTGTTGCAGTGTCTCTTGAGAGAAACATAAGGGGCTGTTGTTTGCAGAGTTTTAAGTGCTGGGCTGGGCTAGTGTACTGCCTGTGTAATTGCCTGATTCTTATTGATTTCAGCTGCTAGCTCTGCTAGTACTCCCTGGTAGCTTCCTACCATTTGTTGTGCTTCTTTTTTCATTTCTGTTTCCTCGGGGGGGGGGGGGCAGCACCGTGCACACAAGCGTAAACATGTGCACACCAGCTCACATACGCGCACACATGCTTACACGGACAAAAACTTGCTTATTCTTGTTAAAACGCATGCACACCACCGCAAACACGCTTACAACTCTTTAAACAGCCTTATACATGCTTACTCCGGCTTAAATACGCGCTCTCATGCTTACACGTGCGCACACTGTCTTACTCGGGTTTACAGGCACGCACACACGCATGCATACCCACTCAGCAAGAAACTTTAGTGTTATCCACGGCATACACCTTCAATTTCTTGCCTTTACCTAGCCTACCTGTTGACACACCTCTTTCAATGATGTGTAAATGACAGCTGACACATGTCACTCTGCTCCAATGAGCTTCACTTCTTTCATACATACCCCCCTCATGATGTCACTTATCTTCTACTCTGTTACTGCCCTTATCCTACTCCTACACTCCACTGACTGTGCTCATTAGCTATGTAAACATGCAATTCACTATCCTAACCCTCATTTACATAGGATTGCATACTAATGCTTTGTTACATCTCTTAGACTGAGCTTCCCCCCTTAGCAACCTCTACTCGGTGGCCATGTTGTCTTCAGCCTGCCATTCACATGCATTGTAAATTCATATTAGCATTAAAATCCACATTTATGGATCTTCATTATTGATTTTCTGGTTTTTAGAGTGCAGCGCATTTGCACGGCGCTGTGCTACGCTTAAACCCCGGAGATTGGGATGAAAAAAAAAAGTTATTATTTTTTTTTTTTGCATCACTTAACGTTGCCAATTGCCATATTTTTGGCCATTGGCATGCTTCCTCATGTAAATGCATCCTTGTTATGGAGGTGTCACGGCTCCGTTTTGCTATTTGCAGAACTGTACTCAGTTGTCAACTGAGTACATTTCTGCAAATAATACTACTCCTACTCGGACAGGTTCGGGTTTCCTGGATCGCAAATTTACCTCATTTGCATAGCTTTTGCCTGCAATTGAGGTAATTTACATATCCAAGCCCTGTCTTTGTAGAACTCATTTTAGGAGCTCTGTTGCACGCCCCTACCGGCTGTTCCTGGATCGCTTGGCGGACATGTTGGCTGCATGGAGTCTTACTCTACTCTTAGGCTCCGTGCAAGCCTTCATGAATCTGGCCCCTTGTTTTCATCAGCTAAGGGAGGTTAACACTGTTATTTGCTAGGAATATTTTTTAGCACATTTAGTCACTTACCATCATCTTTTTACCTTCTGCTGAAATCAAAGTTGTTGTCCCAAGCTACTGCTTCTATTGTGGGGAAGCTGCAAACAAAATATAAAATATCATTAAATGTAGCACGATAAGACTCAAAACAAAACTTTTCATCAGTAACGATGCTGGAAAAAGAGTAATCTTTTTACAAATGCTGCAAATCTGCTTGCAAAGATGAAAAGAAAGTCACCTTTGTCAAATCTAAATTAGAGCAAAACTTCAACATCAAAGATTTAAAATCTGCATTATCACCTTTGCAAAATGCAATAATTGCTGTTGTAGCTCAACTGTCAGATATTAAAAGTTCACTAGCACCGATGTTTTCAAGAACAGAAAAATCAGAAATTAGGATTCCACTTTATGGAGACCAACTTTACCAGGTTTGGATGGACATCTACTTACAAGGTGAAGTTTTAATTGCCATCAAATTAAAAATACTAGATTTAGAATCATGTAGCCTCAGATGCAACTTATTATTCATAAGCATTCCAGAAAGTATTATCAAACAGAACTAATCCAAACAATATTGGAAATAGTAAATTATTTGTTAGACAAGGGGGAAAGAAACACCTAGCACCATAAATGGAAGATAACACTGTGGTTTAAGGCAATATCAAGATAGCTGTTCTCCAAAGCTAGTATATGTCAAATTTCTTAACTTCTAGGATGTGTCAAGCATCATATAACATATAAAAACAAAAGAAATTTTACATGTAATGGCCGCAAAATTAGAATCTCTCAAGATCTCCCATTACCATATAAACTTCAAAGGCAGAAACTTTTTCCCTGTTGTACCTACCTTATCCAGAACAAGATCCAATTCCAAATGCTCTTTTAAGCCAAATTATTCCTCACTTATGGATTAACTAAACATCAGATGACATCTCCAGAAGAAGCAAAAATCTATTTTTGTGAAAATCTTTAACTTTAAACCTGGACCATGACTATTACATTTTATTGGCTGGTAAATTTTGCTACAGAAGATAACCATATTTACAACATACAGCTTTTTTTCCAGGTAACACTGCATTAAAAAGAGAGTCAGATATGATCTTATACAGATGTATATGACTAAAAAGTTGTTTGCTATGTCTCTTTACTTTAAAATATCTTTGGGGCATTACTAAGAGAAATGTTGTGCTTCCTGAGGAAGACAGGAATGCATCTGGTTTCCAGATGTATATTTTGAATTGGAACAAGTAAATACCTGGTAAATATTTATTGTCTGGGTACACAGGAAGCAGTTTTCCATCACATTATTATACATTTTGCTCATAACTAAGATGTAGACAAGGTAAGGTATCACATATTCTATGCCTTGCAGATCTTATACATGATAGTTCATTGTTTGTGCTATTGTATGGGGGGTTTCTTTTAATAAAATCTTTAACAAAGGTTCTCTACTTATTTTATAAAGTAATTATTTCACATATTAAAGCTTCTCACAAGAAAGTTCTGTGTTAATAGATATGTGTTACTGTAAATAATATAAATTCATAGAATTTAACTTTAATTTATAAAGTTCAATAAAATGTATTCAACTGCAAAAGATGTTATTATAGATGCAATTTCTTTCCTGGTTTTACTTTTTAAATATATGAGAAGGAGGTACACTGTCTGATAGTTGCATGTGCTTTTTCCACTTGCTTATGATGTTGTTGGTTTTTATTCTTACTTATTGTTGCCTCACCTACAGGGATAGTATAATTTTTTATGGACTAAGACTGTTAATATTTTTCTATCTCTTAAATACTTAATTTTATACTTTCCTCTTAGCATATGAGGGAGGGGGATAGGCTCTTCAGGATTAGGAAAGGAAAGAACTGTTACTGCTTACCAGTACTTCTAATGTTTTAAAGATATATGTATTATATGACATTAACACTCAAGTTGCATTCCTTATTAAATTGCTAGTTGACAGATTAATCATACAATTAGATTCTAACATCGTACAAGCCTACTTATTTTTTGTTTTTATCTCATGTTATCCACAATTATAAGATGCGCATAACAATGTACTTATGCTACTTAAAGATGATAGTTGAACATAAAAGGTTTACAGCAAACTTCAGAAATTCAAAAAAAAACCTTTTCTTCACCTAGCTTTCAAGTATTAAGCTCACATTATTTTAGTACAAGAAATGCATATGACTAATAATCAGTGGTCTTATGTTAATAAAAAAAAATATGGAACAAAACTAGTAAAGCTAGCTTTCCTATCTAATTAAATCAAATATCTCAGGAAATATACTGGAAAGTAAAACTGATTTAGATAGTATATAGTACTACAGTGTGTGTAGTTTAAAAGAGTTAGATAAACCCCTAACAATAGTTACTGTGCATGTTCCATGTTCTAATCAGACTGATTTCATAATGGATTTGTTTGACAGTATTTCTAAATTTAATTAGTATTACTTTCTATTTAGGGGAGATTGGAATATAGTCATTGATCCAAAGATAGATAAAGCAGGGACTATTTCTTGCAAGAGCACCAATGCCACTTTAACCATACTAGATTTCATGAATACATTTGAAGTTACAGCTTCAATGAGATTCGCTGATCTAAAGAACATACGTTTACTTATTATTCACCATGTCATAAGTCATGGTCTAGAACTGATTTTTTTTAAACTTCTAAATAAACAACTTCATTATACATTATCTTTCCACAGAACCAAGAACAATCTCAGACCACTCCAGAATCCACATAAAGCTAATCTTCAACAATGTTATCTGTATTTATGCATTTCCAAAATTATAGAATCTCAGTATAAACATTCAGTATGAGATCTTAGACATGAAATTAATTCCTACTATATTTTACAACTCTTTACTAGATTATACAGAAAATGCAAATATTCAATTGGCCTCTTTAAGAACTCAGATTACAGGATTTCAAATTAGTAAGGCAATTTATGACAAAAAGGAAAATAACAAATACATCAATAAACTAAACAATAATCTAAAGGCCCTTTACTCCCAGCAGTTACATTATTATAAAGCTGACAAAGAACAAAAAAAATCAAGAAATTCAACAAAGATAGTTATATTTCAGTCTAAACAGCTATCTATATATGGAATCAAAGTGTTGGCACCTTATTTAGAATGGACTCAACCCCCTTTGCAGTCCCTACCCAAAATATTACAATTAGATGAAACTCCCAATAAAATTATGGAAATTGTTGAGAATAATAAAAAATATACAAACCATAATGACAAAATTGAATTATTTTTCAACTTATTCCACCAAATTTACAACACTAAGCCCATATCCAAGACTCAGGAAGAAATGATTAACTACTTAAACTGTTTGTCATTCCCGTCACTAAATTCAGACCAACAAAAAAAGTTTAAAACAATCCAATCTCATTAAATGAAATACAACATGTTATAAAAACAATAAAACTCAAAAAAGCCCCGGGTCCAGATGTCTATCCTGTGGAATTTTATAAAATCTTCCAATATATTTTATCAAAACTTTTATATTTAGTTTTTGACAATATTCTAAACTTTGGGATTCGTGACCTTTATTTAAACCAATCAAAAACTATGTTAATACCCAAACTGAATAAAGATACATCTGATATTCATAACTGTTAGCCTATTGTACTTCTAAACAGTGATAGTAAAATACTCTTTATAATAGTTGCTAATATAATAAAAGCTATTCTACCTTCAATAATTTTGCCACTGCAATGAGGCTTTATTAAAAATGGGCAAATCTCTGATCAAACCTTAACTATGTGTGCCTAAAACACTAATGTAAGGAGGGAAAAAAACTAAAATGCTTTGTCAATTGATGTATCAGATGCATTTGACAGAGTAAAATTCTCTTTTCTATGTTTGGTCATGGGTAAATTTGGTTGTCCGAACAACTTTATAACATATATTAAAATCCTGTATACTAATCTATCAGCACCATTATGTATCAATAAGTTACTACTGAAACCCATTTATTTAAACAATAGAGTAAGGCAAGGGTGTCCTCTGTCTCCCTATCTTTTCAACTTATACCTTGAACCATGATTTCTATCATTAATTCAGAAATCATATTACAATATCTCATCTTCTCATGGTATTAAAATTCCTTTTACTGCATCTGCAGATGCCACTAACATCTACCTGAGTCTGCCAAACACAGTCCTCAAAAATTTCATTCAATTACAATGTTTCATCTTTTCCAGACTACACAATGAATTTGGAAAAATCTTTCCTCTTTTGAACAACCATCCCTTCATTGACCCTTCATGTTTGAGTGGTTTACAAATAATGCATTACTGTACATACTTAAGTGTAGCATTGTCAAAAAGATTGCACAATAGAGGCCCAACAAAGTTTAACAATTGCGGTCCTGCGTTCATGCAGACATGCAGCTATTTTCCAAAATTAAATTTTCACTTTTAACAAAGGTGGCCATTATCAAAATTAATATTTTTGCAAAATAGCTATTCCAATTGGGTTTATATTATGTTATATATAATGTCTTTTCATCGACCCGTAAAAGTCGAACTCTTCTAATACAAAAACCTGAATGAGTGAATGCTTTCCCTGGGAAAGAAATCGCTAACCCTACCATGAACTACACACTACTTTAAGCATAACAAAGTGGGGGGCTGTGACCCCCATACCCCCCCTTACTAAATATACCAACTCTGAGATCACACTACAGTGGGGAAAAGTTCAAACTCATAAGAATGGCCAAGCAGTTTCTTTCCCAGGGAAAGAATTCACTCATTCGGGTGTTCACTATTATGACAATTCGACTTTTACGGGTTGATGAAAAGTCGTTCGATATAACGACTTTTTCATAACGTAATATACACCCATTCCAATTGAAATCCCTTAATTTATGTATAGCTCATAACAAATCAACTAGCACAGAATAAGCCCTTCCAAAATGTATTTGGTTTGCAAAGTAAATTAGAGTCAAATATTCGAAACATACCTATCCTAAGCAGTTAAGAGGATTAAATTTACTAGATTTTTACTTATATCACTTACGTAAAAATCACAGCAGGAACAACAACGTAAATCTACCAAAAGGTACAGGACGGCACAACGAGTCTACAGTTTGAACAGGTCCCAATTTATTGATAAAAAAATGAACAACACAAATTGTCCAGAACAAACTCTATAATAACGAAGTTAGGTGCTTTCATCTGTCTTATGCAGACTTCCTCAGAACTGCCATTATCACGTCAATATGCTTTTTATACTTGATTTTGGCGCCAACATTTTTCAAAAATTTAAAGTGATACCTTCATAATACAACATTGTTCAAAGCAACTAAAAATATATATATATATATATATATATATATATATATATATATATGTTAAATTAATTCACACTGTCCTAACACTTAATGTTCCAAATGTGCAAAACAGTCCTTCTACTTAAAAAATGTATATACACAATGATTAAATACAATCACTCTTACTATATCTTCGACATTAAAATTTTTTTAAAAAAATCATAATCTTATCCATGAATTATACAATAATATGCAATAAATTGATATTAATTCGTATTATGTATACAGTTTATAAAATTATAATAATAATAATAATTCTATGCGAGGCATAGAAATGGTTTTATACTAATGTAGTCATTAATACCTGGAGACCTAAGGGCATCTGTAAATATTTGCCATTTGCTCTCTTTCATGGCTAACATACCCTTAACATCACAACCCCTTGTTGTCATCTCCACCTGATCTGTTATAGTGAATTTAAAACTATGTGTGTCCCCATTTTGTACTATATGTCTACATAGGGCATTCTTCTTATCTTTTTTCTTAATACAATACATGTGGTCATATATACGACGTCTTAACTGTCTTTCCGTTTTCCCAATGTAGAACACGGAACATGCCTCACAAGTGGCAATGTATACCACAAATTTTGTATTACAGTTTCCTGCCCTCCCTTTGATATATGTTATATTAAATTTTTTTAATTTAAATTCTTCTTTCTCATTTATATATCTACACTGTTTGCCTGTACCGCATTTCACAGTGGCTTTTCTCTTCACTCCATCATTTCGTGTGTTATATTCAATCATCCTTTTCAAATCTGGACCTGTTTTCTAAACAAATTGAGGAAATGTACCTACTTTCTGTACTATATTTTCGTCCATAGTAATTAACTTCCAATGCTGTTTAATGATGTTCTCAATATATTTCACTGCAGGTGAATACATTAACACACACACCCTGTAAGCTGGATCCTTTGTATCATTGTTTTTTTGTGCAATGAAATTGCCTAATAAAGGTTTATACTTCCTACCCCATTCCAACCTAATGTACCTTACTACATCATTTAATAAATATTCTGGGTAACCTCTTACACTAAACATTGACCTAATATATTGTAATTAATGCAACATTGTATCCTTGGTGGAAGACATACGGGCAGCCCGAATACACTGCCCTTTGAATATATTTTTAAAGACCTGTGTGGGATGGTTACTACTGAACTCCAAATAATTATTCAAAAACGTGTCTTTTCTGTGTATACTAGATACAAACCCATCGTCCTCATGCCTAATGTAAGTGTCCAAATAAGCAATACCTTTAACATTATAGTTGTATGTGAATTTTAAAAAATCCGTAGTGTGGTTAAGATATGTAATGAAAGAATCTATGAGGTCTGAAGAACCATCCCATAATAAAAATAAATCATCCAAAAATCTCATGTAGTACTTAACATGTTTAAAATATTCACAGTTAAATAGATGTTCCGTCTCCCATTCTAGCATAACTAAATTTGCGTATATGGGGGCACATGAAGCCCCTATAGCAACACCTGTTGTTTGTTTAAAAAATTCATTCTCAAAATAAATATAATTGTGGTCCAATATTAAACCCATCATATCAGTAATAAGGCATATCTTGTCCCATTCCAAATTGGAAAATTTTCTCAAACCGTTACTACAGTATTCTAGACCAACCTCCTTCGGAATGCTTGAAAAAAGGTCTGTTACATCAATAGTTATAAAAATAAGATTATTGTTCTAAATTTCAGGTGTCAAATTGCTAAGAAACACCCAGGAATCCTTAATCAGATGGGAAACATTATTGTAAACTGGTTTAACCCATCTATCAATAGCAACACCTATAGGGAAGGTTTTAGACTTGCTTCCTGATATGATCGGTCTAAAAGGGGGACTTTCCAAATTTTTGTGTATTTTAGGGATACCTACAATGGTAGCCAATGTAGGATATTCAACCTTCAAAAACTGGTAAACCTCTTCAGTAATTCTGTGATCAATGTAATATTCTTCTAAAGCTAGGTCATTGCGTCTATACCCGATATTAACTTCATTAAGGGAAATGGCTTCTTATTTACCAGATTGATACAGTATATTGTATATTTCTTTAAAATAATCAAATTTGTTGTAAATAACAATTCCACCCCCTTTATCGGGTTTCATGACCCTCACTTGGTTGTTGTTAATGAGTGTTTTCAAACATACTCATTCACCTGCAGTCAAATTGTCTTTCCATTCCATACTTTGTCTAAGATTCATCCTATAAGTTCTATAAAAAACTGTAAATATCTTGACTAACTATTTTCTCGAAACTCCCTATAACAGGATTACTTGTAGGAATGTAAGTACTTTTGTTCTTAAGAATGTTTAAATTCCTTTTACAGCTTTTTCTGTTATCAAATTCTTCCTTCTCAAACTGAATAGCTAAGTTCAGTCTGCAACAAAATAGTTTAAATTCAGTGATAGTGTCCAATAAATTGATGTCAACTGTAAGTATAAACTTCATTCCCTTAGAAAATAATTTGTAAAAATCTTCAGAAATAGCAAAATTGGTGTAATTAAATACTTTGAAACCATTGTATGTAGTAATAATATTGTCCTTACCCCTTGGAGGTACCATATCTAGCCTTTCTACATGAACTTGACTCTTTTCTAAAATAGCTAATGATCGTATGTTGTCACTCATGATAAAATCTTGGTCATGTATTATATTACCATTGTCATAAGCTGTTACCTCCTTATCACGTATTCTGTTGTTGTCATGAATGGTTATCTCTTTCTCCTGTTCCGAGGTGTGAATGAGTTTTTTGATGGAGGGCCAATTCTACCTTTATAAGCATTCACCTCACCTTCTACAGTAATTTCATCAGATCTGTACTGTCTACCCTTCTCTCTATCCTGTCTGACCTTAGGCCAAGTGTATGCTCTGTGGTGTGTCTATTGATCCATATCACAAACAATTTTCCTTCCTTTCCTGTTGTATATAGCCCATGCTTTTTGATCAGCTTGGGTAAATTGCTTCTCATATAACTCAGTCCATTGTGTGAATAATTCATGAATCACAATTTCCTGATTTAAAATATCAACATCATGTATCAGTTGTGTTATTTTTTCATCATTCTTCTTAATTAATAAAATAATATAGTTATACCCAAAGCTGTCAAATAACAAATTGAACTAATTCTTGGTTCTAGTGTTTAAATCAACCCCCATAAGTATTTTAAAAAATCTAATACCCTTAGGAACAATTTTCAGGGAAATGCATTTAGTAAAATACGCATTTTCAATTTTTAGATTCTTAATACACAATAGCTTTTTGCCTAAACAATATATCTTTTCTTTAATGGTAACATTAAAATCGTTAGTACAGTTGTCAATCACACTATCATTTCTGTCATTTCTGTCATATTTTGTAAATTCATAGTCGTCTTTTAAAAAACATTCTAAATGGTCACCAACAGTGGCACTCATTGGTTTGACTTTACTTTTGTAATTGTCAGTAAATTTTGCCTTATAACTCTTGCACCCTTTACTATTGTGAGCAATAGAATTATTTATGTTAAGATCAGTACCTTTTGAATTGTCCACATGTGTTTTCGATATACCAGCATATGTTTTCAAAGTCATTGGGCGTTTAGGTCTCTCTCCCTGCCTTTCCATTTTGCTGTGCACGTGGAACATACTGAAATCAAAAGTAAACTCGTTGAGAGAGTTTTTACTGGTGTCTCTGCATCGACTCAATGTAGGTCCACCTGAAGAACGATTTAAAAAGCGATTTTCATCCATAGTAAATTGCCTTTGACCATTGGGTATCTCGCAAAGTGAACTGGTGTTTATCCTTGCGAGAACCTCCACGCTATTGGTTGAAACCACTTCGAAACCTCCCGGTACTTCCGGCTGTAGTTCACGTGTTTTTTCTGCTTCAGTAGTACTAAGTGCAGCTAAAGTACATCCAACCAAAGCTGCCAAACGGGCAGTGTGAATTAATTTAACATATTATATATATATATATATATATATATATATATATATATATATATATTTTTTTTTTTAGTTGCTTTGAACAATGTTGTATTATGAAGGTATCACTTTAAATTTTTGAAAAATTTTGGCGCCAAAATCAAGTGTAAAAAGCATATAGACGTGATAATGGCAGTTCTGAGGAAGTCTGCATAAGACAGATGAAAGCGCTTAACTTCGTTATTGTAGAGTTTGTTCTGGACAATTTGTGTTGTTCGTTTTTTTATCAATAAATTGGGACCTGTTCAAGCTGTGGACTCATTGTGCTGTTCTGTACCTTTTGGTAGACTTATATCACTTAATAATAGGAGCACAGAATATGTTTTTTTCTCAGTTAGACACAGTCTCAAAAACTAAATACAACATCATGGATTAAAATTTAATATACATGTTTATCATCCTATAATGTTAATCTTCTCTCAATCCCCTTTCTAAAAACAAAGTATATTCAAAATATAAATATCCACTGCTTCTTCAGGGACATGACAAAAGACTTTCATAAACTCATGGCCTATCAAAAGTTAGATAACTATTATTTAATTATTCAACATATCCATCTTAACCCTAATATCTTGATAGGAGGTAAAATGAGTGATCATTCTAATTTCCATAAAATGCAACAAAATTCAATATGGGTTCTTGCAATCCTCAAAGCAAATTCAGCAGATGAACTAAGGTCCATTTTAGAACTTCAGAAAGAAAATCTCCCAATACTTAATCAAATCTTATATGACATGAAATCTTATTTTAATTTTATTCATGATATATTCTAAAATTTGCTCAAAAGTTTCTAGAAATACTGACGCAAAACAGGGCAAAATCTAATGCATACAAAGTTGTATTAAACTCCAAGGTTAAAACTCATATATATGCTCACTTGAGATAAAGATAGATTGAGACAATCTTAAAATCCAATCTATTATACAATCTATATCTTATAGTAAAAAATTAATCACCTTAAAAATATTCTATACCCAATTTATGATTTAAAAAAAATGTTTAGCCCACATTTGTTCAAAAAAAGTGTTATTCAGTCCTTACTTCTCCACCTGGTGCTGGTTGTGGCAAGGAAAAAGCTGACATTCTACAAATGTTTTTGTTTTGTAAACCAACGGAAAAGATTTTGTCTCTCTTAACTACTAGAATCATGACTAACATAGTAGGCATTAACTGCATAGATTGCAAACTAGCCATACTATTCCTTTCCCCAATGGATATACAAAGAAAACATGTATTCAAACTTTTTATCTGTTTCTCATTTTAAAAGCTCTAAATAGTGTAAAACTGGTCACATCCAGAATCTTTATACTGGAATAGTTTTAAGGAAGTGTTCTATAAACATCTAAGCATGATTAACCAAATCATGCATCAAATCAATCCATAATGAAAAATATACATAGAAATAATTAAATCAAAGGGGGATAATGAACAAATGTAAAAATCATATATATATATATATATATATATATATATATATATATATATATATATATATATTCTTAGAGAGTGTGTAAAAAATTCAAAATAAAACACGTCTCTCTTAACATGAGTTATGGATTGATTTGATGCTTATTTGATGGTTTGGTGCCTTAAACCGAGGCTTGGTTTTTGTGAATAGGAAATTATGTCATCATTTGTGAACATATATAAATTCATGTATTTATTTTTTTCTTTTGTTTGAAGAAGTTTATATTCAGTAAACAAAAGCGTTAACTTTTATCATTGGTCCAGTGTGGTTTGTCCTCTATAATTTGGTGTTTTAAGTTTGCAGTTTCGCTTTTTACCAGTTTTTTGTTTTTATCCATTAGTTACCTACTTGTAAATGTAAATAACTTTGATTATAATGCATTCACGATCACCATAAATATAGTCTTAATCTAGTCCTGTCTATTATTGGTAAATTTGACCTATATATGATCTGTAATCACTATTGACTAGTAATTTAACAAATTAGTAAATATGTTTGACTAAGATGTTCTGGTTTCATCTTTAGCAGGTAGCTGTTTTAGAACTGTACATATTGTAAACAGTTCTTAGTAGTTAGAAATAATTTAGGATTATTCATATGATAGGCTTTACTTGTTTATATCCTATATTATATACAGCAGTTTATATCACAATTTATATTTTGTTTCTATCTTATTTTAGATAGTTAATTGGTATGAAGATAAATACCTAATAATAATAATATTGTGAGGTAAATTCAGAGCAGATGATGGCAGATTATGACCAAACAGGATATCCAATACATTTAATATTAATAATGAAGAAAATATACTCTCAAATCAATCACATGTAAGAATTTCAAAATTAAGAGATATATTAAATGGTTCTCCATTAAAAGGAGAGTCAAGCAGAAATGCTTATCAGAGCTATGACTTTTTAAATATACATAAATTCCAGCTTGAAAGGATGGTTTAAACAAACGTTTGACATTCCAAATGTTGCCAATACTAACTGTTCAGCAATCTACTATGCCAGTGTATTATATTGTTTACTTTACCTTATAAGCCCGGATTCATGACTGCCTTCATCACATGCTAATGATGTGTGCATGTTGTGTAGTGGCAAGCTTGCATTGGTATTCATTAAATAGTTCTACACATCACACCCAGATACTAATCATGGATAACTGGCAGAATATGCTGATGAAGGCATAAGTAGGGGAAATGCATGCTAATGAAGTATTTCAACATGGCAGATTGATTGAGAAATATATAAACATAAATGAATACCACGCACTCCCTTTTGGCCTCAATTCCAATACTTTTTGGAATACAGCCATAAACTCACTTAGAATAAAATGTTAGGGGTTGGTACTGTTATCATTAAACTGTATGTGCAACCAGCTTTAATGCAAGGCACTGCTATTGTTGCTACTCCCAGACCTTGGCTGTGAAGATTATTCTTCAGGCTATGTTTGACTTATCATGGACATCATGATACAGAAATTGTAAAGTGCTACAGGGCTGATAGGGACACTTTAGAAGAAATATGTAACCTCTGTTGCCTTCACATGAGACTCTTGGGAAATCATGGGGAAGCCCTCCCAGTTGAAACCAAGGCATGTATAAGATTATACACATAAGCTAAAGGCACTTTTTAGAGGCCCAAAATGCATAAATTAGGGATGTCTTATATGTCAGCCTCAAGAATATTGTATCAGTTTCTAATTGTAATGTTATAGCATGTAAAGGATCATATCTGCTTATCACATACCCCAGTAGAGAGAGCTACCACCACGCAATACTTCGATGTCATAGCACACTTTCCTGAGGTAGGAAAGGGCAGTACTCTACCAGCTGTCAGGTGGCCTGCAATGCCCAGGAGATCATCTACAAAGTGTATTCAGGTAACCCTGGAAGTTTACATAACTCACATATGCCACACATGTGACCTGTAGTTACATACAGGCATGTAGTGGGTGATGCAGGTTATACAGCAGAAACTTGACTCAATTGAGCAAGGATACAATGGTACACATACTCAAACTTAGCAATCGTATTCAGCATGTATTTGGCTTACTCAAATCAAGGTTCTGATGTCTCAATCCTTCTGGTGGTGCCCTGCTGTATGACCCAGCCATATCAGCAAAGATACTCACAATGTGTGCCATGTTGCACACAATATAATTGTCATGAAACAGCTACAAAAAGGACAAGATGAAAGATCACAATTTCCAGCACTGTAGGCAATGCTAGCAAGGGCCATTAGATACAGAGGAGGAATTTGAGAAAGAAACAACAACAGTAGATGATCCTGGCACATATAGGCATGAACAATCTACTATGGCCCTGGCAGGGGACACTGTACACACTCAGTACCTAAGTGACAACATAAGAAGTGAATCATATACAAACAGTAACAGTGATGCATCAAAATTAGCTTCCTTTATTACCCATATATATTTTTTTCTGAGAGCAGAGTCAACTCCAGAAGAGGCAACTTGTAGCAGCAGCATTAACCATGGTAAGTGATGGGTCTGTAAAGAAGAGAGATAACTGACCACCCTCCTGCACTTGTTATATGTCAGTAAGATAAAACATGACATAGCTATACAGGAATGTCAGCAGTAATGCATGAGTGACATATGCAACATAAATACTAATCTGCCCAATAGTGCGCCTCACACACTAAAGTTACCCAGTGTAGACACCCCAATAGTAACAGGGAAATCCAATCAACTTTCACATAAGGTGTTAAGCAAGCACTAATTACTAACTTGTAGGACTGCATTACTAAGAATACAATGCAAATACAATGGGGATCAAAACGTACATAGCAATGATTTTTAAAACTGAGCAGAAAAATAAATAGTACAATACATTTAATTACAGCAAGCATCATCATAGTAATCAAGTATTAGCTGTCCACTCTCTGCATCAGACATAGGCAACCCTCACTCACAAAGAAATGTGCAAAGGGCAGAGGGCACATGAATCATCATCATCATTTGCAGAGGGTGGGGTGGGGGAGTTTACAGGAAGGCAAGCCTGATAAGAAAAAAATGTGTGTGAGTGAAAAATGTAGTTAACAGTAAGTATCCATTTTCAGAGCTCATAGCAACAGTTGTAAATCATTCAGTAGTAATGTTTATAGACATATTTGTGTGAATGTCAGTTTGTGTGTGTGTGTGTGTGTGTGTGTGTGTGTGTGTGTGTGTGTGTGTGTGTGTGTGTGTGTGTGTGTGTGTGTGTGTGTGTGTGGAGCTGGATCCAACACTAGGTGACCAAGGCAGTCAGCTAAGGCCCATTGGCTGGGAGGGCCCCATGTTGGCATGGAGGAGGCCTACTGGTCAGGAGTATGTCATATTTATTTTTGTAATTTAAAAAAAAAAAATTTTTTAAAGGCATTCTTCATTAAGAACATCCTTTGCTTTCGGTCGCAGTATGTGTCATTATCACACAGACATATTCCTTTCCACGTTCCATGTATGTAGCATACTTGACTTTGATGTAGGGGTGCTGAGTATGTGCTCCTTTTTGTCAGACACCTACTAACTTTGAGCCATTTATCAGTTTACCATCCACTGTCTATTGCAATATTATCAGTTTACAATTTTTTAATGTAATGTAGACTATTCTTCAAGGGTAGCAGGCACTGAATTTGTAGCTGAAACACTGAAATATAAAGTTGTTTGTTAGCAGAAACCTCTTCATTAGTTACATATCTCTTTAATGTGGAGTTATTTAGATGACGTTTACTTCTGTATAGATTGTGCGTTTTGACTGATACTGGTGGACTGTAATGACAGACGTTTTAGTGGCCTTTTATGGATGAAATGCTATGAATTGGCCCATTTTGTCATTATTGGATCATATATTTTGTTTCACTGCTTACTGGAAAAATATACAAAACTACAAATTGAAAACATGGTGATTCATAACTTGGGCTAAGCATAAATTCCTTAAGATTCCAAGAGCAGAATAAGTTATTTCTTACATTTTTATTTCATTGAATTGCACTTTTGTAACACTTATAAGTGTGCTGTACAGTTAATCTACTACATTTTGCACTGTTATAAAGGCTTGTTTACTGTTTCACTGCATTTATGTACTGTTATATGCTGTTTTAACTGTATTTCTCATTGTTAGATATGGTTTCATTACACCAATTGCATGTTTACTAAATTACTTAACTGTAAACTGCTCTTTCACACCGATAGTTGTATTTTCTGTTTGGGAGTGCTCTACCTGTGCCTTTCTATGCATTTTTTAGGTTTCTGTGTTCTAGGTAGAAATCATATAACTGATTTGTTTGCTGTTAAAAACATTTTCTAGAATCTCCTTGCTCCTTTATCTGTTTAAAACTTTCATTTAGTGGCTACAGCTAGTAGCTGTAATTGTTTGCCACCTGCTGTCCTATTGTTGTCTTCTTCTTATACTTGATGGCTTTGCAGTTGCCCACCCATGCTGTATATTTGATCTTGGACATTCCTCCTAGTCTAGTGTCATTAGTTCATGCTACCTAATGCAGAGAGAACAGTTGAGAAGGCCAACCCACTTAGATTGTTAACCTTGAATTATCTTCTGTTCCAGCTTTCTCCATTTCCACTTTACTAAAAAAAAAAAAAAAATCTAAGCTTGTTTCCCCCTTTTCCTGTGACTAGTCTAGCCCGTATTTGCTGTATTCAGGACTGTTGTTAAGCTCCTGAGCCCCCCACAGGCCTTTCTGTGTTAGAGGGAAACCCTCTAGCTTATCAGAGGGAGTGGTAAGCACTAGGTAACCTATCTACCACATAAGGAGTGGTTTCTGGCCCGGAAATTGTAGTTATTGGCCATTTGGGTAGTTTTTTCCATCTCTGTCAACTTCCTGATTTAAAAGCTCACATTTGCACTTGTTCCCCCTTTCCTGTAACTAGTCTAGTCCAGATACAGATTTGCTGTATCCAGGACTGTTTGTAAGCTCCAGAGCCCCCTCAGGCATTTCTGTGTTGGAGGGAAGCCTTCTAGCACATTAGTGGGAGTGGTAAGCACTAGGTAACCTATCTGTCAGATAAGGAGTGGTTTCTGGCCCAGATATTGTGGCTTATTGGCCTTTTGGGCAGTTTCTTCCATCTCTTTCAACTTTCTGGCTTAAAAGCCTATGTTTGTGGTTGTTTCCCCCCTTTCCTGTAACTAGTCTAGCCCAGATACAGACTTGCTGTATCCAGGACTGTTTGTAAGCTTCTGAGCAGTGTCAGAGTCTGCTCTTCAATTTTTCCCTTAGATCTACTAGTTTTCTCCTCTCCTGTACTTATACTAGCTTATTTGTCTAGCACTTTACCAGACTTCTTGTAGCAATTACTGTAGCATGCAAAGGTGTTACCAGCACTAAACATTCTACAAGGAAACAGATCCAGTACTTATTATGAATGCCCACCCTTACAGACATGTTTAAAGGTCAGTTCCCTGTGCTTTCTCCAATTAACCTGGTGAACTTGGCCATCCTGGGGCAATGCAGCAACTGCCTCATGTACACTGACAACCCTCCCTCTTACCTTCCAACACTCTGACTTGCGAGAGATGCACTTATATATCAAAACTGGAAGCCACGCAGTCTCCAGCCAAGACAGGAATAGCTGGACAAGAGGGGGAGGTCAACACTTGGACCATACCACAAGGAACACATAGCCCTCCAGAACACACACCAGCACTGCCTTCACATAAAAACACAAACCACACCCCTACCTTCGTGGAGGCTCTTAATAAAAATCTACCTAAGCAGAAAAGACCTCCAAGGCAGAAACGCACTCGACCACCACAACACAACACTAATCATGAGACTCTTAAACAGTGTGCACTCAACCAAAGCCCCTAAGGCAAAACAGCATGCCCAACACACTAGTCATAGGTGACTCGATAGTGAGGCACACTGATGTCCCACTCACTAGGTTGAATAAGGAGAAAGAAACAGTCAGCTGCCTGTCAGGATCCAGGATCTGCCAAATAAAGCATGCAGTCAGGTCCCTCAACAACAGGTACAAATATGACTGTCATTATACATGTGTGTGTGAATGACCTAAGACATACCTCCCTGGACTACATGAAAAGAGATATGAAGGAGGTCTAGGTTTATGTAGCCCAGGCAGGTATGATCCTAGCCCTGAGCAGCATCCTACCATCACCCAAAATGATACCACAGTACAAGCAGAAAATGATTGATTTCAACAAATGGCTAAGTTTCTGGTGTCATTCTGAGGAGATCCAGTATCTATCTGCCTGGGATGACATGATTGAATGACCTCAATCCTTTACCATAGATGAAGTCCCAAGACTGAAACTGTCACTTCTGGGCTTCTGGATACTGAAAAAGGGTCTTGCCACCCCTATAGTGCCTTTTTTAGGAGGAGTTCCAAAGACCAAATTACCACTGTAACAGCTACAAACAAATGCAATCTGAGGGTCATGTTGCTCAACGCTAGAAGTCTAAATCATAAAATGCACTTGCTCGAAGCACTACTTAAAATGGAGAACATCGACATTTCTGCTGTAACAGTGACCTGGTTCAAGGCAGCAGAAAGCACCCCTGCACTACCAGGCTATAACTCATTCCACACATTTTGGCCCCAGAGCTTGGTCCGAAGGCGGTGGTGTTTCCATATTCATAAAGGATGCGCACACCTCCAGACTGATAGCCCAACATAATGCATCAGAGATACTTCATGTGCACCTAACTTTGGGTAAGACAGTGATTCAGGTCATAGCCTGCTATAGGTCCCCAACCATGTCCCAAGGCTTGCACTCCACATTCCTAAGCACCCTGGAGTAAATTAAGGTTAAACTAAATACTCTCTTACTAGGCGACTTCAACTACCCCTCCATTAACTGGGTATACTACTCATATACGAATACACTTGCCCAACGTTTCCTGGAGTTCATTAATTCCAATACCCTGGACCAGCTCGTTCTTACCCCCACTAGAGGTAGCAACATCCTTGACCTGGTCATTACTAACATTGGCGACCATTGCTCTACACCAATAGTCAGCTCCTCCCTGGTTAGATCCGACCACAAACTAAGCACCTTGGAAATCCACATCCCTCCCACCCCCAGAAAGGTAACCACCATGAAAAACTTCTCCAAAGCTAACTTTGGGCTCCTAAAAGCAGAGGTGGCTAACTTCACAGAACCCATGCAAATGGAGAATAGTTGCATGACCACAGAATTATACACCAATGCACTGTACAAACACGTACACAAATGCATGGATCTCGCCATACCCAATACAACCAAGACACTCCTCCAAAAAAAGGAAGCTAATCTGGTGGTCCCCTCCCAAAAAACATACTCTACAACAGAAGGAGGAAACTAATGCGGAATAAGGTGAAGTCCCAAGACTGGAAAAACTCCCTTATCAGCCACAACAAAAAGTTGAGATACCTCATCAATCCTCTAAAGCTAGCTATGAAAACAGAATTGCAGCAGATAGTAAAGACAACCACAAGGCCTTCTATAGTTATGTAACGAATCTCCATGGCAATACCCAGATTTGTTCTAAGCTACTGCACAATGGTACCTCCTATACCAAGCCAACAGATATTGCCAGTATACTGGCCGACAGATTCAGTACCAATTTTACCCCTCAGTCCCCCCAATGGACCAATCACAATATCAGTAGATTGCCAGGCACCCAGTGTTACTGCTGCACAGGTTAAAACAGCACTGTCCAAGGCCAAGAATACAGCTTCTATGGGACCTGACAATATCCCTGGTTCTGTTCTACATGAACTAATGAGTGAACTGGCACCTCACCTGTGTGCCTTGTTCAGTCACAGCCTCACCTCAGGCTTTGTCTCTACCTAATGGCACACTGCTGCAGTCATCTCTCTCCACAAAGGAGGAGTGACTACAGACCCTGGGAACTATCGCTCTATTAGCCTGACAAGTCTGATATGCAAAGCTATTGAACGCATTATCATGGACCTAATAAACAAGGATATAGGGAATCCCCAAACTCTGGATCCCACAGAGTTTGGTTTTGTGAAGGGTAGATCATGCCTGCTCAACTTGGTCAACTTCTTTGAGTCAGTCACCAGAGCTGTGGATGAAAGCAAGGTGGTTCATACAGCCAACCTTGATCTGGCCAAGGCTTTTGATACCAATCCCCACTCAGGAATCATAGAAAAACTCACTAAGCTTGGCATCAACCCCTATATCACTAAGTGGGTTGCAAACTGGCTCACAGATAGAACCACAGTGTGAAAGTAGCTGACTCCAAATCAGACTGCTAACTAGTCACCTGTGGAGTCCCACAGGGTTTGGTCCTGGGTCCTCTCCTGTTTGGTATCTACTTCTCTGAAGTCCAGGACAACACAAAGGGATTCTGGCTGACAAAGTTCGCAGATGATTGTGAGTTTGGAGCTACTATAAACTCCCCATGTTATGTTGATATCCTACAGAATGGCCTCACTGAGACCAACGACTGGTGTCAGAACCATGGCCTTAAGCACATTGCCAAAAAATGTGTCGTCATCCCCTTTAGGAAAAACCCAGTTCCCATGAATTACCACATTGATGGTAGTCCACTGAACACAGAAGGCATTATAAGAGATCTGGAAACACAGGTTGACAGCAACCTCTCTTTTGATCACCACATTGCTAATGTGGTCAGAAAGTCCTTCTATGTGGCACATCTCATTACTAAGGTTTATGCATCCAGGAAGAAAGTGGTCATTGTCTCCCTCTACTCTTCCCTCATTAGGCCGATCATTGAGTACAATGCCCCATTTAGCATGCACCTCACTAGACACCTGTAACAACTGGAGAGGCCACAAAACTACCTCACAAAGACGATCCTAGGCCTTGAACACATGTCCTATATGGACAGACTCAAAAAACTCCAACTATTCTCTGTTTCATATCACCTACTTAGAGGTGATCTCTGCTTGACTTACAAAGCCATGTCTAGCCCAACTCTGTTAGAAATGCTACATCTAAAGAAATCCCAATCCCTCCGCGCCCCATGCTCTAGAGACCTCAGCCTCATTGCCACAATTAACAGGACATTCTGGAGGGACAGGTTCATAACCCAGAGATTGCCCATGCTATGGAACAGACTTCCCATACATGTCAAGCAGAGCACCTCACTGACCATCTTCATAGGTTCATAGGTTCATAGGTTGGTACTAGGCTTTCAGCCCTAGGGCCTATACAAGCCTAGCCATAACAATTCCCTGGCTATTTCTTCCCACATTATTTACTTTCCTGGACCCCTGTCTAGCAGGGCGACTGACGTGATCCCTGGGGTGAATTTCCATTCTCCCATCCAATTGTCAAGGTTCCTCTTGAAGAGGTCCAAAGAGGCACTCTGCTTGACATGTATGGGAAATCTATTCCAGAGTCTGGGGAGTCTCTGGGTCAGGAACCTATCCCTCCAGCATGTTTTGTTTATTGTGATGACAAGGTTTTGATCCCTGGAGCGTGTAGCTCTGAGGGATTGGGATTTCTTTAAGTGTAACATGTCCAACAGCTCTGGGTTTGACATGGCCTTGTATGTTAAGCAGAGATCGCCTCTGAGTAGACGATATGCGACAGAGTATAGCTGGAGTTTTTTAAGGCAGTCAGCATAGGGCATCTGCTTTAGGCCTGTGATTCTTTTAGTGAGGTATTTCTGAGGCCTTTCCAGTTGTTGCAGATGTCTTGAGAGGTACATACCAAATGGGGCGTTGTATTCTATAATGGGTCTAATGAGGGATGAGTACAGTGGGACAATGACCTCCTTTTTTCTGGATGAAAAGCCCTTCATAATGAGGAGTGCCACATAGAAGGATTTCCTGACTGTTGTGGCGATGTGGTTATCAAAGGTGAGACCACTGTCCACCTATGTCCCTAAGTCTCTTATCACACTTTCTGTGTTTAGTGTACTGCCACCTATATGGTAATTCATGGATACATGTTTTTTCCCAAAGGGGATAACAATACATTTCTTGGCATTGAGCTTGAGCCCATGGCTCTGGCACCAAGCATCTGTTTCTGTAAGGCCCTTTTGTAGAGTATCCACATCATTTGGGGATTCAATAATGGCTCCCAGTTTGCAGTCATCTGCAAACTTTGTCAGCCAGAGTCCCTTAGTGTTGATCTGTACTTCAGAGAAGTAGATGCCAAACAAGAGCGGTCCCAGGACTGAACCCTGAGGTACTCCACTTGTCACTTGTCTGGAGCTGGATTTGGAGTCGGCTACTTTTACAGTGTGGGTTCTATCAGTAAGCCATTTAGCAAACCATTGGGTGACATAGGAATTAATACCCAACTTAGTAAGTTTGTCTATGATTCCAGAGTGGGGGATAGTGTCAAAGGCCTTAGCAAGGTCTAGATAGGCTGTGTGGACCACCTTATCCTTGTCCATGGCTCTGGAGACTGATTCAAAGAAGTCAATCAGGTTCAGGAGACAAGATCGGCCCTTCACAAACCCAAACTGGGTGGGGTCCAGTGTTTGAAGGTTGCCAATGTCTTTGTTTATAAGTTCCATGATAATACGCTCCATGGCCTTGCAGATAAGGCTTGTCAGACTGATGGGACGGTAGTTTCCGGGATCCAAGGTGGATCCCCCCTTGTGGATTGGGATAACTGTAGCTCTGTGCCACTCAGTGGGCACGAAACCTGAGGTGAGGCTATGATTAAACATGACACTTAGGTGAGGTGCCAGTTCATATTGTAGTTCATGTAGTACACAGCCCAGGATGTCATCTGGTCCCATGGATGCTGTATTCTTGGCTTTAGAGAGTGCGTTTTGTACCTGTGTGGCCATTATTACTGGAATTTGGCAATCTTCCGGTATTGAGATGGGCCATTTAGGGGGTGAGAGGGGTGAAGTTGGCACTGAATCGATCTGCCAGGATATTGGCAATATCCTTTGAATCAGTATATTTATTGCCATTCTGTTTTAGCTCAGAGCAGATCTGAGCATTGCCATTTAGATTCTTGACATAGTTATAGAATGCTTTGTGGTTGTCTTTGGAATCTTTGGCAATTTTATTTTCATAATTAGCTTTGGAGGATTTTATGAGGCATCTCAGTTTCTTACTGAGGCTAGTAAGGGAGTTTTTTGCATCCTGGGATTTTCCTCTTTTCTGCAAAAGTTTCTTCCTTTTGTTGTAAAGTTTGTTTATGGCAGGGGACCACCAGATTGGCTTCCTTTTTTGGATGAGAGCATTTTGGTTCTATTTGGGATGGCACGATTCATGCATGAGTGGATGTGCTCATACAGTGCCTTAGTGTAGGATTCAGCAGTTGAACTTTCAGTTCCCGGCTGCATGGGTGCCATGAAGTTTGTCACTTCTGACTTGAGTAGCATGAAGTTGGCTTTGGAGAAGTTTTTACGGTGGTTTCTTTACTGGGGAGGGGCTGGGATGTGGATGTTAAGGGTGATTAGCTTATGGTCAGACCTGACTAACGAGGGGGTGACCATAGGTATGGAGCATTGATTTGCCATGTTGGTAATGACCAGGTCTAGGATATTGGAGCCCCTGGTGGGACTATGGATTAGTTGATCCAGGGCATTGGAATTTATGAATTCCAAGAACCGTTGTGCAAAGGTGTTGGGACATGAGTAGTTTTCCCAGTTAATGGCAGGGTAGTTAAAATCACCCAGTATTAGGGTGTTTGGTTCTATCTTAATATTTTCCAGTATGTTTAAAAAGGTGTAGTGAGAATCTTGGGGTATGGTGGGGGATCTGTAGCAAGCTGCAATTTGGATTGCAGTCTTACCTAGTGTTAGTTGCACTTGGAGAATTTCAGACACATTGTGTTGGCCAACTAGCCTGGTGGTGTGAATATCCTTGGTGAATATTGACACTCCTCCACCTTTAGTGTTTCGGTCCTGGTTTGGTGGCCGAAAAGTGTGGTAAGAGTTGTAGCCTGGTATTGCAGGGGTGCTCTCTGGAGCCTTGAACCAGGTCTCAATTACTGCACAGATATCGATGTTCTCCATTTTTAGGAGTGCCTTGAGAGAGTGCATTTTGAGGTTTAGACTTCTAGCATTGAGTAGCATTACCTTCAGATTTCAAGAGAAATCTTGATGAGTGGATGGAAAACAGAAAATTCACCCCGGGGATAACTCCAATGGCTCTACTGGACAGAGGCACTGGGAACTAAGGTCGGGTGGTACTATGCCAGGGTAATCCTATGGCTAGGCTTGTAAAGGCTCCAGGGCCATTAGCCTAGTACACACCTATGAAACTGTGAACAAGTGGTGCTGCATTATATAAAAAATATAATTTAAAGCAAATGTCTATCAGTGCTTTTGCTATAAAATTTGAAATAAAAGTTTTAAATTAAATCCAAATATCTGTAAGCATTATAGAAGTAAATCAGAAAACATTATGCACACTGAGAGGTTTAAACAGTGTTTATAGTAACAGGGAAAAATAGCTAATTAATGGGACACTGGAATGGCTGTGAGAGGGAAGCTGTGTATGAGGGGCACAATCCTTTACTCTGCCCATCCTAGGGCCTCATTTGTCCATGATATCATTGTGTGTGTGTGTGTGTGTGTGTGTGTGTGTGTGTGTGTGTGTGTGTGTGTGTGTGTGTGTGTGTGTGTGTGTGTATGTGTGTGTACAGTATGCGTGTGAAGTGCTCTGGCTCTGAAGAGTTGTACCATGTGTAGGTCTGCAGGAACACAGTCAATGCACTTGTGCTAGCACTACAATCTGGTATCCTGGACAGGTTTGAGCCATGCAAGGTAAATGATTATGTTTACCATCACTGTACCAAACCATGACAACTACTTCTGCCAGGAGTTCCACTGCTAGTTCCATGATCCTGGCTAGAAGTCTGGGTGCTACCTGCACATGACCAATGTCTGCTGCAGAAGCTCTTACCATAACTGTGCCCTCAACCATGGCCACATGGCCTACCAAGCCTGCATATGGACACCTTAATCATTGACAGGGCAGTGAAAGTAGTGCCACTACAGCAGCAGGATCTGGCATGGCCATGTTACCTGACAATGTAGCAGCTCTTTTGCCATGTGGATAATGACCCTCTCCCAGCAGACACTCCATTACAGACACAGCATGAAGCAGTGTTTTATTCATCTAGTCTAGTGAGTTACCTACTTAGTTCAGGCAGGCTTGCATGTCAGAATGCACAACATTCTGTACTCTGACTATCTATTCCAAGGCTCTGGTGGAATATACCTGTGCCTCCATGACAGCCCTACACATATGTTGCTTGGCACCTACTGACATACTAACATCAGCAAGAGGTACACAGTGGGCTTCCTTTGAGCAGCTTTACTTACAATCCTGTGTGGTGCTTCACCCTCATATCTAGGGGGGAGACTCTGTCAGTTCTGCAGTTGGAGTAAGCAGACTACTCAGATCAACCACCTTTCCCTCAATCTGTCTTATCTCAGAGGGATCCATGTCATGGGTATGCATGGGCATACTGACCATGTCCAAACTGTAGACAGAGTATATGAGAGCCACAGTCTCAGTATTAGACTGACCATCTGCAACCACACACTGTGTCTCTTCATCACCATCATCATTATCAGAGGCTATCAATACTCCTGCATCATATGGCAGGAGTTCCACAATGACAATGGCAGGCTCATCTGTGATAAAAGTAATAAAACACAACAAGTATAGAAACACATGAAAAAAATTTCAGATGTGTGCTATGTTACCTTAAGTTAAGCAATAATAGATGCAAGTGCAATTAAAAAAGGAAATATCGTTGACTTCAAGACAAATTCTAAACATTAATACAAGTAGAAATGGTTTTACCATAGCATTTTCCAGTGGCCATGGAACCTCAGTACCATATGTACCTAGAAAGACAAATTAGAGATGGAACGTGGGATAATAAGCATTAAAATGAAGATGACATATTCAAGACAAATCTCACCTATTTCTAATATCAATAAAAATGTTATACAAGTATATCTCTATCACATCTCCCCCCTTCCCTCTATCCCCTATATCCCCCCCCTCTCTCTCTCTCTATATATATATATATATATATATATATATATATATATATATATATGTATGTATAAATACTTGATGGCATTCCTAGAGCTTCACTACACTGGGAACCAATGATGAGCTGCCCAGATCCCTTACAATGTACAGGAACTTCTCCATTCAGTAGCAGGCCCTCTACCAGTAGCCTTCTGGCCCTGTGCTATAGCAATGGCTCTTTTTTTGCCATAGTGATCCATAGTGATCATTTCACTGGCTCGAGGTCTTATGCATTTGGGCTCACGATCATACCTACCCACTGCATTGGCATCATCAGTCCCCTTCTGCCAGATACGTTAAGACTTTCTGTAAGATGCATGATCCATGTTGATTGAATGCCTGCACTATGACCTCATTCGCAGCATATCAGTATGCAGGTTTATGTGGTCCAGATATTTTTGCAGCCTTATCCCTGTATGGAAGTTACAAAAAAACACAAGCAAATATATGTATCAGAAAAGGAAGCATAGTGACTGGCAACAAAACAAATATGCATTTATGCCATCACCATTATCAGAAATGAAATAAATTATCTATATGAATACACACGTAAACCCCCACAAAACAAAACAATGTCAGACCAGGTAAGGCTGACAAAATGTGTAACTACAGAAGCGATAGCAGCATTTATAATGAATCAAGTGTAGAAAATAGAAAATGAAAATCTTGCCATTTGATTATGTATTGTTGGAGTCAGGCATATAAAACAAACATAACACAGTTTTTGGTCTAAATGTATCCTTCACATTGCTACTAGTCATATAAAAATGTTGTCACGTGTTCACATCCTCAGAGGAATGTTGTTATAAATACATGTAGCATTAGAAAAGGATACTTCAAATAACAACTGCTATACCTTCTATATCACCACAAATGGACAGGCTGCAGACATCATACAATGTTATCAGAAATATAAGTCATCACAACATTTTAAATGCTTTAATTGTAAAGAAACATCACATGCCTTGACAGGATTTGTAAGAAAGTCTGAAAACGTAATGCAATTGCAGCAGTATCTCAAGGCGGTGAATCCAAGCAGTCTCCGCTACTATGATACAAGTGCCTAATCACCAGGTTGTGCTGATTTGAGGCAGATTAATCCCTCTGGACACTGTGACTATGTATATCAGATGTCAATGCATTATAATTAAATGAATTATATAATATGCTCAAAGTACTGAGCAGGTAAGCATTGTGTGAAGACCTACACATTGCCATGTACACACCCTAGCAGTACAAGAATGAGCATTGAGAAGTGGGGCTTGATAACTGCTGCAAAGTGTGACTCATTAACAGTGGTGCATGAATGACTAAGTGTTAAACACTCCTGCCACTTTGACATACACTTACAGAGGGTGTGTTAGGGAGAACAATCTTACAAAATAAATAAATATGAGACTGCTTTGGAGATAAAACATTATAACACATTTCTGAATATATACTTATGAGATAAGGGTGCTTGTGAGTATAAAGTGTGTGTAAGTTATGTGAAGTACATGAAAAAGAAACACACACACAAAGCATATCTAAATGCATGCAAAGCATAATTACATCACTTTACAAATGTATCAAAAGACAGTTACTGCTCACAAAAGAAAGGGAAGAATACACTCTTCTACTGCATACATTTGTCGGGAAGAATACACTCTTCTATTGCATACATTTGTCCTTACTATAACATGATTTGTTAATTTAACTTGCAAATTTTAACAGCATGCAGATCTTAACTGTGAAATGACAAATGACAACTTTGATAAAATGGATGCTCCATAAATATAAAGTGTTACAATGTCAAAGCTTGATTATTTATGCTTCACTTTTTGTGCCTCATAAATCCTTCTCTATACGTGGTACAGACTGTTAATCTTTCAATGTTTCATGTTAATGCCATGGTTTCAAGGTTCATATCTAGAAAGGGGGATGTCTGTGTGAAACTGTGGGTCATTTACGCCCACATTGTCAAAGTATAAGACTAAAGAGTTAAGAAATTATCATACAAGCACATTTTCTAAATTTCTCTTTTTTATGTATGTGTGTATGTATGCATGTATGTATGTATGTATGTATGTATGCATGCATGTATTTATTATTTAAGTTTTTATTTATTTATTTATTTATTTATTTATTTATTTATGTTGGCTTCATCCTTTGTGCATTGAGCCTCAGTAACTGTTAGTGGTCACTAGCAGTGAATGATAGTCACCTCCCAAGGCAAACATTCAGAAATGTAATTTGAAATGCCATCAATAGCATAAATAAGCCTGGTGCCAGTGCACTTCCATCAGCACTTTTGACAGCACTTAGTGAAGAAATTTTACCTTTCTCTATGACTCAAGCTTTTAATCCGTTAAGTTTGGCAAAACAGCAGAGGCGATGTTGAGTTCAAATTCAGACTACAGGCAGTTTTACTGAGGGAGTGCAGAATGAAATTTGTCACATACTTCTTATTATGAATTAAACAACCAAACTCTGTGTAATGAATGCTAAATAGATTACCTATATATTTTTCAAATGTTTTTATTCATTTTATAACACAATAACAACAGTATAATAACAAGAAAAAACTAGATACAATGTCCATAAGAACTAAAAAAGCAATATACATATGAGGACACTTAATATTTCTCTAACAGATTAGGCAACTTTGTCCAAGCAATTAAGTGATGAGTTGTGTTGTTAGTTCTTTCTTTTATAGTTGCAATCTCATTCTTACAAATGTATTTCACAAGATGAATAAACTCAACTTTAAAGACAGGAATAGATTGGAATTTCCAGTTTTTAGTAACAATTTTCCTTGCTATAGAGAGGATAGACCATAGTAAAAATGTTTGGTTTTTAGGAATGACTTCAGAAACAGGAACATTGAAAAGGTTAAGTGTCAGAAATTAGACAGTTGTCATTCCATAGAGCTTTACAAAGATATTTAAAGTCTAACCAAAATAGGGAATTTATTTTGCAATTAACAACCACGTGTATTCAGTCAGCATCAGGGTGTCCACATATCCAGCATTTCATTTAATCTTTCTTGTACATTATTGTTAGTCTGTGTGGGGTGAAAAAAACATCTATGTAAAAATTTCCATGTGTATACACACCAGAACAGGGAAGACATGGATTTCTTCACATTTTTAAGTTACTGTTATTATATGGTTCTAATGAGGGTATGCACTTAGTATGTATAAAATCCTTTCAAGTTTGGATGTCCAGCTAATTGCAATTTTGCAAACTATATCTGATGATCAAATAGTCGGCATAATGTATTTTATTAGCTGAGAGCATTTGATTCCAATATAATACGTCACCCCTCTTAAATTCTTACATTTTCCGAGTATCAAAATATATCATTCATTTGTGTAAGCAATAGGATACATAATTATTAATAAATTCTTAATTAATTGATTAGAAAACATAAGCTTTTTAAACAACAACAATATTTGGTTTATAATAGGTGTGAGAACAAGTGTTGACCTTTCACTTTGAAAGTATATTTTTAAAATCCATATAAAGATGTTTGCATGTATTTATGTATATAGTTTAAGCAATGTCCTATTAATATATAGAAGTAAGGTTTCATGTATTGATTTCCAATATGATGTATAAGAAGTATTTTTCCAAAGCAACACTATGGGTAGGATTCACGAAGCCTCCGTGTAAGAGTTACAAGGCTTACACGGAGGCTGCAGTTAAACGGTGTGACGTCAGCATGTCATGCATATGCATGAGGGCATGCTGAATCACACCTAAGGCTAACACGGTCCGTGGAAGACAGTAGGGGGCGTGTCCGTAGGGCGAGCCCTGCAAACGGACACGCCCCCAGAAGAGTAAAAGTCCCGAAAGTAAACCCCCACGACAGAGTCCGTGTAAATGTGAATAAACACAACACAACACATGCCCCCACAGACTATGAACATAAAATGTATAAATGAACATCTTATATTTTTTTTATAAGTTGTAAAGATGTTTGCCCGTGAGTGCGCTCGTTTGCGCAGGCATGCCCGTCGCTTAGCCACAGTTAGCAGTCAGTGGAAAAGCATATAAGAACTAAATATGCAAAGTAAACCAAGAAGCAATAGCATAGCGGTAGAGACATTGGCTGAAAAGGAGGCAGTCATGGTTCGAACCCCCACAACATCAATTTTTATTTTTAGTGAAATAAGCAAGAAATAAGTCTCTGACATATATGTACATATATAAAATTATATGTTATGTAAAATGTAATGAAATGGGCCATGTATTTTGAAGAAATGTGAGATAAAAAAATAAAAAAAAAATTTGAGATGTGCCCATAGCTGAGCTACAGTCTAACAAGTTGAGGATATCTGCCTGTAGGTGAGCAGTGTTTTAACAGGTGTAAAATGAGTGCCCATAGGTGAGCAGTGTTTTAACAGGTGTAAAATGAGTGCCTGTAGGTGAACAGTGTTTTAACAGGTGTAAAATGAGTGCCCATAGGTGAGCAGTGTTTTAACAGGTGTAAAATGAGTGCCCGTAGGTGAGCAGTGTTTTAACAGGTGTAAAATGAGTGCCCGGGGTTGAGCATCATTTTAACATGCTGAAACTGTGTGCCCATAGCTGAGCGTAAGCATGCTTTAAGCAATGTTTGTATGTGTTCACAAGTGCTTGAATTAGTATATATATATATATATATTTGATGATTTTATGCATTGTCTCTTTAAAAGCTATAATTAATAGATTGCTTAAGTACTTAATTAGTGCACTCAGAGAAGTATATATTACAGAGACTTTTATTGAGTATGTGTTGGATCTGAAGAAGCTACATAGCGAAAGCGCTTATCCTGTCTGTTTTCCTGTCTATTTTGGATTAAAGCTGGAGTTTTTACATCATATACCTTTGGATTTTTTCATTTGGTGATTGGTTCCTGCTAACGCTGTGGTTTACCTTTGTTCAAGATTATTTATGTATATAGTTTAAGCAATGTCCTATTAATATATAGACGTAAGGTTTCATGTATTGATTTCCAATATGATGTATAAGAAGTATTTTTCCAAAGCAACACTATGGGTAGGATTCACGAAGCCTCCGTGTAAGAGTTACAAGGCTTACACGGAGGCTGCAGTTAAACGGTGTGACGTCAGCATGTCATGCATATGCATGAGGGCATGCTGAATCACACCTAATGCTAACACGGTCCGTGGAAGACAGTAGGGGGCATGCCCGTAGGGCGAGCCCTGCAAACGGACATGCCCCCAGAAGAGTAAAAGTCCCGAAAGTAAACCCCCATGACAGAGTCCGTGTAAATGTGAATAAACACAACACAACACATGCCCCCACAGACTATGAACATAAAATGTATAAATGAACATTTTATATATTTTTTTATAAGTTGTAAAGATGTTTGCCCGTGAGTGCGCTGCTTGCTGGCATGCCCGTCGCTTAGCCACAGTTAGCAGTCAGTGGAAAAGCATATAAGAACTAAATATGCAAAGTAAGCCAAGAAGCAATAGCATAGCGGTAGAAACGTCGGCTGAAAAGGAGGCAGTCATGGTTCGAGCCCCCACAACATCAATTTTTATTTTTAGTGAAATAAGCAAGAAACAAGTCTCTGACATATATGTACATATATAAAATTATATGTTATGTAAAATGTAATGAAATGGGCCATGTATTTTGAAGAAATGTGAGATAAAAAAATAAAAAAAAAATTTGAGATGTGCCCATAGCTGAGCTACAATCTAACAAGTTGAGGATATCTGCCTGTAGGTGAGCAGTGTTTTAACAGGTGTAAAATGAGTGCCCATAGGTGAGCAGTGTTTTAACAGGTGTAAAATGAGTGCCTGTAGGTGAACAGTGTTTTAACAGGTGTAAAATGAGTGCCCATAGGTGAGCAGTGTTTTAACAGGTGTAAAATGAGTGCCCGTAGGTGAGCAGTGTTTTAACAGGCGGAAAATGAGTGCCCGGGGTTGAGCATCATTTTAACATGCTGAAACTGTGTGCCCATAGCTGAGCTGAGCGTAAGCATGCTTAAAGCAATGTTTTTATGTGTTCACAAGTGCTTGAATTAGTATATATATATATATATATATATATATATATATATATATATATATATATATATATTTGATGATTTTATGCATTGTCTCTTTAAAAGCTATAATTAATAGATTGCTTAAGTACTTAATTAGTGCACTCAGAGAAGTATATATTACAGAGACTTTTATTGAGTATGTGTTGGATCTGAAGAAGCTACATAACGAAAGCACTTATCCTGTCTGTTTTCATGTCTATTTTGGATTAAAGCTGGAGTTTTTACATCATATACCTTTGGATTTTTTCATTTGGTGATTGGTTCCTGCTAACGCTGTGGTTTACCTTTGTTCAAGATTATTTATGTATATAGTTTAAGCAATGTCCTATTAATATATAGAAGTAAGGTTTCATGTATTGATTTCCAATATGATGTATAAGAAGTATTTTTCCAAAGCAACACTATGGGTAGGATTCACGAAGCCTCCGTGTAAGAGTTACAAGGCTTACACGGAGGCTGCAGTTAAACGGTGTGACGTCAGCATGTTATGCATATGCATGAGGGCATGCTGAATCACACCTAAGGCTAACACTGTCCGTGGAAGACAGTAGGGGGCGTGTCCGTAGGGCGAGCCCTGCAAACGGACACGCCCCCAGAAGAGTAAAAGTCCCGAAAGTAAACCCCCACGACAGAGTCCGTGTAAATGTGAATAAACACAACACAACACATGCCCCCACAGACTATGAACATAAAATGTATAAATGAACATCTTATATATTTTTTTATAAGTTGTAAAGATGTTTGCCCGTGAGTGCGCTTGTTTGCGTGGGCATGCCCGTCGCTTAGCCACAGTTAGCAGTCAGTGGAAAAGCATATAAGAACTAAATATGCAAAGTAAGCCAAGAAGCAATAGCATAGCGGTAGAGACGTCGTCTGAAAAGGAGGCAGTCATGGTTCGAACCCCCACAACATCAATTTTTATTTTTAGTGAAATAAGCAAGAAACAAGTCTCTGACATATATGTACATATATAAAATTATATGTTATGTAAAATGTAATGAAATGGGCCATGTATTTTGAAGAAATGTGAGATAAAAAAATAAAAAAAAAATTTGAGATGTGCCCATAGCTGAGCTACAGTCTAACAAGTTGAGGATATCTGCCTGTAGGTGAGCAGTGTTTTAACAGGTGTAAAATGAGTGCCCATAGGTGAGCAGTGTTTTAACAGGTGTAAAATAAGTGCCTGTAGGTGAACAGTGTTTTAACAGGTGTAAAATGAGTGCCCATAGGTGAGCAGTGTTTTAACAGGTGTAAAATGAGTGCCCGTAGGTGAGCAGTGTTTTAACAGGTGTAAAATGAGTACCCGGGGTTGAGCATCATTTTAACATGCTGAAACTTTGTGCCCATAGCTGAGCTGAGCGTAATATGCGTGCTGACAGCCAAACGACAAATAAACCGGTGTAACCCTTTTGCGCGGAGCTGCGCATCGTGCCAACAAGCTAACCGACGGGCAACGTTAAGCAAGCTGTATCAAAACTGCCTTTACACCGACACACCTCCTAGCCTGTGTAGACAGTCATAAAATATAAAAAGCAATGGCCAGGTTCGAACCCAGGATACCATGCACCATAGTCAAAGTACAGAACCACTAAGCCATGACACTTCTAGTTAGAAATGCAGTAACAGCATGTATATAGGAATGAATAGAAAGAGGAGCATGACAAAGCAGGTTTTGTGAAGCTGATACAATACCAAAATGGCCAATCACAGATAAGTGCGGGAAAAATGGCATATATAAGCCCCATAGGTGGGAATACACAGCATAACCGATTGTAGAACCGACTTGCAGCCAGGATGTCAGGTGTAGGTGAGGGTAGTTGCTTCCGAACACAGAGATAGGGCGTTGAGGAGTCCAAATATATGGTTTGGCTCCTTGTCCATAATCACGAGGCCCAACTCAAGCAGGGCCAGGTCCTGTGGGGAGCATATAGGGCTGAGGCATGGGAGCGGTTGGCTCATGATCTCACCAGTGCCACAGGGATACCAAGGACTGGTGAGCAGGTCCGTCACCACCATGCAGACCTGAAGAGATGGAAGCAGGACCAACTGAACCGTTGGATCCAGGAGGCCCAGCAAATGCCCAACGCCCCACTATTGAGTAAGTTACATGTAATTATTTATGTAAGAAATTAACCTAGCTGATATTATGGAGATGTGTATTCCAATATTACTTTATTTATATTACAGCTGCAGGTGTCCGTTCTGCGAACCGTCGAGCCTATGGCGATAGGCTGGAGCAGGAAGGTCAGTAATTCTCTCCCTGTAACTGTAAATAAATATATAAGTATGACAGTTAGCAAAAGAGTGCAGTGTAGTCACCAATTAACAGTGTAAGAGGGTTTGCAAGTATTGATTGATTACAAAAGTGTGATGCAGCCTGTAATCCAAACATAAAAATGAAACAAGTCTGAAATAAAGATGTCCCACCTGTAATATAATAGTACATAACCTGCAGCAGGCTGAAAAGTATAGCTGCAGAAGCTGAGTAAAACACATGTGTGAAATATATCCCTGTTGAAATACAGAAACATGACATAAGTGAGACTGTTGGAAAGGATTGCTATAACTACAGGTAAAACATGTCAATAAAGCCTAGAATTAAGTACCATCCTGAATTGTAAAAATAAAACAAGTGAGAGAGTGTGAGAAAGAGGTATGAATCCACCAATAAAGTAGTAATAACTCCTGAATAAAGTATACTGCAGTCAGTACAGAATGAAATGAATGTGACAGGCAGAACCAAACAGTAACGTGTTGAAAATAGTACTGCAGCTGGAATGTATGTCCCAAAATCTGGATATGTTTCTCTCAGTCTGCAATATGCAGATAGTATGGTTGTCTGAAATACCAAACATCCACAGTTGTCTATAGCTATATAAAGCAAATGTAGAAGGATGATGTAGCTGAACAGAGCCAGATATGAATGTATATGAATAAAAATGAAATGTATATTGATGTAGCAGTAACATTCCTATCACCAACCTGAAGTAGTTATCACATAGGAAACTGTAGGCAGAACTGTAGTGTGTATATATCTGCAGCTAGTAGAAATGTACAGCATATGTATTGGTATTTGAAGTTGTTAATTAAATTTTCTTCACCCTACCCTATAACCAAATATAATCCATTCCACGTGAAATTGGTATGTGCAATCACAATTAACACCCCTGGACATTTGTCCTGTTGGTTCATACATATTTGCATGTACGTTGATGCCTCTGCCCTGTTCATACATCTAAACCTGATGGTCTGTTGCCATCAATCAACCCTGCATGTTGTTGGATTGTGTATTGCTGTTCAAATTATGCATGTGTTATGCTTGCTGTTCAATGGCCTGAATATATGGGTGTTTGGTTAATGGGAATACTAATGCATGCTGTTACAACTAATTGTAAACGGTATTGTACATTACTAACCCAAACTGTCATAACATAATGCAAAACATAGGACGACAGGGAAAGCGGGTTCCAGCGGACCCACTTCTCCCTCATCAGCTGGCGAGTGCACCTGGCAGTAGTGCCCAGGCCGGACCCTCCTCCGGTGGCCCTGTGCCACCTGCGGGTGGAAGCGCTGCAAGGGATGGGGCTCATCCCCCCTCTGCAAGTGTGGCCGGAGGAGAACATCCACTCACCCTCCATAGTGTCCGGTCTGTGGTGCGTAGGGAGATCCGGCATGCTGTGCTTGGGACCCTACGCCAGCTTGAGGCATGGGTGGTACAACTCACGGGCGTACCTTCTGCCCGGCCTACACAGCCCCCAGCACAGCCCCGTCCTGGGCAGTGAAGGCACAGTGGCAACTGCCCATGGGTGGGGATCTCAGTTCCACTGTTGCCATCTGTGGGCTCATGGGCTCGAGATATCCAAACATCCATCCCCGTCAATTGTGTAACCCCCCCACATGTGTCATACACCTCCCCTGTATGCATCTTGTTTGTCTTGTCTGTTAACCTACCCAACCTACCTCCCCAGCTATACCGACTTCCTGTACCTGACATACCACTCTCACCTGAAAAAAAAAAAAAAAGGGCATTTTGTACCCACAAAAAAATTATGCCCCATACATAGCTGCCAATTTTGCACACGTCTGCTGGACATGTAAACTGTCAATTACAATTGGCTGTACAACAAGTATTATTGTTGTCCTTACACCTCTCTCAGGTGTGGAAGGTTTCAAATGTCACACCAAACTACAAACATATGCACAGCTGTTGCTGATGAAGAAATGGGCAGCTATGGGCCTTACCTACATTCCTCCTGAAAAACCCGAGCTTGCTTTCCTACTGTCCTACCCTCTTTGTGACCCCTTTTTCACCACTTTCCTGTCTCCCCATTTTCATTTCTTTCAAAGAAATTAGTGCGGGTGTGCGCAAGAGTAAGCACTTTTAAGCAGTTGTAAGCGGGTATGCGCGTGTGTGCGTGGAGCTAAATGCCAGTGCGCATGCATGAGTGCCGCGCAAACCAGAGCTAACCCGCTTACAACTGCTTAAAAGTGCCTTAGTCACTCTGAATGACAAGGCCTGTAGTCTGCTCAAAAGCAAAATAAAATTCCACTGTCAGTCCCGAACCCAGGACCTTGGAAACAGTAGTCTGCATGACTTACCACTAAGCCATGACTGTGATATAAGAACATTGTGCTACAATAAATATATCATGCAATAGTAGGAATGAATGTAAAGGGAATATAGGATGTGTAGTGCACAAAGCATGTCATGTATATTTACTGTCAAATGTAGTGGATTTCTATAATAGTAGTGTGTGAACAGAAACAGCCATGCTAGTGGGTAGCTAGTAGGTAATAATGTCACTGTAGCACCTTGCAAGCCACACACGTACTCACAGCAGGATAATCACTGCCCATACCCCACAACCTCTTACAGCAAGACATCTGGACTAAGTAATAAAAAATGAGGAGCAAAGGCCCAAAAACAGGGACACATTTCAAATATTGCTCCGACAAACTTAGACAGTTAAGAGAGTAACAGGTTTTGCATTCTTTTGCATTTTTGGAAGGGTACGAAGTCTGAAACTGAAATGTTTGTCACTATAGTCTGACTTGAGCTCTGAGTGATTTGCCAGAAAAAGCTGTTTTATGAGATATGGACCAAAATATGAGGCAGAAATGTGGACATCCTGCAAATATCTGTACACTTGAGAGGTATGAGACTGCCATATTTGAATAGTTAAGAGCCTAGACATAGCAACAGTGACTGAGTTACAGGGATGCCCCACAGACTCCCTGTGAAATGTACAAACAGTAGGCAGAAAGGTGTTACAACACATGCAATGGTAACTATGAAGTACTGAAAGTATGCACCACTTGCACAGCAGAAATAGTGTAGTAATACATATGCTCATGCTAACCCACAGTCACAACTGCAGAATACCAGACAATTTAATGGGTGTACCCCACTGATATGTACCATTCCATGAGGCAGATAAAAGATGCACCTGAGAGTCTCTGGAGCCTGCTCAGCAGCATACTCAAATACCCTAATAGATGTCAAGGCCCACACCATGGCCAAACCACACTGCATGCAGTAACACCCTATCAGATATAGCAAGCATTCCAAGGTGTGAATGTACATAGAAGATTGGTAAGCCACAGCAACACACTAGTCAAGACACCTAGCAGGCATACAAGTAGTGAATGTAAAGGGCAAATATTGAAGCCATAGCAACAAAGTGCAAAAGCCACTGCTATATACCAGTTACACCACATGTCCCACAGGAAAGCACACACATCCACATTAACAGTAGTCGTAGTAGTCTTAGGTGTCAGTGTACATACACACATAGTACAGGAAACTGGAGAAATGAATGAAGAAATGTTAATCTACAACACAGCTGGAAATATGAGAGAGATGCTAACCTTTACACTCACAGAACAGTGTCCACAGCATACCAGCATGGTCCCTGCCCTTAAAATCTAAAAGGGCTACGCCTATCTCACATACATTTTTATAGCAATCAGTACACAACTGGCTGCATGCAATTAGCAAATGCTGGCTAACAATTAGTGCAGAGGCCATCACATGGACATATGCAGATACCTACAAAAGCATGCTGTACTCCCAGTCCACACATGCAATACTTTCATTGCACCCTCTGGAGGTAGGGAGAGAGAGAGAGAGAGAGAGAGAGAGAAACAAACAAAAAAAAAAAAAACAAACAAAAACACTTATTAACAAAACCTACTAGAAAGCTGTCATCTGTCAACTGGAGCAGCAGCAGGACACTGATCCAAAAGGCAATGCAAGCAGCTGTGACAAACACATGTAATGTAAAGTAATACTTTAAAAGTCTACATACTGTGAACCCTCCATATGTGTCATTGGTCTATATCTATATGTATATGAAAATATGCATAGGGCAGGGGACATACAGCAACTATCAGTGAAGGCTGTACATACATATGTATGTGAGGGCATCTATGTGCACATATCAATGTAGGTTGAATGTAGGTTGTAGTGCAATGTACAATGTAGGTTTCACAGTTATGTAAGTTTAGCAGTATGTTAGTGTGTGTATACAGTTTTGTAAACAAACATGTTGATATACCTATCTATCATATGGATACATATGTATGTCAATATATGTATGTATGTATATATATATATATATATATATATATATATATATATATATATATATATATATATATATATAATATGCATATATGTATACATAGATAGAGAGGGATGTAGGAATACATAGACAGATGTAGATAGAATATGTACAAACATATATATGTAATACACATACATATCTAGATATATGTAGATACATATACATAGACAGACAGATCTGACTATCTACAGATATGACTGTATATGCCTATCTCACACTCCCCCTGTCCCACCCCCTCTGTCACTCTCACCCCCTCTCTGTCACACACACCCTCTCTCTCTATATATATATATATATATGTACCACAATATATATATATATGTGTGTGTATATGTATACAAACACACATATATATATATATATATATATATATATATATATATATCTATACATATAGACATATACACATATGTATATATATATATATATATATATATATATATATATATATATATATACGCACATATAGGTATATATATATATATATATATATATATATATATATATATATATATATATATATATATATATATATATATATATATATATATATATATATATATATATATATATATATATATATATATATATATATATATATATATATACATATAGGTATATATATATATATATATATATATATATATATATTTAGAGATAGAGAGATATTCTGAGTGAGGCACATGTGTACAGATGTATTGCAACAGGTGCCTGGTGACAAAGGCATGGAGTGAACACCAGTTTCGAAACTGGAGTACCATACCCCATTTCAAATCACCTACACCAGTAACCACCAGATATGTGATTGGCTGCCCACCACTGCATGTGTCAGAGGTGAACAGGGTCATAAACGTGTACAATAGGCCCCCCAATGATAGTCACAGTGGCACACTATTCCTGGAATACCTGTACATGGTATGTGTCAGCAGACATGGTGTGTCAGCTATGGACATGTAGGTCAATGTACCCCTCCACACCACACAATGTCTGCCACGGTATGTACCTCACATGACAGCTACAGATATGGAGAAGGACACAGTGACATGTACGACACTGTGACAATGCACTCAAACACATTACCGATGCACAGTGACTGACAACACCACAGAGTGCACACATACTACCCACATAGAGGTTGCCACTCCTGGATTTACATACTTAAGTCACACCCATGACAGATGTCCAACAACCATAGTAACACCTCACACCATCCACAACCTAAATGACCGCTGTGTGTCGTCCTCGACACCGCAGTAGGGAGCACATGGCGGAGGTACAGGTTCCTACCCACAGATAAGACATACCCTGCAATAAGCCACACAGCGTTAAGAAGCAAGACTCCCCATGAGTACATGTCACACATACCCCTGATGAATGTTAGTCAGATAGGTAATATGCCATATGAGTCACCCTGTGTAACTGTTTGACAGGAGTGGGTGCCATCACATCACATGTGTCACAAGGGTCAGGGTAGCAGAACAGTATGCTGCTGTAGTCCCAGGGGCAATAGCATTTTGTATTGTATTGTATTGTATTGTATTGCATTGTGTTGTATTGTATTGGTATGTAGAGGTGCCTCCTTTGTGGAGTGGAACCACTGCTGCTGTACGCCAGTGTACAGGTACATGTCCTGTAGTCAGGCTAGTGTTACATAGCACTTCTATATGTGGGGTTAGCTCCTCTTGGAGTTCATGTAACATACAACCGGGGATACCATCAGGTCCCATTGATGCTGTGTTTTTTGCTTTCCTGAGGGCGACTCTCACCTGGACATCTGTGATGACAGGGAGGTTACATTCAGCTGGGATAAGTATGTCTTTGTTTGGGGGAATGGGAGGGGGGGAAATTGCACTGAGCCTGTCTGCCACAATGTTGCCAATATCTGTGGGTTCAGTGAATTATTTGTTGTTGTGTACTAACTATGAGCATATTGGAGGGTTTCTGACCAGGTTTCTAACATAACTGAAGAAGGCCTTGTGGTTATCTGTAGTGTCCCTGGTGATTTCCCTCTCAAAGTTGCCATGGATGTTTGTGTGAGAGAACATAGCTCTTTACTAGTGCTGATCAGACATGCCTTCCCTTTATGGAATTATGCTCTGTCTTGCAGTAGCTTCCATCTTTTGTTATACAATCTGTTTATGGCTGGAGTCCACCAGACAGGATGCTTTCCCTTTGTGGAGAGTGTCTTGGTCTTATATGGGATTGCATGATCCATGCATTCTCGGAGATGTCCGTAGAAATCATTTGTGAAGGAGTCAGCATTATGGGTTGTGGCTTCCACTGGCCCAGTGGGCTTAAAGGATACCATCTCAGTCTTAAGAAGTGTAAAGTTTGCGTTTCGAATGTTATTCACTGTAGTCGTTTGTGCTGGTGGTGGAGGTGGGATATGTATATCCAGGGCGATTAGTTTGTGGTCAGATCACAGTAGTTGATGATGTTCCCCATACAGTATCTCAATACAAACCCCCAGAGTGAGGAGGTGCTTTGGACCTGAATCAGTGTGCTGACTGCTGGAGTTTGGTAGTATGTCGTATGGAGTGTGCCAGGTACTGTTGCACAGTTGTTGGCTGAGCACTGATACCTGGCCATTTACATGTGTATCCACCAATAGACAGACAGATGCTATATATGGGAGATATGTTGTATCACAACAGTCGAGTATCATGTGTAGTATGTGTGCCAAATTCTGCTGACATATTTTGCTGATATCGTTTTCTTTTCTTTTTCAGGACCATGGTTCACTAGGGCAATCCGGCATACTCTGCAGCCGAGGATGAGGAAATACACCAGAGCCTGGTGCAGGATTTTGCAATATTCTTTTCCCGCACCAGCCAGAATCAGCAGGAGAGGGCTGCAAAGTGGCAAGACCTGGTCCATCGGGTAAATGACATAGGCACGCATAATAGGACATATGAGCAGGTACGACATCACTGCAGTGATTTAATCAGAAATGTCTGTCAGCGTGCATCGGATATCCACAGGCAACAGGTTGCCACAGGTGGTGGGGTGGCTACACATCCCCCACTCACCAGACTGGAGGGACTACTCCTAAGTGATGTGGCTCCAGCCCACCAACAACAACAACAGCAGCAGACCTGCATTATGATGGAGGCTGGAGCCACACAGCACCATGACTACGAGCGTGCAGGTAATATGCCATATGTATAGTTGACTGTTGTGTACACTGGTAGTTAATGCATGTGTGAGGTGTGTCCTTGGTTTGTAGCTGTCATCATAGTATTTAATGTGCAAGTGTGATATTCTCAATATCAGCAGCTGACCTGTGAAAGGCAACTGTTGTACTACTGACCTGTATCATACTCAGTAACAATGGCAGATTTGTGCCCACAGACATTAATTTCCTCACTTCTGCAGGTCCCTCCAGTGTAACAGCAATGCATCCTATCCATGCTGGTGAGTGTGTATTAACAATACCTTTAATAGTCTTGATAGTAATAGTAATATTAGGCTCAGTCAGTAGTGCTCTGTGTATGCATGCAGGTGTGTCTGTGTCTGTGTGTTGATATCTCGCATACTGAGTAGTATGCAAGTGTGCAAGTGTGTGCATGTGTGCATGTGTGTATGTGCGCATGTGTGCACCTGTGCATGTGCGCATGTGTGTATGTGTGCATGTGTGCATGTGTGCATCACTGGTAACATTGTGTAGACATTGTAAACTGTGTTTCCTGTTTCCCTCCCACAGGTTCTGGTGCTGCTCTGGTGTCATGCAGCAGGGAACCTGAATCAGGTGCCATGGGTAGTGATAATGATGATATCTGTGTAATGGCACAGGAAGGAGTGCCAGGGTCTGTCATTGGTCAGCCAATTGACAGTACACAGCTGTCAACCCCATCAATACGCACAGTCATCCTGCCAATGCATCCTTTGTCACCAATGTCCCTAGGTGATGGACAGGATACAGTGGGCATTGACCAGGGTAATGTGGTATCTGTGGCACATACTTCCTCACACAGCAGCCATGGGCATGGCCCTGAGATGGTACCACACAGATAGATGTCCAGGGGTTCTCGTGGGAGCATCCGTGGGCATACTGCCCCTGTCAGACGTAGCCACAGAGGTCTTACAACCTCAGCTATGTTTTGGGCTGTCATGCAGGCACAGTCACGTATGGAATGGTACACCAGACAGGGTCTGAGGGAGCTGACAGCATGTCGCACAGCCATGAGTGACAGTATGCATGACATTGCGGCTGCCATCCGTAATTTCACCGATGTCATAGACAGACGTTGTGGGGACATATTAGATCAGTTCCACAACTACATGTCCATGAGCCAGGGCAATGGTGGACAGTTGAGGCATCAATGTGGGCGTATGCCAGCAACAGCAGCAGCTGGCAGTCATCGCGGATGACAACAGGGCTGCGGCCGCCCCCATAGTGCCAGCAGCAGCCCCAGCAATGCTGGGTCTGTGCTGTCATCAGACCGCCCCAGGAGACCATGTGCACATGGCTCTGGACAGGCCCAACAGGGATCTGTGTCCACTCAATGAACACCTGCTTCTGATGACAGTACCCAGTCTGGATTAGTACCGGATACGGTCCGTAGCACCCCTGCAAGGCACAGGTACCGTGTCCATGGCCAGAGACACTGATCTGTATGACCTGGCAGGTACAGTCTGTGGCTGTCCACAAACACTGGTATATGGCAGCCATGAGGTGGAACTGTGTGCATCCATACACACATGTGAATTGACAACACTTAGGGCTACTGCATACACGCACACAGTGCATCAACATTGCCCCACCTTGTACTGCTGTCCCTCACCAACACACATACACATACATGTCAATTGGTGGTATCAGTGGCAGACTCAGGCATATCAAGTTCACACCCTGTGCATATGATGAAATTGTGCCACCTCCTGCAATCTGTAACATCAGAGCAGGTACAGGTTAACATGTTGCTGATGCACAGGGTGACTACATAGACATGTAGTAATAGTATCATGTTGTTAACAGTACAGTGTGCTGATATAATTGTGGGTATATCCCAGCATCCCTGATGCAGTAAGGGTATGATTGTCTTGTACTGTTTTCTACACCCATGGTAAGTACTATAGTGTATCATCTGCACATGTTTGTATACTGGTGGTAAGGATGTCAACAGAAGGCCACATACATAGGTAGCACAGGGGATAAGGTAATGAAAGTATTGATATGCAATGATGGACATGTAAACTGAAAGTGGCATGTTGCCAACACTGGACTCTGCAATGAGGATGTTTGAGGATGTTGATATGTGTGCAGTACTACACGACTGGTACAGGACACACAGGAGCACCCTAGCACTGCAAGCTCACACCCCATACCATGCTAGACAGCCCCAACACACAAAACTAACTTTCACAGGAGGGAGAGTCCCCATAAATGTCAGGGATATTGTGGTGGCAGGACAGGTAGCATACATCCTACTAAGTATGGAACCACTGAGTGAAAGCTCAGTGTCTGTTATTTGACATGTGTATTAGTGCAGGTATGAGCACCTGGGTTTCCGTCTGGTTATTGTACATCCTGACGGTACATGGTCTGTACACTTGTGTGCACTGAGACTAGACCCTGGCCATCTGACCTGTGTATTTCCATGTACATGTGTATAGTGCCTGCATATTTGCACTGTTACCTACTGGAAGTGGTAGAGCTTGTTTGTTGTACAATGGACTACATGCAGCCCTGCTTACTGTAGCTTTGTTTGCATGCATGTTTGCTTGCAGTTACCCTGGAACACTGATTCCACCTGCAATGCAGATTTACAGAGCTTCTGTGGATTCCTAGTAACATCTGCATAGCTTACTATATGTATGTCCATGTCTCACTTGACAGAACGCCACTGTTTGTCCTGTTCGCATGTACGTTGCCTGTGACACATTGCATATGACTTACCTGGCATTTGACCACGTGAGCAGTCATATATGCCAGTGCTAACTAATCACAGGCACTACACCCTCACATACTCACCTTCTGTACCTTGTTCCCCATTGGCCCTATGTGCTGTTAATCACCATGGCAATCACAATACTATGGTAGCATGTGCAAAGGTCACTTGTCTGTCACCTCTATGGTACAGTTGTGGAATATGTGAGTCATGTGGCAATGTCACAGCTGCCACATGTACACAGTCAACCCTCTCCCCTACCCATGAACATACAACACATGTGTGAGATGCAACCACATAGCCAAACTGGGGACTAAGCACTCTGAACCTAGTACTGGCATAACCTGTCAGGTGGCATGAAATACTACAGTGGCTACAATACCAGTCTGATGTAGACCTACACTGACAGCAATCCAAACACATGAACACACTGGGGCATTCTTGGAGCCTCAGAATAGCATCCTGCCTGAGCAGCAGACACCTCTGCAGCTGGCACAAGGGCATACGTTAAGCCGGAACACAGCACGTGCAACACATAGCACACAAATCCTGAGTGCCAAACAGTCACAGCCTGCACGGCTAGACAACACACCTGCTACAGTTGTGTTAGGTACCTTTATTGTCCGGTACAGTGAGGTCCCGCTCACCAGGCTGGACAAGGTGAAGGTCACAGTGATATGCCCATGGGGCACTATGGTCCACCACATAACACAAGCATACAGGTCAGTCAGAAGCATGGACACATATGACTCAGTCATTGTCCATGCCACTATGACTGACCTGTGATGTACCTCCCTGGACTACATGATAGGGAACATAGAAGGCCTCTCTGAGCATGTGACACAGGCTGGTATGACCCTGACCTTGGTTGGCATCATACCCTTACCAAGAATGCTGAAGTATTACTGAGTGCTGATGAATTACTGTAGCTACAACACCCTAGCTGAAAGGTTCCTAGCATGTAGTCACTTCATTGCTATGGAACAACTTGTTACCACTCCCACAACAGGTGAAAACATGCAGCACCTGTTCATCAACAACATGTAGACTATATGCCCCAGACCAGATGTGTATCCCTCGCTGCTAGGATGATACCATATACAACTCACACTGTATATACACATACCACATGCAGCACCCGCACAGAAAACCACAGTCATAATGTTATCCAGTGCAAATACCATGTATTCACAAGTGGCAGGCATCAGACATGGGAACTATTGAAGTTCACAGGTATATATGTGTATTTGGCACACACACACATCATATGTGTGCATTGCCATTACTGGTTTAATCGATGTCATGCATTATTGTGAACAACAATCCACACACATGGGCATTCTGTGTGACAAAAACACACGTGGCATTTGTGGAATTCAAAGCCATAACTAACTGTGCTATGACAGCACTGAGAGATGCAGTAGCAGAGCGTGCTATTTGCATTACTGTGAGATTTTCCCTCTTCTGCTGTACTTGTAGGGTGTTGACATCATCTCTGTTTAGAGATTGGAATATGCAGCAGCTGGTGTGTTGTACTGGTTGCCAAAAGAGCCAGTTCTCTTACACATGTAATTGCACACACTTGCAGGATTTAAACCCCTACCTAACTACGTTATGATACTAGTATGAGACGCAGTAGCCGAGCATGCTATTTGCATTATTGGGAGGTTTTTCTTCTCTGGCTGTACTTATAGGGTGCTGACATCATCAGTGTTTAGAAAGAGGAATGTGCATCATGTAGTGCGTTCTCCTAGTTACCAAAAGGGACATTACTTTCATACAGAATTACACACACACTAACCCCCCTCCACACACACTGAGCATTTGCAGGATTCAAACCCCTACCTAATTATGTTATGACACTCGAAACGGACACATTTGCAGAGCGCGCTATTCGCATTACTGGGAGGTTTTTCTTCTCCTGCTGTACTTATAGGGTGCTGCCATCATCAGTGTTTAGAAAGGGGAATGTGCATCCTGTAGTGTGTTCTCCTAGTTGCGAAAAGGGAAATTTTTCTCACACAGAATTGCACACACACTAACCCCCCTCACTGAGCATTTGCAGGATTCAAACCCCTATCTAACTATGTGATGATGTTTGAGACGGACGCATTAGCAGAACGCACTATTTGCATTATTGGGAGGTTTCTCTTCTCCTGCTGTACTTATAGGGTGCTGACATCATCAGTGTTTAGAATGGGGAATGTGCATCCTGTAGTGTGTTCTCCTAGTTGCCAAAAGTGATATTTCTCTTACACAGAATTGCTCACACACTAACCCCCCTCACCCAAACACACACACCTAGCATTTGCAGGATCCAAACCCCCACCTAACTATGTTATGATACTTGAGACAGACGCATTAGCGGAGCGCGCTATTCACATTTTTGAGAAGTTTACCTTCTCCTGCTGTACTTATAGGGTGCTGACATCATCAGTGTTTAGAAAGGGGAATTTGCATCCTGTAGTGTGTTCTCCTAGTTGCCAAAAGGGACATTTCTCTCACACAGATTTGCACACACACCAACATCGCTCACACACACACACACACACACACACACACACACACACACACACACACACACACTGAGCATTTGTAGGATTCAAACCCCTACCTAACTATATTATGACACTTGAAGGAGACGCATTAGTGGAGCACACTATCCGAATTACTGGGCACCTGTTCTTCACCTGCAGTATTTTTAGGGTGCTAACATCATTATTTATACAGAGGTATGTACATCTATTACTACCTGTCAGGTGGGGGATAGCATATATATGCATTTGCACCCACCTACTTCTGGGTCAGATATGCACATCAGCACTGGCAGGTTATGTTTCATACCATGCTTCATGACCACAGGACCTGTAACACACAACACAACCAGTTCAGACCACCCCTCCCACATCCAGGACACACATTTTGCTTCCCTGGGAACAGTGCCAAGATATGAAGGTGTTCACATACACCATTCCAGTTGTTAACGTCAGGTACAGGTATATTGTATGTGGGAACTACTCAGGCCTCTACAACATTCCCCTCCAGCCACTACAATTTGTGAGTCCATGTGCTATGGCAGGACCACTCACCACAGCCACAAGGGGGAATACATATTGCACCTGACCATCTGCAACATGGGTACTCACTGTTCCACACCAGAGTTAGACCACCATTGTTGATATCTGACCATACCCACCTTTCCCTTGACATCCCTATCCCACCCCCACCCCCAGGCAAGGTTGCCACTGCAAACAAAGTGTCTTTATCAAAAGCAGACTTTGCACTTGTGAAGACTGGGGTGGAAGACTTCAAAGGACCCATGCTGGGGGAGTATATAGGCCACTCTGCATAATCCTTGACAATTGCATTCTATGAGCATGTGGAAGGTTTGCATTGATCATGCTTTCCCAAATATACCCATGACTCCTCCACAACAGGACACCTGCCAGGTGTACACCAGCCATATATGAGCTGTCCAACAGATGGAGTGAGCTAATACATTGCAGAGCAGTAGCCCACAGAGGGAGGACATCTCTGAACAGTACTGGCACGACACTTCAATCCCTCATAATCATCATGACAAAGTGTTGACAGTGAAATTGTCCAGACACTGCAGATAAGGCTACCCTCAGTCTGTTATTGACGCCCACTTACTGCTAGAGGTCCTCACCAACCCTCTTCCAGCAAACACCAGCCACATGGATGTGGCATAGCAAATTCAACCCCTGGGATCTCCACTGTGTCCCTGCTTGATGGAGGCACAGCACACTAGCCTCAAACGGTGCCTTATGTGACCTACTTTACAGTGGCACAGTAGCCTACTGTACTGGGGAGGCAGACACTAAGCACACTCTGGCTAAGCTTTCATTCCCTAGGGCAAACAGCCTAGTATTGACCTCTACACCCATATGTTTAATTGTCAGATGCACAATATTTGTTGCTGATAGACTGTTTGCAGGTCTTCATTGCCATAGCATTCCCTGTTTCTATGAACAACTTGTGTATCTGTGGAAGATGTTTGAATATGAGAGGGATCCACTATATCACTTATGTCTCTGTAGTCATTTAACTGTGTGCACTGGGCAGATTGCTGTAATGTGGTTGGTTCCTGGAATAACACATACAAATACCAGATATGTGTGGCCAACTGCTAAACTGAGATATGGCCCAAGTGTGTGAGCATGCCCAGTTCAGGCTTTCCATGGCATGTTGTCTGACATATGTCTCATTTATCTAAGTGTGCGAGCATGCCCAGTGTGAGCTTTCCATATGTTGAACTCTGCAGTCCACCACATTTGTGGATGAGTGTGAACTTCAACAATATCTCACGTTTATGGTTATGTGTTGGGTGTCAAGTTGCGTACTTACTGGCCAACTGCTTTGTGTCTGAACACAACAGGGATTATACTGTGCCTGCAGGGTTTGCATGGGATACTTTGCATACAGTTGTCAACATCCTTTCATACTGACCAAACACTGTAGTACCGTATAGTGTACTGGTTCAGTACTTTCACTGTGGTGGACAGTATCCTGGGCTTTAGTACTATCACTGCTTTAAATTTTCATAGTGAGCACAACAGACTGGTTAGGGGCCAGTTGTGCACATATGACCATGTTGCATTATGTTCAGATATGGACTACTTAAACCAGGATTGTCCAACATTGGTAGTGTATTCCACAACATAGGTGGACATTGGCAAACACTAGCGATGTGCCTTAGGCCATTTCTAATGCTAGTCGGAGAGTGTGTTTGCCCTTCAACACACATTGTAACTGGAGTTTGCCATGACATATGTCATGGTTAGTATACTGTGCCTCCGTCTACCCATGACATAACAGTGATACCTAGGGTAAACCTACCATCTCCCATCCACTCATCAAGATTCCTCTTGAGGACAGTCGATGAGTGACTGTCTGGCTAACCTGTACTGGGAGTTTACTCAAGAGTAGGGGTGGCTTCTGTGTTATGGATCAATCAGTACAGCATGTCCTATGTATGTCAGTGCTGGGGTTCAGGTCTCTCATGTGCATAGCTCACTGCCATTCAGATTGTACAAGGTGCAGCATGTTCATTGATTCCAGCTTGGACATGGCTTTATACATCAGGCACAGCTTGCCTCTGGGCGGGCAGTATGGCACTGTGTGGAGCTGCAGTTTGTTTAATCAGGCAACACATGGCATCTGTTCGAGCTCTTTGACAATCCTGGTGAGGTACTTTTGGGGTCTTTCCAGTTGATGGAGGTGTCTGCTGAGGTACATCCCACAGGGGCTATTGTACTCAATTGTGAGGCTGATGAAGGATGACTGCAGAGCCACAATGACCTCCCCTGATCTAGATCTGACTACCTTCATGATTAGGTGGGTATATGGTATGTTTCTGTAACCACTACAGCCACATGCTTGTCCAATGCAGGATATCTATCAACTTGTGTCCCCAGGTCTCTTATTACATCTTAAGTACTTAATGGGTAACACCTATGTGGTAATTGGTGGGCACTTACTGTATATCCACAGGGGTTGACTATACACTTTTCTGCAATTAGCTTGCTGACATGGCTATGGCACCAGTTATCTGTTTCTATGTGGCCCTTTTGTGGGATGCTTGTGTCAGCTGGAGGATCAGATATGGTAGCCAGTTTGTAGTCCTCTGCAAACTTGTTCAGACACAGTCCTTCCATGTTGGCCTGTACCTATGGGACATATATACCAAACAAGGGAGGTCCCAGGACCGAGCCTTGTGGGATGCCAGTTGTATCTGGTTTGTAGTCTGACATGGCTGCAGCATTTCTGACCATGTCAGTTCTGTCCTTGGCCTGGTTTGCAACCCCTCTACTGACATAGGGGTTTATATTTAAGCTGGTGAGCTTATCTATAATGAACATGTGGGGTATTGTATGGAAGCATTTTGCAAGGTCCAGCTAGGCTGTGTGGACCACATTCCCATCATCAATGGCCTTAATGACTGGTCCAAATGAGTCAAACATGTTTAAAGGGCAGGATCTGCACTTAAGAAACCACACTGGGTAGGGTCTAGTGTCAGTAGGTCCCCAATATATTTATGTCTGAGGTACATGCTGATCCTTTCCATAGCTTTGCGGACCAAGCTTGTCAGGATTCTGGGGTGGTAGTTTGCAGTATCCATTCAGGCAACATCTTTGTGGAGATGGACCACTGTTGTTGTACACTGCTCTTTGGGTACATATCCTGTGGTAAGGCTGACATTGAGCAGTAGTGTTATTTGGCGTTCCATTCTTCTTGGAGTCCATGTTGGACTCAGCCCAGGACACCATCTTGTACCATTGATGCTGTGTGTTTTGCTTTGTAGATGCTGGCTATTACCTCAGCATCTGCAATGTCAGGGGGCCAGCACTCTGCTGGGATAGATATTTGGCATTTTTGGGGGGGTAGTGGTTTGCACTGCACCTGTCAGGTTGGATGTTGGCAATGTGTGTGTGTTTGGTATATTGTTTGTAATATTTGAGGGATTCAGAGCATATCTGTGAATTCCCAACAAGGTTCCTACCATCAGTTAAGAAAGCCTTGTGATTATCCTTAGCGTCCTGTACAATTTGTATCTTCATAGGTTCATAGGTTCATACTAGGCTATCCACCCTAGGGCATTTATAAGCCTAGCCAGAGTGTGTGTGGCTTTCGCCACCCCTTGCTATGTGAATATTATGGCCATTTAGGATTTACTTTACTGTGCCTCTGTCTGGACGTGACACAGTGAAGACCCCCAGTGTACATCTACAATCACCCATCCACTTGGCAAGATTCCTGTTGAAGAGAGTCAGTGAGGGGTTCTGAATAACATGGAGTGGGTTTCCATTCCAGGGTGTAGGGAGCCTCTGGGTTATGTATCTGTCCCTCCAGCACATCCTATTTCATTATGTGTTGAGGTTGACATCTCTCGCTCTCACAGCTCTGATGGATTTGGGTTTTCTGGTGTGGAGCATGTCCATTAATCCTGTGTTGGACATGGCCTTGTACAACAGGCATACAATGCCTCTGCGTAGGCAGCATGTGACTGCATACAGCTGGGGTGTCTACAGCCAGGCAGCATATGACATATATTTCAGACCCTTTATCCTCTTGGTGAGGTACCTTTGAGGTCTTTCTAACTGCTGCAGGTGTCGGGTAAGGTACATCCCAAATGAGTCATTGTACTAAATTATGGGCCTGATAAGAGAACAGTATAGGGGCACAATGACCTCTGTTGACATAGATGTGAATCCTTTCATGATAAGGTGGCCAATATAGAAGGTCTTCCTAGCCACGTTGGCAATGTGAGTGTCACATGACAGGTTACTGTCCACTTGTGTCCCTAGGTCCCTGATTACTCCTTCCATACGTAATGGATTACCACCTATGTGGTAATTTGTGAGTACATTGTTTGGTATTTGGTGAGACATCATACTGTCCAGTGTCTTCGGGAAGGCTGAGTGGGGTTCCTGTGTGTGAGAGTGTGGTCTGTAGCATGCTACAGACTGTACAGCAGTTTTGCCTACGGTTAGTTGCACATGGGTGGTCTCCGATGCTTCGTGCATTGTCAGTTACCTGGACGTGTGGATATCTTTGCTGAATATGGATACTCCCCCTCCTTTTATGGTTTGGTCCAGGTTTTGGGGCCATAACGCATTATATGAAGTATAACCTGGTAGTGCTGGTGTGCTCTCAGGAGCCTTGCTGCAGGTTTCTGTCACTGCACGGACATCGATGTTCCCCATACTGGGGAGGGCCTCGGGAGCATGCATGTTGAGGTTTAGACGTCTGGCATTGGGCAGCATTACCCTTATGTTTCTTTCCACTTATGTTTTCTAGGGAGGTGGGTTAGTCTTTTCAGCCTTGCCTACAAAAGGCTCTATGGAGGTGGCAAGAGCCTTAGCCAATATCCAGATGCCCAGTGGTAACAGGTGCAAGTTATCCCTGGCAAAGCAGCATGGCTTGTCAAACATGACATCCCAAGCAGACAGACATTGGATCCCCTTGGAATGACACCAGTAATTGTGCCACTTGCTAAAGCTGATCATTCTGTGTTTGTACTGTGACATCATTCTTGGTGAGGGTAGGATGCTGCAAAAGGTCAGTGTCATACCGGCCTGGACTACATAATCGGAGAGCTCATCTATGTCTCTTTTCATGTAGTCCGGGGAGGTACGTCTCACGTCATTCACACCAGCATGGACAATGACTGCATCATATTTGTACTTGCTTTGGGGTGACCTGTGTTCCTGTGTTATGTGGTGTATTGTAGCAGCCTACAGGCAGCTTACTGTACCCTTTCCCTTGTTCAGTCTGGTGAGCAGGACAGCAGTGTGTGTGACTATGGAGTCACCTATTACAACTGTATCAGGCATGTTGTTTCTCCTTCTGGCCTGTGACTGTTTGGCACACCAGCTTTGTGTACTATGTGTTGCATGTGCTATGTTTGGAGGTAGTGGTTGCTTGGGTGTCTGCTTTGGAGGCCTCTGTTGATGTGGTGTGTTTGTAATTAGAGCCTCCGGGAATGTTTTTCTGTGGTTATGTCTTTGGTTTGCAGTTGTGATAGGTCTATGTGAGACTGGGTTTGTGGTGTGTGTGCTTACCTTCTCCTCCTGACTAGTTTTGACAGTACTGAGTTGAGAAAGCTCAGCCTCCAGTTTGGATAAATGGTTGCATCTCTCACATATATTTGTATTTCTTGGGGGGAGGAGAGGGTTGTCTGTGTACATGGGGCAGGTGTAACATTGCCTCAAGATTCACAGATTCAACTTGTTGTAGCTGGCCTTAGTGGATTGTATGAGTGGACATATTTTATTGCCATAATACTGATCAGAGATTACTTCCCTTTTTAGGTATGCTCTATCATGTAGTAGCTTCCTCATTCTCTTGCATGGTTTGGTAATGGCTGGGGTCCACCATGCCAGATGCCTGCGTGTATGGCATTGTGTCTTGGTTTTATTTGGGATTGCATAATCCATGCATTCCTGGCAGTGTTCATGGAATGCCTGTATAACGGGTTCTGAGGTGTGGCCCATATTTTGCACATGCGCAGGGCCTTTAATGGATTCCACATCAGTTTGCAGGAGTGCAACATTTGCTTTACAAATGTTTTTTACTGTGGTTTTCTGGCCAGGGACTGTAGTCAGGATGTGTATATCCGGTGTGATTACTCTATGGTCTGATCTTAACAGTGAGGAATACACTTCTCATCTTGCCATCCAGTACCCATGTTGCTGATTATCACATCCAGTATGCTTACCCCTCTTGTGGGAGTGGTACTTTGTTCCTGAGCATTTTGGTTTATGGATTCTAGGAACCTTTGTCGTAGGGTGTTGGAGCTAGAATAATGCTCCCAGTCTAGGTTTGGGTATTTTCAGTCACCCAATATAATGTGGTTTGGAGAGCTTGATATATTCATGCATTCCAACATAGGCCAAGTGCAGTTCCTGGTGTTAGGACAGTAGTCTGTAGCAGGCTATAAACTGGGAGGCAGTTTTAGCCACTGTTACTTAACCATGGCTAGTCCATGCTGCTTCTTGTTGTGGTACCAACATGGGGGTGTGGTTATCCTTGACAACTATTGCTAGTCACCCTCCTTTTGTAGCTTGTTCCATGTTTTGGGGCTGTACAGCACAGTATGCGGTGTAACCTGGTAGTGTTAGGGTGCATTTGTGAGCCTTGACCCAGTTTTCTGTTACAGAACAGATATCAACATTCTCCATGCTGGGGGATTTTAGATTGCATGCATCTTGCTGTTTAGACTTCTGGCATTGGGTAGCATTACATCTAGGTTCTTATCCCTTGTGATACCTATGGAGGTGGGTTTGTGTTTTGAGCCTTACCTATTCAAGGCACGCTGGGGGTAACAACAGCCTTTGCCAGTATCCATAAGGCCAGGACTGATAGGTGCACACCACCCCTAGCAGGTGGAGCATCATGTCGTGCACAGCATGGCATCCCAGGCTGGCACACATTGGATCCCCTTTGACTAACAGCAATACTTCAGACACTTACTGCAATTGATCATCTAATCTTCATATTGTGGCATCATGCTTGGTGAGGCTAGGATGATAGTCAGGGTCATCAAGTTTGCATATACTACATGGTGTTACATTGCTTAACACATGGCAATCATGCCTCAGGTGGTGCTGCAGGGCTGCCTACGTTGGATGCACATACTACACTCCCTGTACATGTTTGAAAGCAGGTTGTGTCAACTTAGGCATCCCTTTTACTATATATATGTGAGTCGGAGAGAGGTATCATTTCCACGGTCCCTACTGAGCTAGTGTATGTGCTATGTGTTGCCGCTTTGCCAAGGCCAAGGCATACTGGGCACGCCTCATTCTGCCTACTGGGGCAGGCTCAGGTTGTTCCTCCTCCGAGTCACGCTCTGCCTGTGATTGACTTGGCAATGGTGGGGTCTGTTTGGCCCAGCCCTATGGTGATCCTGCTGCAGCTGTTTTCGCAGAATCATATTATGTAGCATAGCACATACCATGACAATTTGGGTACATGTAGTTGGTGAGTACTGCAAGGCTCCACCAGATGTATCCAGGCACCGGAACCATGACTTGAGCAGCCCAAATACACGCTCGATTACATTTCATGTTTGCGCATGTGCCTCATTATGGCATTCCTGTTCAGGTGTGTGTGTGCATTTCTGATGGGTGTCATCAGCCACAGCTCCAGTGCATATCCAGCATCCCCTACTAAGTGACCATGTGGGATGTCCCCACTGGCAAATGTCTGGTACAGCTGTGTCAGATGCCAGATATGGGAATCATGGTAGCTTCCAGGGCAGCCAGCACACACATTCATTATTATGCCCTGGGCATCACACATGACCTGGCAGTTGATGGAGGGGAAGCCCTTGTGGTTAATGTAGGCCCTACCCCGCTCACCGGCTGGTGCTTTGATGCATATGTGCATGCAGTTTATTGCACCCACTACCTCAGGGTATTCCGCTATTTGCTGGAAGAGATGCATATTGCTGGCCAATACCTCACGGGCATTGGGGAAATATACATGATCACTGACATGTGCTGACATGGCATCCAGAAACTGGTGCAGTACCCTGGAGGCTGATGCCTGTGATATCCCCATCATATCACCAGTTGGTCTCTGGAAGGTACCTGTCACTAGTATTCTTAGGCCAACACATACCTTGGTTTCTACTGGGATGGGTTCCCCTCTGTTGGTTCTGTGTGTGAGGCATGGTCTGCACAGCTCAACAATTTGCTGCAGGAGGTCTCTGTCCACTCTATAGCACTCCACTATCTCCAGCTCATGTAACCCCTGGTAGGTGAACCTGGGCCTGTACACTCTTCTCCGTCTCCTCACTGTGGGTTGTCTGGCACCATTTGCATTGTCACCACCCACAGCAAGTCGCCTATGTCTCCTTATGACAGCTATGGCAGCCCCTAGCATTTCTGCTCTGAGTGAAGCTTTTTCAGTTTTCACTTCTAATAGCTTACTCCTGTCTTGCAGTGTCTCTTGAGAAAAACATCCTGCACTTCTGTTTGCAGAGTTTTAAGTGCTGGGCTGGGCTAGTATTCTGCCTGTGTAATTGCCTGCTTCTAATTGTTTTCACCTGCTAGCGCCAGCAGTATTCCCTGCTAGCTTCCTACTATTTCTGTTGCTTCCTTTTTCCTTTCTGTTTCCTCAGGGGGGAGCAACGCGCATACCAGCAGAAACACGCTCACAGTGGCTTACACGCACGCACACATGCTTACACAGTTTAGAATCTACTTATTCGGGTTAAAATACACGCACACCAGCGCAAACAGTCTTACAAGTCTGCCAACAGGCTCCCACATGCTCAGTCTGCCTTACACGCGCGCACACTGCCCTACTCACGCCTCCTGGAGTGCACATGTGCGCATGCACGCCCAGCAAGAAACCTTGGTGTTGGCTACAGCGTACACCTTCCATTTCTTGACTTTCCCATGCTTATCTTGTGGCATTCCTCTTTCCATGATATGTGTCTGACATCTGTCACGTAACACTGTCCTCCAATGAACTGCATTTCCTTCTGCCATTCCCCCCTGTGATGTCACCTATCTCCTACTCTGTTCCTCCCCCTTATGTAACTCTTACACTACTTGGAATGTGCTCATTTGCTATGTGACCGTGGGATTCAGTATCCTAACACTCATTTACATAAGATTGCCTACTAATGCTTAGTTACATGTCTTAGACTCAGCTTCCCCCCTTAGCAACCACTAAACGGTGGCCATGTTGTTTTTGGTCTGCTGGTCCGTGCATTGTAAATCCATGTATTGCATAAAACCCACATTTGTGAGTTTATAACCTTCATTTTTATGTTTTATATAGCGCAGCCCGTTTGCGCGGGGCTGCGCTGCATTTAAACATCGGCGATTGCCGAAAAAAAAATTACTTTTTTCTCATATTTGCATCGGGGTACCTTGCCAATGGCCACATATTTGGCCATTGGCATGCTGCCTGACACATATGCACCCTTTATTTAGAGCTGACAAGGCTCCATTGTGTTTTTTGCAGAAACGTACTCAGTTGTCAACTGAGTACATTTCTGCTGCTAACACGACTCTTACACAGGCTGGTTTCAGCTTCGTGGATTGCTAATCTACCTCATTTGCATGCCTTTCAGCTGCAAGTGAGGTGATTAGCATATCCACGCCCAGTCCGTGTAAGAGACATTTTAGCGGGTCTCTTACACGGAATTTCGGGCTGTTCCTGGATCGCGAGGGCTGCATGGAGTCTTACACTACTCTTAGACTCTGGGCAAGCCTTCGTGAATCCTGCCCTATGTTAATAAATGCAGAGTTTAAATAAAAGTCAATATCTGGAAACCCTATACCTACTTCAACCCAGCTTGTGGTGGGACATATAAGAGAAATTCTTGTTTTTTTGGTTACCAAAAGAAGTTGAGTAATAACTTATTAATTTTCTGTTTAATTTTGACAGGTGGGGGAATTATTAGACTTGGCCAATGAATAAGATTTTAGGTAACAGTATAATTTTGATTAAAGTTTGTCTTCAAATGTGAAGAAGAGTCTTTTCCAACTGTCAGTTAGACTAGCAACTGAGTTTATAGGTTGTTGGTAATTAGATGTGAGTGATTTTTTTATAATTAGATTTAATAATGATACCTAGATATTTAATTTGCATGCCCTCCCAGTTTATGTCTCTTTTTGATCTAAGTTTCATAGTAACATATTTATTCACTAATAGTGCCTGAGTTTTCTTGTGAATGAATTTTAGACCAGAGATGTTTGCAAAGAAGTCTAGATTATGTAATAGGCGATCTTCTGAATTTTCAATATCATTAGACATTATTAGTAGGTCATCAGCAAACAGTTCTATCTTGGGGGATAATTTTTCTGACACTTTATATCCTTCAACAATGTCATTATTTCTAACATAATTTGCAAGAGGCTCAATAGCCAGAGCAAAGAGTAATGGGGAGAGGGGGCACCCCTATTTAGTACCTCTTAATATTTTGAATGGGCTAGATAGATGAGCTTCAATCTTTACATAGGCTATGGACTTTTCATATAGTTTTTTAATTAATCCTATAAATTTGGGGAGATACTATTTGTGAATTTGTGTTAACCATAACAAGGACAATATTTAATTGAAATAAAAGTTAGAGAAAGACAGGTGTTACATAACTTTCTTTGAGGTGCAATCTGTTAATACTGTAACATATGTGTTACAGCAACAATAATGCAGAGTTTGATTCCAGTTTTTGATAATATGAATGTACTATTCCCCATGGCAAACATGTTTTGTTGATGGAAACTTAACTATTCTTAGTAGTAATAAAGTAGATATGCATGATGTAAATAATGTAGAAATATAACTTGTAGAGTCTTCCACGAATCACACCAAATCCACGCTAAAACACAGGTTTATTGAAGATAAAAAAGATAAGCGCATTCGCATGCTGGACTGCATGCTTCATCAGATCTATCACAATGAATCATTCAAAGGCTTATATACAAAATGTGGATATCAGCTGATATGATTAATCAATTAGTCAATTAAACAATATAATATCAAAATAGTTAATCAGCTGTCAGGCAGTCTTTGAGAATACATTTAAAGTGCCAGTGCAACTATGTTTAAAACATTCTATTTAAAAACTATAAAACAAAATAATACATTCAGAAAAAACTTTCCATGTTACGTTTAAAACTATGTAAACATTGTGTAGCTGAAAGGCATATGAATGTGTAAAACATATAGAATGCATAAAAATATATAAAAAAGATGCAAAAAGATATACAATAGATTGTGCATGACTCTCATTCAAGAAAAATATATAACATATGCAGCAATATATGAACTGATGTGTTGTATATGTCACTAAGCAATGAATCATAGAATATAAGGCAGAACATAGAACTATGTTCTATGTTAATAAATATAAATATATGTCAAGGCAACCTTGCTTGAGTGTGGAGTGGGGTTATACAATAAATAAATATACATCAAATGACAATAAAGAAAGTATAAACAGAACCAACTGGAAAATTCAAAATGTTCTGATCTATATTGATCAGTAGAACTGATAACAAAATTAGAACAATGTACCTTATTGAATGGTAAAATGAATTGTGTAGTTAAATGGCCTCTAACACTGGTTTCAAGGAAATGTGGAGATTTAAGCCAGGTGGTATGTGGGCCTTGGTTCTAAAAATCCAATTTAATTCTAATCTTGCTATAGCAACAATAATGCAGAGTTTGATTCCAGTTTTTGATAATATGAATGTACTATTCCCCATGGCAAACATGTTTTGTTGATGGAAACTTAACTATTCTTAGTAGTAATAAAGTAGATATGCATGATGTAAATAATACAACATTTACCAAAGATGAAGTAAGTAAAATCAGTAACACAATGAATGTGGAAATATTTATTTATTGATATTTGTTTACTGAAAAAATGACTGGGTAAGAAATAACTATTTTCAACAGAAACCTGAGAAGAAAATCTCCAGAGAGTTAAATAGCATCAAATAAAATAATTAAAAAGCATATATACATACAGTTTAATAGTGGAATACATGGGATATAATAAGGCATTAGGAAATGCATGTGATATAAAAATAAAAATAAATAGAAAAATGACAATTAAATATAATGATTAGTATCTGCAAAAGTATTAGAAGTATAGTCTACTATGCTAGGAAATAAAATAAAAGGATATAAGTACACTCGAAGAATAGGGAGATGGCAGGTGTTGAAAGGTATAGAAAGCATGATAAGAGGTTAGGATAGTAAGGATGAAAAGTATCTGTGAATATAGATCAAACAGGTGAGGTGCATGGGCATAACCATGAATTAGAGAGAAATTATTCGAGAAAGGGCTTAACTACAAGGAGGGAAGGTATCATTCTGAATGAATTTGGAATAGAGTTCCATAGTTTAGATTTGCAGTGTGAGTATAAACTTTGCCCCATACTTTTTTTTTATTATTATTATTTTTATTATATATTTCAAGAAGTTTTTGTCTTGAGAGCAGAGAGAGTGGTTTGGGACATAGTGACTAAGTACTGAGAATTATTTATAAAACTCTGGATTAATTATCCATATTTCAAAAGTAATAATAATGACAGTAATACATTTAATTTCAAAAGATGAAATTCTTCTTGTACATGCCCCAGAAAAATTAGCTTATTTAATCTCCTGTTTGACCCTTTTTCAAAAATTATTATCTGAAGGCATGATGTTATGTAATAGTAATGCAATTTATCATGAGGCAAATATTGTTAAATGATTTAATGTGTCAGGGTAATGCCTTAACAGCTGGTTTAATTGCTATATATACCATTTATTTAGATGTATTAATTTTTACCATTTTTTGTGATTCTGTATTTGAGTGCCATTCAGCATTGTGCATAATTAAATGTCAGCAGTCACCATCAGTCAGCAAAGGTTTAAGTCTGACAGCAAAAACTCAAAGCTTTAGTTTGGGACACGGTCAGTAGCACAAATGAGACTGATGCCATTGCACTACTGTCAGCACTCTGGACAATACTGATTAAAGAAACTATACCTGTTGGTTATCTTTCTCTGTGATTCAAGGTATTAATAAGTTCATAGGCTCATAGGAGGTTACTATGCTATTGCCACTAGGGACTTTATGACCCTAGCCATGTTATACCCTTGTTCCCTTATTGACCTTGTTGTATAGTCTACATTTGTAGTGTGAGTCTATGATCAGCTCTGACTGCCCTTATCCAAGAGGGACATAGGTGACACCCCTGGGGTAAAATACGGTCTCCCATTCAGTTGTCTAAGTTACACTTAAATAGGGTCATTGAGGAGGTCTGTTTTATGTAAATTGGGAGTTGTTCCAGAGGAGTGGCAATCCTTGGGAGACATACATATCTGTCTGTCCAGCATGTTCTGTTAATGTCGCAGGCTAGGTTAAGATACCTAGAGTGAATGAATCTTGTCTCATTTGACTTGCGGATGTGTAGCATTTCCATTAGGCAGGGTTGAAGACTGCTCTGTAATGCAATATGTTTGCAGAAACAGCAGAGATAATGTAGGGTTTGAGTCTAGTTTTTCAGATCATTTTAAAGAGGGGGTCAGAATAAATAGTGAATTAATGATATGAAGTAAAACTGACAAATAAATATAATCTGCAATGCAACCCTGTGTAATGATTGTTAAATAAGTTAACTATAACCTGTGTAAAATATGTTAAGCAGAACTATCGTTACAGTTAGACTACACTTCTGTATGTATAACTTGCATGATAGTTACTAGAACAAAGTATGACTAATTGCATTGGATGTGTAGGACACTATGTAATGTAAAGTATTTATGGCACCTACTCCAACCATTTTTACTTAGGTCATGCACCTCACTGCAAAATAAATTGATTTAGTAAGCAAATAATGTTTCTTTCACATATAATACCAGTAAAATAACAAGTGGAAGTCACAGGCATGATGCTCAAATTTTACACTTCAACTTACAAGTTAAAAAAGTTAGTTTTCCTGTGACATTAAAATTTAAAGAACAGCATTTAGTATTTTAGCCTTCTTTTCAATAATGGGCTCAATTCCCAGGTGGTATTACTCAAAGCATTTAGTTTGCATGTCCCACCAACCCATTTAGACCCAATTCATAACATTTTACCTTTAAACATCACTGGTTATAACCAGCATCATAGCACTGATGCCATATCATCTTCCTGTGTCAAAAGACTCTATGAAGGATTACCATGTGCCATAGCAGAAAGCATGTATACAGGTGACAATATTTCCTTTGAAATGTAATTCAGATATCATCATCCAAAAGCATTTGAGGATTTCATACTAGAATGTGGGTAAGTACACCGAGCATCACACATGGCCTAGTCTCACTGCCATATTTCACACCGCAACCGTATTTTGAAGGAATCATACCCAATATCTCTGTAAGGCCATTTTAGTGCTTTCAGTTTCTCAGATGCAGCTGGCAATGTTGTCTGTTATTCTGAATAGGATGGTATACTTAAGATCTGAACTGGGTGCCAATTCTTTGAAATATTTCTAGGTGTCCTGCAGAAGACATGGCAGGCAGAGGTGAGGGTAGTGCTCTATTTAGAGCCAAAAATTGGTGTTGAGGAGTCCAAGATCTTTGTGGCACTCATCATCAGGTGCTATAACTATAGTCTTCTGTGGGAAAACTATATTAGATCTCAGTACAAGGCTGAAGCTTGAAATGGCTTGGCCAAGGCCATCTCTACTGCAACTAGTATTCCAAGTACTGAGGAAGAATGTCATTCTCATTATAGTGACATGAAGAGGTGCAAGCAAGACCTCCTAAGCCTAATATAGGCAGAATTCAGTACTGCAAGCATCCCTGAGTTGTGAAAGTCTTGTAGCCCATCAGCAACCACTACAATACCATACACTGGAGAGTTAGTATAGTTATTAAACATGCTCCTTATTCTTTTGTTTCTTGTTCTGTGCAGCTACTGAACACATTGCTAGGACAAAGATGTGCATCAGGAGGAAAAATGGGACATGTCTGAATGGCAAGGGTAAGTATGAATCAGGTATCAATGCAAGCAAGATCACAGAACATTTACAACATAGTTATCCTTACAAAATTGGAGGGCATCTCTCCATATGAGCTTGAGGTACACACAACTGAGTAGTCATACCTATTCCTTATATCAAACATACATGCTTGCTCCAAATGCCCTTGATCATTAGCAGTGGCAGCTGGTGAGTTCAAATCGAAGGGGGGCTGCAGTAGACAGCTGAATGGGTGGGGCCAATGGGAAGGGGTGGGGTCAACTAGAAAGGGGAGGCGCTATGCTCGAAACCACAAAACCTGGAACTTTAATTAAATACTCTGCCCTGGGTGCCAAACCGTCATTATGAGAGTCCAATCAAGACAATGTGAAGAGTAGAAGAATATAATCAATGCATTAGCTGCATGACAGCTTACTTAATATCTAGATGGAAACAAAAAGGCTGTGAGGCATGAAAAAATAAATTACTTTTTAAATACATTACTGGAATGCCAGTCAAAGTCAAGTATAAAAAAAACAAGCAAAACTCAGCTCAAACTACTTCTCCATGCACTGCAGTTCTAATTATAATTTATATTCAGCTTTATAAAAGTACCAAGTAACATGCTGAAAGTAGCAATCTCTGTGATACCCCTACTTGTAAAAATGTTTCTTATCCAAAAAAAAGACCTGCTGCCTGACAGCAACTATCTATTTCTTTCATGGGGAAAACATGATCAAAGTAAAAAATGAACAGCAAACAAGAAATAAGCCCAAGATAAATTGCTTAAATGATTACTGCACAGGTTATGAACCACACATGAAAATTGGCATTCTGTTTGGTTTACAGGTAAAGCCTGCAAAGATGACTGCAAGTCTCCAACAAATGTAATGAGCTTCTTAAAATAATGTAATCCTGTTCTTTATTACAAATACTGTCATATGCATTTCAATACCCAAGGCTTATACATTATCTAGTTATGCAAGTATTCTCTGCAAGGCAACAGAAAGGCTTTCACTGTTGGCAATTCTTTAACAGTATGCTTATTAAAGCTTACTTGCATCTTACAATCTCAGACAAGCTTACCTGATGGTCATTAAAGCATTGCTACTTAAACACAGAACAACAGGCACTTTCTGAGTAATAATAAGCATAAATCAACAGTATAAAAATATGACAAACCAGAACATTCTGCAAAATCAAGAGCAGAATAAAAGTAGTACTTGTGTCTACCTTGGATGGGGGGATACTCTGCACATTTACACTGCATAACTGCTCTTTGCCTTGCTTGGACATATCCAGAGTCACACTACATGAGGCAGTGGGGTGCAGCAAGTATGTCACAATTTGAAATGTCTCTGGCTGACTGTGATGGCCCTGACACATTTGTCATATCTCTCAACCTCAGAGCAAGAAATCTGGACAAAGCCATACATAGAAGTGGGACAAGGCCCAAAAATAAGGACAATTTTAAACATTGCTCTTATAAACTTTGAAAGGTAATAGAGTAGTAGGTCTTGCATTAGTATCAATTTCTGAAGGGTATGAAATTTGAAACACAAACGTCTGTCATTATTTTCTAACTTCAGTCTTTAATGATTTGCTACTAATTTGCCAAAAAAAAAAACAATTTTATGAAAAATGGAACAAAAATGTGATGCAAAAATATAAAATAGCCACCCAATACAGCTGTGAGCCTGTCAAAGAAGGGACACTTTTTTAATATTAGTACTGCTAACATGAGCAGCTGACAAAATAAAAGAATCTGCATGCATTTCTGAAATAGAAGTAATCTATAACTCTGATTATTAGTTATTTCTTAATTATAAACCCCCCACGTTTTCTTTCAAAATTGCCATTTTGCAGTGGGATTTTTAGGGGAAGAGCAACATTTTGAGCCAAAGCCGGGGACAGTTGAGAGGTGTGGATATGCCTAATTCTTTAAAGCAATTTATTTGCACATACCTCTCAACCTGTTAATGCAGAAATTCTGGACAAGGCCAAATATACTTATAAACAGTACACAAAATTGTATAAACTGAGACAGTTGATAGAATAACAGGTCTTACTTTAGCATGCATTTTTCTGAAGGCTATGAAGTCTGAAACTCAGTGTATGTCATTATTTAGTGACTTGATTCCTAAATTATTTGCAAGAAAACCACACATTTAATGAGAAACAAACAAAAACTAAGAAGCAAAAATCTATTCATTCTGTGAAAATCTGGACAATTGAGAGATATAGTTCACCCGGGGCTGTCTTTGAGTTTGCCGCCCTTCCCCCTCACAAAATCATGGTCGAATGGAGCCTTCCCCCGTCAACTATTCCAATGAACCATTATTTGGCTATTTCACCCCATTTACCATAAACACTAATGTGCATACTTTTTTACTTCTACAATGATTTGGACTTTATTTGAAAGTTTTATTTTGCATTTTACAGCATAAACACTAAGACATCTGCTAAACAAAGCAATGCAATCTCACAATGAAAACAGACTTAGCATTAAAATGTCTCTGCCCGTGAAACTCACATTCATTGAAACCCACATTCAAAGAAAATACATTTTGCCAGTGACAGATAAAGATTAACTTTGGGCTGTTTTCAAATCATAGGCCCCTTGCACATGAAACATACACATGCCCCGGGATTCATGAAGCTTGGCTCAAGGCCGGCATTAGGCTTGCACCGACCGTGCTGCATGAGGATGGCACAGTAGCGACAAATGCATAGTAATGAAGGTGCACTGCCGACACAGCCACATGCACAGGAAAGGAGCGCGAGTGCATAGGGCGTGTCAAAGTGCCGCACAGAGGCGTGGAAACGGCAGCTGTCGATGTGCAACCTAAAATGCTTGCATATAACAAGTTGCAAGATAGTAACCAAGTCAGTGTCCCTGGATACTGAAATGTATGCAAAGCATGCAAGAAAGTACCTGCGAACACAAAGTGACGAAGCAAACAGAAATGCACGGTAGGGAATAATGGGTCCCTATCCCACGAACAAATGACATGGAAGACCATGTGGCCGTAGTCCAACGCAGTGTAGATAGCCATATCAAGTGGAAGTGAAACACATCATATGTTAGTGACCCGCCAGTAGGTATGTCCAGCACAATGGTGAGGGTCACCAGCTGACCCATAATGTGAGGGAGGGTACACAGCTGGGCAGATGTGTCCATAACAAAATACATGAGAAATGTAGATATCTAGCGACTGTATGTCCGAATTATATCCCACAAGGCATGTAATAGTCACATACAAAAGGTATGTCCATATTTCACATACCAAATGTGATAAGAAATAGAATAAGCATGTAAACGAAACAGAAGGAGCATGAAAACAGTCACAACAATAAGGACACATGTAGGCTGAAAGGAACAGTATTAGCCGTACCGTCGACTAGGATTACCACCTGTCCCACTTTGTGAGTGACAGCCCCTCTTTGGGCAGTTGTGTCCTGACAAAAACCTGTAACAATGGCAAATGTCCTGAGATTATAGGACAAAATGATTCCCTATACGTTATGTAATAGTTGCATTACACAGGTTTTCTGTATCTAAATTACATAAATGTTATAAGAAACAGAATAAGCAACTGAACTGCCACAAGAATAAGCTTTTATATAGGCAAGAAGTCTAAGTTCTATCCTGTGTACTGACCATGGGTATGTGTCGGCCTGTAAAATGTGATGTGTGTACCAAAAATGTCCCATTTTGGCCAACTGAAAAGGTGGCAACCTTACCGTCGACTGTGGGGAGGTGTTGTCCACTACAGTCGGATATGTGTACGTAATATATCCCATCCTGGACATAGGAAAAGGTGGCATCCTACCAATGAGTACAACAGGCCACCATAATCCGGAAGTCAGCGGTACAAGTCAAAGTTGTCAGGATGTGTCACAGTCGAATGGGTAGTACCTGGGTATACCAAACATGTAATGAAAGAGAAGTATGGGCGTGTACCTATGTGCGTGAGGTATAGCATGTAGAAAGCAAACATGGCAGGGTAGTCCACACAACCATACAGGTACCAGACACATGTAGGGTATTCAATGTGTTACTCTGGCCATGTCATGGGCCAACAACCAAAGCACAGATGTATGGGGTGTGAGGAATCTGTGTGTGTGGGGTGGATGGGTAATGGTACAATCCTCCAAGGCGATACTGTGTCGTATGCAGAATAGGTGAACTGGAGGTGTATGAGGGAGCAGCGGGTGAAGCCGAAAGAAACACAAACACATGTATAAACAGCTGCAATACAACCAGACAGGCCATACTGTAGAACACAATCCCACAAACAGATGAATATTGAAATGTGTGATACAAATGTATAGATATGTCACCGGCACATACCCACAGATTGGTCCTGATGGAACTGGCCATAACAAATGCAACACACCTGGATGGAGCTGGCCATAACAAATGCAACACACCTGGATACATAATGGACTACCCAGCATCCCCTCCACATCACACAACCCACTCCTGTACCTGAACGTCCACCAAATCCAGCCGTACTTGGCCTACTGGTGTGGTGCAGCCACAGCTACACATAGTGACCACTACGCATATGTAGTAGGTAGTGTCACCCTAGGCAGTTGCAGGATTGCACATGACATCAGTACATTTTCGTAACTCCAAAACAATGTTCGGTATACCTCTTGTTGTGGATCGGTACAATTTTTGGATATCCCTCATGGGATAAGTAACCTGTGTAAACAATAGACCGGAAGACACGAAGTCCAGTCCTGTAGATATCTGGACAGAAGTTGGAATGTGCATTAGAGGTGTATGACACTGTCCAGCCCTAAGTGGTCATGCATAACCTACTACCCAGGATCAAACACTTGCCCATAACGCACGTGTCCCGACACGAATAAGCGGAAATATATTGCACACATTCGCATAATGGCAAATGGTATAAGGGTGATGAAGGCACTGACGTAAACAGGATAACCCTGCTCTACTGTATGAGGGACACTTAATACGTGTGTGTAGGTGTGACCGACCATACCTGTCAACCTCTGACAGCAAGATGTCTGGACAAAGCCGTGAATAAAAGCATACCTGTCAACCTCTGAGAGCAAGATATCTGGACAAAACAGTGAATAAAAGTGGGACAAAGGCCCAAAAGTATGAACAATTTGTAAAGAAACTGAGAAAGTTGATAGAATAACAGTTTGGACATTGTCATTAATTCCCTGAAGAGTATGAAGTCTGAAACTCAACTGTCTGTCATTATGTTCTGACTTCAGTCTTTAATGACTAGTTACTGATTTGCCAGAAAACAACAGTGTATTACCGAGGTCCATACATATTTACAGTAACAAACCTTCACATTTGTTTACTGTACCACTGCATACCTGTAGTTAATTCATGTCCAAAATAATAATCCTCGTATGAATGCATACAGGAAATAGTCAAATGTGAATGGGAACACCCCTCACCGTGGATTATGTATTGTAACCACACCCACCCATATTATGTATTGCCAACATAAAAAAACTGCTGACAGGTGCCGAATTACCTGTGTCTGTAAACACAGGTAAACCTCTATAAAATGGACAAATTCTGTCCATGTGCTTTGTCTGACATTAGAACTCGGTCAGGGCAGTTTCATTCACCAGGTGGACAAGTCTAAACCAAGATCACCACAGGAACACCCTGACAATCAAAGACTTGTATGTGCCAGGACTATAAGCCTTGGAATTCTGCATATCCTTGGAGTGATTAAATATGCAGCTTGGGTCCAGAGCAGTAGGGAATAGGGAATGGGTAATATATAGTACCGTGTTTTTCCCAGCATGAGAATGGATGCCTGTGTTGTAAGTGAAGTGGTGAGGCGTATGTTAATGTAGCTATGTACTATGGGTATGCATATAAATGAGTCAGAACACCAATAGTATAGTGGTTACAGCATCCAGCCAACATGAATGCAGTCCCGGGTCAACTACGACTACAGCACATATGAGATAATTAATGCATGTGTGCTGTAAAGACATTTAAATACGTAAAGGTGAACGTGTGTTTCGCATATGTCCATTAACCAGATTACAGATATTGTACTGGTACCGTCACAATTAAGAAAGGCCACGTAAGCACTAAGACTTAGTAAACATATGTAACCCACAATAAGGATATGCAAGTGCGCCTGTGCATGTGTAATCCACTCACAGCATAGCAAATGAATGCTGTTTTTTACACATTTATTTATATATCTATATATGGATATATATATTTGTGTATAGATAGATATCCACAGACTTAAACTAAATGAATATATGAAATAAAGAATGTACAGACATATATATATATATATATATATATATATATATATATATATATATATATATATACACACACACACACACACACACACACACAATTACATAAATCGATATATACATAACAAACATAGAAACATGTGTCCTTGTAGATATAACACATGTACATAAATAGGTTAAGTCATAGCTATTATGGATAAACATACAGACATGCAAGAAAGGTAAATACACTGCTGCTTTCCAAACCATTGCCCGGAAAGTACCAGTGTGCCAAATCTGCAAGTTGTACTCTTTAAACATGGATATAGGTGTCCTTTGCAGGACTCCAAATAGTGGTTGTTGTCTACAGGCAACGGCCAGTAATTATTGATGCAAAGGAAGTCACATCCGCAGCTACAATATAGCTGTACATGCAACAGTAGCTTGTGCAAGGGTAATAACGCATGGGTTGACAGAATGTATGACAAATGTCCCGATACGCGGAGAGTGGATAGTGCTTAGCAGTATCTTCATACTTTATTGTCGCTCACATTAAATATGTCTTATGACTACTGTGGAGGGGTGTCAGGTATGGGAATCATGGGTATGCAATAATGGGCCTAGGTTCACAGGTGTTGGTTGGCACAGATATATTAGTTCCGCCCCATGGGAGTGATTAATATTCCTATGTGGGTATAGCACACGCCTATACCTTCCAAAAATGAAGAACCCATCTACTGGATATTGTGTAAACCATTGGGGGAAGATGTAGGGACTTATATCAGTGTCATGTAAGCGATTATCATGGACGTACATGCGTACAAATAAGATGGTAACCATACCTCTCAACCTTTCAGAATAGAACATCTGGACAAAGGCATATTTAAATAAGTACAAATAGGGACTATGTTAAATATTCCTCTGACAAAGTTAGAACGTTGATAGAATAATGGATAATTCATTAGTATGAATGTTTTGAGGGTTATTAGTTATAAACTACTAATGTGTCATTATTATCTAACCTCACAGTCCTTACTGACCTGCCACTAATTTACCAGAAAGGCACAATAATAACAAAAAAGGAACAACATTATAAGTCTAAGTTCGGGACATTTACCCAAAATGTGTACAGTTGAGAGGTATGAAGTTAACCCTGTCCTAAATAAATGTACAGAACTAGTGATATCAGGTGGACAGGTGTGAAGAAAGATGGGATGACAAATGACAAAACATGTATAAGTCAAAAGCATGTACCTCGATAAATGTGAATGAATACGTATGCCCTGTGATAGTCAATGTGGAAGGTTAATAGTGTCTCTCAGGGTGTTATGCAGTGTCCCCGATACAGTGTTCAGTCTCTCACACTCGCATGTGAGTTCTGCCACTGACGGAAAGCGCAAATACTGGCGAACACATAAGGTAGTTGATAGCATAATATGTTCTGATTAGCACCTGTTGGCTTTTGTGAGGAACACAACACTCTTGGCGGGTGTGTCCTGCAAAAGGAATGTAATGGCATCTGGCCTGTGATTTCTTCTTGTGTGTAGTGGCGTAATAAAATGATATATCTTGTATCAGAAACAGGTACATGTTATAGGAAACAGTATTATCGACTATACTACTACAAGAAAACGCTGGAGGTATGAAAAGCGCTGAAGTAGTCAATTTAGTATTGACCGCAGGTATGTGTTGACATGTCAAATGTCACAGCTGTATATATAGTACCTATAAGGCTGTCACTGTTACAAATGATGAAAGTGGGAGCTGCTATGTAGAAATGTAAGACGTAGCAGGTCAAAACATACCTACAGCGATGCATACTCCACAAATAGACATATTAGCACACAGCAAATCTTAGGCCAGTGGTCATGGAGCCTTGGCCGGCGTGTACGAGTAGAGAAAGAGTAGAACAAGGCAAGATGTCTGCCGAGCTATTCAGCAATATCCTGTAGGGGGCGTGTAAGACAGCCCCTAAACTGAACATTGCACGGACAATGTTAGGATATGCAAATTACCCCATTTGTAGGTGAAAGCTATGCAAATGATGTAAATCTGTGATACATGAAACAGTAAGCTGTCCATCCAAGAGTAGAGTTATGTGCAGAAATGTACTCGGATGTTAACCGAGTTACGTTCTGCAAGTAGCTAAACGGAGCAATGTCAGCTGCAAATAAAGGATGAATTCAGTTGAAGAAGCATGCCACTGGCCAAATATAAGGCCAGTGGCATATTTTTCCATTGGAAATTAATAAAACTCTATTTGTCCTCCCCCGATCTCCGGTGTGTAAGCATAACGCAGTGGCATGAAAACGCGCTCCACTTTTAAAACAAGAGAAATATTTAAAATACACATAGAAATTGTAATTATCATTAAAAGTTAGTTCGCCATGCAGGTGAATGGCAAGCTGAAGACAAGATGGCTACTGAGTACTGGTTGCTATGTGTGGAAGCACTCTGTCAGAGATGTAACCAAGCATTAGTAGGCAATCCGATGCAATTGAGGCTGAGGATAGTGAATCACAATTTGTCATGCCATATGGGCCAAGCCACTACAGTGGAAGAATAGGTTAAGGGGACTATCAGAGTAGAAGATAGGTGACATCATGAGTGTGTATGTATAAAACACTGTAATCCTATCAGAGCAATGTGTCACATGTTTGCTGTCAGTTACTCATCAGTGGAAGAGGCGTGTTATGATTTATCCTAGGTACAGTCAGGAAACTGACGGTGTACACCATGGATATCACTGAAGTTTCTTGCAAGCCTGTTGACAGTGTGTTCACGCCTGTGCACGCGTGTAAGCCCGAGTAAGCATGTGTGTGCGCGTGTCAGCCCGTGTGCGCGTGTTGAAGAACGAGTAAGCTAGTGTAAGCATGTTGAAGCCTTTGTAATGTCGTGTAAGCCAGTGTATGCGTTTGTAAGCATGTATAAATCTGTACTACACACATCACACACGTACTGCACACTCTGTAACACATGCTGCCAATACTACACACGTCAGTCAAATGGCACATGGATGAATAATAAATCTTCAGAATCAACAGTGCTGTAAACTATACTACATTGATGGTCATAGCTGCAATACATCATGCCTGCTTACATACACCTAGAAGGATATCACACTTTGTGTTAACAACATTTTAACATTAATACAGTGCTATAAAGCCACCCTGAGCATCAGCACCATGTTAGTCTGTTCCTGCATCTATGTTACACATTACAGGTGGTGGCACAGGTGTCATCATATGCACAGGATATGGTGTTTCTTTTCCAGAGCCTGTCATATAGCCATCCAATCAACATGTAAGTATGTGTGTGTTTGAGGGACAACAGTGTTTGCATGACCCAATGTTGATGCAATGTGTGTGTGTATGTGTTAGCCCTAGCTGTTTGTTTCATGTGTGTGTGTCTGCATGTACACAGTTTCAGCATGTGTCATGCATATACAGGAGGTTGTGGGACAGTCACAGACCGTACCTGCCAGGCTGTACAGATTGCCATTACTGGCCATGGACACTCCTGCATGCAGTCAACAATATTCCAGTCCTGCACCTGTCAATGTATACACATACATTCTTGGGATCTGTATCATAACCTGTGGATAAACGGGAGTCAGTAATGTTAACCTGATTTGCATAGTAGTGTCAGGTAATACATAGTTATATGAGCCATACTCATCCTCCAAAGTAATAACCACGGCTGACTGTTGCTGAGATGTGCACACGACCGTTTAAAAGTGCTGTACTATCATTGTTGTCAATGTCCCTTGTACTACCCAACAACAGAATAACTGATCACTACACAGCTATAACCCAGGATCACTACAGCACACAGTATGTGCACTATCACAGAGCCATAGCAGATTTACATACATTAAAGTTGTTCACGTACAGATAATGCAGCACATTCAATAGTGCTAATATCCACATACATATCAATATCTATCTACATTACATATATATAAATAGATATATACACACACACACACACACACACACACACACACACACACACACACACACACACACACACACACACACACACACACACACACACTTGGCAGGGTTGGGATCAGAACACAGACCTAACCACCTTATCACATTACAGAATTACACATGTACAGAATGTGCTACCGTGATTACTAGATCACAGCATTCACACAGGCATACGACTAGCTTGCTGGCATCAGCATCAAAGGCAAAGACACCGTACAGATTCTACGGAGAGTGAATAGTGTAAAAGAAATGTACTGTTGTCATGTAGCAGGAAACTCTCACACACACGTGGAAGGATTGGGATTAGAACACAAACCTAACTACCTTATCACACTATAGCAATACGAATTTACAGAACACACTACCGAGATTACTGAACAGAACACTCCCAGAGGTATACTTCTAGGTGGGTGACATCATTCACAAAGGCAAAGATGCCGATAGGGAATGTATGTGGTGTGAGGCATCTAAAAGCATTACCGTGTCCCCAGGCAGCAGGAAACACACACACACACTTGGCAAGGCTGGGAGTCGAACATACATCTAACTATCTTATCATACTACAGCAATACGCATTTACAGAACGCGCCACCAAGATTACTGAGCACAGTACTCCCAGAGGCATACTTTTAGGTGGGTGACATCATCTGCAAAGGCAAAGATGCCGATAGGGAATGTATGTGATGTGAGGCGTCTAAAAGCATTACCGTGTCCCCAGGCAGCTAGAATCACACACACACACTTGGCAAGGCTGGGAGTTGAACATACACCTAACTACCTTATCATTCTACAGCAATACGCATTTACAGAACGCTACCGAGATTACTGAACACAGTATTCCCAGAGGCATACTTCTAGGTGGGTGACATCATCCACAAAGGCAAAGACGCCGATAGGGAATGTATGTGGTGTGAGGCGTCTAAAAGCATTACCGTGTCCCCAGGCAGCTGGAAACACACACACAGGCACACACATGGCAGGGCTGGGAGTCGAACAAACACTTAACTACCTTATCACACTACAGCAATACGCATTTACAGAACACGCTATCAAGATTACTGAACACAGCACTCGCAGAGGCATACTTCTAGGTGGGTGACATCATCCACAAAGCCAAAGATGCCGATAGGGAATGTATGTGGTGTGAGGCATCTAAAAGCATTACTATGTCCCCAGGCAGCTGGAAACACACACACTTGGCAGGGCTGGGAGTCAAACATACACCTAACTACCTTATCACACTACAGCAATACACATTTACAGAACGCGCTACCGAGATTACTGAATACAGCACTCCCAGAGGCATACTTCTAGGTGGGTGACATCATCCGCAAAGGCAAAGACGTCAATAGGGAATGTATGTGGTGTGAGGCATCTAAAAGCATTACCATGTCGCCAGGCAGCTGGTAACACACACACACAGGCACACACTTGGCAGGGCTGGGAGTCGAACATACACCTAACTACTTTATCACACTACAGCAATACGCATTTACAGAACACGCTACTGAGATCACTGAACCCAGCACTCCCAGAGGCATACTTCTAGGTGGGTCACATCATCCACAAAGGCAAAGACGCAGATAGGGAATGTATGTGGTGTGAGGCATCTAAAAGATGATCACCATGTCCCCCAGGCAGCTGGAAACACACACTTGGCAGGGTTGGGAGTCGAACATACACCTAACTACCTTATCACACTACAACAATATGTATTTACAGAACGCGCTACCGAGATTACTGAACACAGCACTCCCAGAGGCATACTTCTAGGTGGGTGACATCTTCCGCAAAGGCAAGGATGCCGATAGGGAATGTATAGAGAATGAGCAGTCTGAAAGCATATTACTGTCCCAAGGAAGACGTAGACAAACACACCGCAGTGGTGTGATCGGGGCAACTAAATATCTACGGAGCACTACAACAACACTACATAGATATGGGATGTGCCACAGACATTACACCCTGCAAGACAGTCAGCCAGTGTGTTCAATGTAGGCATCCATCATGACTTTGAAAATAGACATCTGTTGCCTGGATGTCCACCATCGCTATACAGGATGTCAATGGCCATGCCCATACACAGAGGCACATCACCGACACAAGGTGTCACTGGCCATGCCCACATGCTTAGTATCACACGTCCGTTTGGAATGTACTGCATGTCCATCTACACAATGGTGTACTGGGCATGCTCCCACACTTAGCAGTTGCAAAGGACCGTCTTGCATGCACACGGATTCTAAACATGTAAGGGCGCAGTTTGGAATGTACTGTGTTTCCAACTACACAATGGCGTACTGGGCATGCTCACACACTTAGCAGTTGCAAAGGGCCATCTTGCATGCACATGGATTCTAAACACGTAAGGGTGCAGTTTGGAATGTACTGTGTGTCCAACTACACAACGGCGTACTGGGCATGCTCACACACTTAGCAGTTGCAAAGGGCCGTCTTGCATGCACACGGATACTAAACACAGAAGGGCACAGTATGGTATTACTGTCCCCACGTACATGATGGCCACTCACATGCATTGACCAGTACACCCTCAGGAGACATCACAGATGTCTCATGTGCAGATCACAGAGGTACACACCGCAGTCTACAATGTAGCCCTCAGGCACCATCATGTCGTTGGACCAGCAATACATCAACACAACACCATGTGACGCATGACCAGTGGACTGTACATAGGTGTACAGCAACTGTGCAGACTACACATGTACCGACAGGGTTCCATCATGTGTTATGCAATGCAATGATACCACTGCACATAACCAGGTCAGCTCTACACATAACAGGGGCCCTGGGTCTTACACAGCTGTGACAGATGACTGTCGCTGTACACCAATGAACACACATGTTCAGATATGTCATACATGAAATTGCAGTGGATATGTGCATGGACCAGACACACAACACATATGTACATAGCATAGCTTTTGCTGTCCTCCATGCAGACAAGTGGCTACAGCAATCATATGCACACAAATGGGAGGTGGGTCCATGGCTGTTGAATGCCAACAGTACATGAGGTAGCAATGTTGACTGAGGACGCATTCCCTCTGTACTAGTTACCCATGACACCCATCATATCATACAACAGTCCATGTGTTATGAATATCAACACACATATCCACCGATTGCAATGCATATAAACATGGCTACATGACAGGCATGTAGGACCAACACACATGTACAAACTGTAGTGTGCATTCAGTTGTCATGCATGTGACAATCTTCTCAACTTCACCCAACTCACGTAAGTATTTAAAATAATTAACCAACCTGATAGAGTCCCTGCTCTGAGCAAAATATTAACACCCTACTCAAACCTTAACTGCCTCCGATCAGCTAATAGTGTTCAAATACAAACCATTAAATCCAAGAACTCTGGTGGTGATGCACTCTATGCCAACTCCATAGGGAAAATCTGGAATTCACTTCCAAACAACTTAAGACGTATAACCTCACTTAACTTATTTAAAATTAACCTCAGAAAAATTCCTGAAATCTCACTGGTTATGTCCTTGCCCTAAACCAGACTAAACCCAGCCAACAACTACCTCACTAGTCTTATCACCTCCCGGAGACTAGTACCTCTTCCTCTAGGCTTCCCCTCTTCAACCTACCTCCTCCTCGTATGAATGGTAACTGAGTCACACGTGTTGTCTGCTGTCCTCATTTATACCTATGTTAATAGTATAATTTTTTTCTCTGTATGTTAAATTACTCTTATCTTATTATGTTGGAGCTTTTCTCCCCGGGCCTCTACTGAAAAGGGACATGTATCCAGCTAGACCAGCCCGGTCAACAAATGTAAAATAAAATAAATAAATGTGCAGTAGCTGATGTAAGTAACTCATCTGTGCCGAACTACAACATGCAGTTGCAATGCAGCCCCATCATTGACACCTGTATATGGTGACATACAGACAGTACAGTAGGATGTACATCAGGTATGGATAGATGTGTGTATGTAAAGTGGTGATCCATCTGTGTAGATGGATGTTCACCGGGTACGGCTCACAGGTGTGTCACACGCCATCATACCATTACATGTGTAAACAGTACGCTATGTTACTGTTACCTGATGGTAAAGACATAAAACCTACACAGCAGTCAGGTGTTAACTGACTGTACATCACTCGACACCTGTAACATGTACATCTTCCCGTGTGCATATAGCAAGACAATTGCCGGACATAGCGTTGATACACATAATGCGGCCAATTCTGCTGCATGTCTGTCAGACGTATCATCATATAGCAGGTGTATCATTCACAGTACTGCCATGTGTGTTTGCATGTGTGACCATATATGCCACATATGGTGGGGAATACATCCCAATTGTGACACACCCCTGTACACTGTTGTAGACATCTGTACATGCTGCAGTGTGGAAAGCATGATGTAGGCAGGTGTGGTGTGTGTATCACACACATCAGCTATCTATATGTGTATGACAGTTGTGGCCTCCACAGTGTGTGTGTGTGTGTGTGTGTGTGTGTGTGTGTGTGTGTGTGTGTGTGTGTGTGTGTGTGTATGTATGTATGTCTGTCTGGTGCATAGAGTGTGGGTGTATGCTACCACACGGAACACACAGGATCCCAACCCCTCATGGTGATGCAGTCAACTACCTTGTTGATGCCATTGGTCTCAGCCGTACTGGCTACCTGTACATGTCCCTTCTCTGTGTCGCGTTGTGTGGGTGCACAGTACTGTGAAAGTGATAACCACATAGGCAAGTGTCCTCACCTCAACACTATTGGGTGTGCGTTATAGTGTTGTTGACCCCGTGAGTGTGGCATGTTCCTGTACTGTGACAGGGTATTACAGCTACACAGTGAGTCCTCATGCTATCAAGTGGCCTCTAACGTTATCATTGTCCAGACCGCTGTGTACAACCCCTGCACCATGTCAACATACCTGTGATGTGACCTGGTATGGATGTCACGTCTCTAGCCACTGTAGCCTATTAAACTGCACACAGGCTGCTGGATCAGTATATGTGTGGACATCTGTGGTATGTTAGACTTTCTAGCTGTCCAGTTGAGGTTACATATAGCATGCTGAGATTGCAATATGTGCCTGTGAGTACTCCACAGTTACACATGGGAGCCTGCAAACACTGCTACCTGTAGACACATGCATGTAGACCATAAGGAGGGAACCTGGGCATCATTACCAACATGTTGTTACTGTTGTTACCGAGACACATACTGTGAACATATAACAATGCATGATACACCTGTACTACATGGTTGTGCACATATAACAATGCATGCTACACCTGTACTACATGGTATGTCTGGTGCGTGTCAACAGTACACAAACAATGTAATATACACGTCTCTCACCATTCTTACACAGCTAACATAATATACACTTCCCTCACTAGTCATACACAACTAATGTAATATACACATCTCACTATTCTGTTCACCCTGTGCATCAGACCATTTGAGCATGTCCCTGCACCGATGATGTGGATGACAGGGATGCGGCACAGGCTTCGTCATATGCACAGGGTGATAATGTGTGCCAGGGGCATAGGCTGCACCAATGGGTGACATCATGTGTGTGGGTAAGGGCCGGTGATATGATTGGACATGTCTGTTCAGTATGCATGTGGGTGTTGTGGTGCCCTACAGATGTGGTTGCTGTGTGCATGTATGTGTGCACACAGTTCTGCTTTTGTGAGGCCTACACAGGGGTATTATTGACAGCTCCAGATTGTACAGACCAGGTTGTACAGCTCACTGTGTCCAGCCACGGCCACGTGACCTGTGCCTGCCAGGGGTTGCACGGGCACTACCAGGCGGAAGTACAGATTGGCTACTGTCCGACGACACATGTCCACTGGAACCGTGTCCCCGCTGGGAACTTCCAGGGCCACGTCCACATGGCCTGCTGTGTCCTGGTGTGAACAGTGCAGCACCAGCTGCACTGCTACTGCTACCGGCACTATGAGAGCAGGCATGTGAGGTGGCATGCTCATGTCGACCTGCTCTAGGTGGTGTAGCTGGCCTATGTCCATGTGGCCTATGCCTCACTCCTACCAGATGTTCCAGCACAGACAACTCACGCTCGCGAATTGCCATGACACGGTCAAGGATTCTGACCATGTCACCCAATCGCCTGTCCAGAACATCAGCAATCTGCTGTTGAGCATTTGCCAATGCCTGGATATTGTCATTTAGGGTACAGATAGCAGCCCTCTGCAGTCTCTGCCCTTCTCTGTTCTGCCGTTCAGCACATGCCTGTGCCACCATTACAGTCTGGAACATGCGACTGGTGATACCAGCTGCTGCGCTCTGTCCTGCAGGTGCATGTCTGCCAGAGGTCCTCCTACGAGCAGCACCGGCCACATGACTGTGTGGCACATCTGCAGACATTACACTGACACCATGGTGTGGAGACACACCTTCTGTAGCCACCACATGTTCCTGTTCCATGCTAACAGATGCTGACTGTCCTTCCTCTATGGCCACTGGTGATGCGGTATGTGTTGGCAGCAGAACTGTGTGTGGGGAAGAGGGGGACATAGCTGGGATGGCAACCACTGGCACAGATTCAGCCCCTGACAATCCTGCCTGTACCTCATGCATATGTTCATCACTGCTAGTATCTGTGGGGACACTAACATCAGATGGATCGCAGGAGGGTAATGCACCTACATCACCTGTGAATGCAAAGAAAGACTCTAAATTACAATAGACACACACACTCACACAGGCACAGACACACACACACACACACACACACACACACACACACACACACACACACACACACACACAGACACACAGACACACACACACACACACACACACAGACACACACAGACACACATAGACACACACAGACAGACCGTGCATGTGATTTGACAGATGGCATGCAGCATGCATGTGATATACTAGATGGCATGCAGCTCAGACATTAATAGTGTTAGTTAGCATGCCTCCCTGGGGTGCACACTACAGCAAGCAGGTGTCATATCAGTAGCCATGCAGTTCACACAATCATGGTAGTATGCATGCATCCCCGTGATACACCATGTGGACCAAAACAGGATAACAGTACACATGGCTGACGTGACCTTGACATGTAATCTGCTGACGTGTGCATTAAAATGCATACATGTCTGACACAATGGTGCCCTGACATGTACAGCATCATAATGGCCATCACATTGTGGTGTTGTCCGTATGATCTTCAGATAGAATGCATGTTTAGCAAATGTGCATGTGCATGGAAGGGTAGTGTGAGCTGTCTACATTTCTCTACAGTGTGAAGTACAGACACTGTGCCATTGCATGGCATCATGAGGCATCAATATTGCTATACAGTGCATAACATGTACACTTTGCATAGCCATAACTGCATGCATACCCATGACATAACTGTGGATTGTGACCCACGATGCTGAGGTGTGTACACACCAAATCATGCTGTGTCATGTGACAGGTCACTGGAGGACCTACAGATGACACCCCTGCACAACAACTACAGAGTCTTAGCTGCCTGGCAACCATGTCCACACATAGCAGACTTGTCAATTCACCATGTCCAACATGACATTGCTGTACCACACACACGAGGTGCACAGCTAATGGTGATGTCCTACAGCAGCAAGGGAAATGTACAGTATCTGTGGCCTGATGTGGTGTCAATGTCTGTGGAAGCTCTAGAGATGACTACTGTCATGCTATGACACAGGCGTGATGTGCAACACATCTTATATGGCAGACATCAGTGACACCTCCCACTGGCTGTGCACAGGCTTTTAGGATGTCCAGTGTACCACAGCAACTGTATAATCGGTCAACTATGGCTATAATTGGACCATGTGTGGACAATGTGAAACAGGGTGCATACACATCACATCTACTGTGTGGCTACATATCTCTGGCCATCCCCCATGGCCATGTGTGCACATGTGTTGGACAAAAGTGTGTGATGGCCATCTATCACACATGTCTGTGTTGTCCCATATGACATACACCCATATATGTCAGATATGTCACCATCCACAGGGCTATGCAGGCAACAGGTTGTATGTGGGGTATGGGTTATGGGATAGCGTGACATTATTGCAGCTAATACACTACATGTATGGGACATGTCAGATGGCACATCACAATGTGTGCACCCCTTGCAGGGGCATATAACACAATGGTGACTCCTGTGGGCTGCCCATATCACAGCTCACTGTGTGGTACTGTTTGCGTACCACACGTGTTGTTCCAATGTATAGTACATATGCCTCCATTGTAGAACACCTCCCCTGTTGTATGCACAGCTGACCGAACATTTAGCGATGACAAATACTCTGGTTTCATGTCGGTGTATCATTTCATTTATATATTGCACATGGGTGGCCTGTGTGAATGATGGGTGACGTGACCTGTATATCATGAATGGAACGAACATCAAGTGTACAAGTGTTAACTGGCCTCTTGTCGAATAGATCTATGCTTTTACATGCCTGATACTGATGACAGTCTCACCTGCAATGGACTCATGTCTGTGCGGCATGCCAGAGGTACCTGTATAGGGGTGACACAGCAGTATGAACATTATCCATGACTGCATGACAGCCACAGGGTGCACTGTGCATGTTAACACATTCGCCTGTACAATAGCATATAGTATGCACATGTGTGCATACACAGGGTAGCATACTGTAGCATGCAGCATGTGTGTCCACATACCATGCATATGTTGTTACATTACATAATGTACAGTGACACATGCACTTAAATGTGATATAGTAGCCATATGTGCAGTACTGACTTACCAGGAAACTCCAGGCTCATTGGTTGGGAGACACCCACCTCCACGATGGCAGATAATGTTTGTGGATGCTGTTCTGAGGGTGTCCCCAAACTGGCCAGTAACTCCTCAGTGTATGTGAGTGGGGGCTGGGTTGGTGGCAAACCACCTGTTCCACCTTGTTCCCTGGCGATTGCAGTGGCACGCTGTTTTGCATGTCGTATCTGGTCCATGCAGTGTCTGCGCACCTGCTGGTAGGTGCGGTTATGGCCACCCACATCATTCACCCTCCTGCAAAGATCCTGCCACAGGTCGTCCCACTGCTGGGCATGCTGTGGCACATGGCTGAACAACACCTCATAGTTCTCATGGAGGTACGGGATGAGGACATCATCCTCCTGGCGGCTGTACGCTGGAAGGCGTGTACAAGGCATTATTTGTAAGACATAATGATGGTTACAGGTCACAGTTTCACAGATGTACAGAGATACTCCTGCACATACATTTCTATGACATCTAGTACATCTGCACAGTTATCTTTGAAAATCATCATGACACTGACACAACTGACGTGTTTGTGTCACACACATTTAACACCCATTATGCATTGGATATCATCACCATATATGTGTGTCACCTCATTACAGTGTTCATACTTCATGTGTATGCTGTCTTGATGTGAGCATGTCTGTTTACCTGCACTGGTGTTCTTACCTATTTGCACATGTCTGGATGTGTCCACGGTAATGCTGTTGACCTTGATGCTGTGTATATGTCACATATCAACACAGACACAGCCTTAATGGACTTGAGCAGTGACAATGCACACATATGCATGGAAACCTGTACATGCATGTGTTTTGCCATATACATCTACACAGCACTGTACAGCTGTTCAACATCCTGCCACGGATCGCCTGTGTTGCATATGTGATAGACATGGGACAATGGCTAGTCGGACGTCATTCGCAGGGATGGTTATCAACCATAGCATGTATGGGCAAGGTTTTCTAGCTGTAACCGACAGCCATTATGCGACCGCAAGGTGCATCAGTGCCACATTACTAATCCAGACAGTTGATACTACATCTACCATGCGGCCATCACACCATGTATGACTGGGATGACATGTGCAGCTTTGATGGACAGGCTACAATTTTGCATGGTGCCTTTAACTGTGTCTCTCACAAGGTATGTTGACGGTTCTGCAGATGTAATTGACTGACTGGATGTTTGTGCTGTTATTACAGTCTGTATTGCTATAGTTTCTAGTGTGGGGGATGTCGGTGGGTGTACATAGCATATACAGGTTTGTGTGGCTTGCATTTCTACATATTCCATAAATATGTGTGTGGGCTCCGTCCCTAATAAAAGAGCTATCAGTTAGTAGACTTATGTTACAGGATTTTACATTGGGCCGTTGTTAATTGGTTTCTATATAGTATGCAGGTGAGGTTGATACTTCCATACCTCCAGAATTGCAGCGATATGTAAAGGGATATGTCTAAATGACAGCTATCCCATGTATTTCTGTCCCAGATATTTGCAGTCATTGTGATTGTGTTGGTAACAGAACCTGTTTGCCATGGGTTGCCACCTTTTCATATGGCCATTGTTGGACACTTGCGGGACACACAGCGGTGTTTACAGGCTGACACATAGCCACGGTCAATACACAGGATAGCACATACTTTTATCCTCAATACATACCTATTGTTGTGGGACTTTGGCTACTTATCATATTGCATGTAACATTTACGTTTCTTACATACAGGCGTAACTATTTAATGCAACTATTACATAATATATGGGACATATTAATGTCCTACAATCCTGGACATTTGCCCTTTGTAATGTTTTATGTCAGGACACACCTGCCCAGGCAGGGGCTGTCCTTACTAATGTGGGACAGGTGGTAACCGTATGCCTACGGCTAGCTATACCCACACCTACCGTAATGATCTACCTCCGAGTTGGCACTAACAGACACACGATGTGGCCACACACACACACACACACACACACACACACACACACACACACACACACACACACACACACACACACACATTACAGTCACATGGAGAAGCACACGGCACCCTCAACACACACATACACAGACTACGGCACTCACAAACACAGTTGAACACAGAACCTACGTGGACCGCAACACCGGCAGCGGTAACTACATGTCCCTTCATATCATCATACTATTACTCGCGGTTGTACTGTTCGGTACTGTGTTCTTTCGGTCTTTCAGCCTCATGGTTATGCGTGTCGGTATGTTACACATTCCATAGTTGGCAGTATCCTATTTATTTGTACCTCCAAGGTGTTATGAATGTCGTTGACCTATCTATATATATTTGCAGATATCATTGAATCCATATATATCAACATATATCACTCTATCGCCCTTTCTATCTGCATATGTATGTGTATATATATATATATATATATATATATATATATATATATATATATATATATATATATATATATATATATATATATATATATATATATATATATATATATCTGACAGGGAAAGTGACAGCAAGCTACACCTTTCATTGTGTACTTGTCGGTGTATACTGTTTCCTGGACTCCGCACGTTTGTGTCTGTACCTGTCACATTACACACCTGCCATAGGTTAGGGTTACTAGCTGTCCCACTTTGCAAGGGACAGTCCCTCTTTGGGCAATTGTGTCCCACAAACTATTTGTAAACATGGCAAATGTCCTGAGATTTTAGGACATACGTATTTCCTATAGTTTATGTAATAGTTGCATAAAACAGTTATTCTGTATATAAACCACCTATATGTTATAGAAACAGAATAAGTAAGTAAACATTACAAGAATAAGCTTTTATCTAGGCAAAACAGTGAAGTTCTGATTTTCGTACTGGCCGGGTGTATGTGTCAGCCTGCAGACATCTGACGTATGTCCCACATTGGTCATTTGAAGAGGTGGCAACCCTACCATAGGTACATCTTGGCTAGCAATAGTGTTATGTGATTCTATACATGATTGCGTGTTCTACTCCTGGCAGTGGTCGTTTTACCCTTCAGAGCAGGTGCTATTAGTACAGGGGTGAATAGTGCTGGTTTCACCTGTTCTGGACATCATTGACCGTGATCTGCACGATATTTGGAGAAGCTTATCCCTGTTTCACGCATATCCGTATAGTCATATTTAAACATCGCTTACCAGCAGTGGGCAATGCATATTCCCGCTAACGTGTGCTAAACATGATCTGATGACCTGCATCCGACATGCATTACTCGTGCCTTCGAGATTACGTTACATCCCTTGCAGGATGATGGTCACTGCATTTAACACATGGACATCTGTGATTTGTACACGTGTTATGTCGTTTTGTACGTGGAGTATACTACGGCTGTTACTCCATACTGCACTCAAATGGGTAACTCAGTTAGTTTACATATTGATGAGTCCAGTTAATGGTATGTCCATGTGATGTTTACTGGATGTGCTCCGGCATAGGGTATGTATATCACAGTGAGCCACACACGATACTGTGCTACACCTTCAAATGACTGTAGGTGGGGCATGCTGGGGTGATAAATATCTGTTATGGGTACAACCCATGCCTTGACACAACATCCAAGATTATATTATGTGGAGCCCCTCATTAACGCAGCAGGGATTCCGTGCTGAGTGTGTGCAGAACAGTGCTTACACACATGTGCTCCCGTGATTGCCTCTGCTCCACTAAGTGACAGTTGGTTACTCGATGTTGTGGCAACAGCGGACATTGTTTGCCCCGTTTGGTGTATGGCCTCTGACAATCATCTGTGTACCTACTGATGTACCTGGGAACCTATACACACAGCACCACCATATGCTGATAGGTGCATGTACTGTTCAGGTGTTGACATTCCGTGTTCCAATAGCTGTTGTGTGTACAATGTTTGAGTGCTGCCTCTGTAGGATTCACACAGTGGGCCACCTATACATTACAATTTACAGGTGGTCGTGTTTGTGTGCCATCCATTTTACTGTGTGTGCAGGTGGAGAGGTGTGTCAGTCCGTAGGGGCCTACACTGTCAGTGCATGTGCTATACGTTCCCTCTTTGCCAAGGTGTAGGCATATTGAGCACGCCTCCGTCTGCCTACTGGGGCTAGCACAGTGTGTTCATGGTCTGAATCCCTCTGTGCCTGTGATGGCCTTGGCAATTGCGGTGGGCTATGAGGGCCTTCACCACTTTGTCCCTGCTGCAGCTGTTTCCGCAGGATCATATTATGTAGCATGGCACATACTATGACGATGTGGGCACACGTGCCTGGAGAGTACTGCAAGGTTCCACCAGATGTGTCCAAGTACCGGAACCGTGATTTCAGCATCCCAAACACACACTCTATGATGATTCTGGTTTGTGCGTGTGCCTCATTATGGCGTTCTTGCATGGGTGTGTGTGCATTTCTTTTTTTTTTAAAACAAGTTTATTGTTTTTAACATACAAGAGAAATATCATAACAATTTTATACAAGTAATTAAAATAGATATGATTATAACATTTAACAAAATAACCAAAGTATTTACAAAGACATCCACTACAATCAGATCAATTCATTAAACTAAAATACCATGCTATTGAAGTTAAGATTTTTTTAACAAGTTTTGTAAAGTATCCCATACAATATAATAAGATGTTTTTCTAGTAGTTCTTGATTTTATTGTCATTAATTCCATATGGCACACTATAGTCATAACATTTTTAAATTCATTGAACGAAGGAGGTGTATCTGAAATCCAATTTCTGGTTATTATTTTTCTAGTCACTGCTAGAATAGACCATAACAAGGGAAGCTTAATCTTTTTAACACTTTGAGGTACAGGTGTGTTGAATAATATAAGAGATTTAGAAATAATGAAATTATCCATAAAAAGAGCCTGCAAAAAAATCATTGATTGACTTCCAATATTCTTTCAATTTTATACAGTCATAAAACATATGAGCCCAGTCAGCATTAATTTCTACATTACATCTTTTACATAGATTATCTTTATTATTTATTTTATTCATCATCAAAGGTGTATAAAAGGATCTATGTAAAAATTTCCATGTAAAAAGTCTCCAGACAATGGAAGACGTAATTTTGTGGTCAGATTCCAATATATATTCTTTATCTTGTTGATTTGGTGGGTCACCATTAATGGGAGTGAAATAATTCCAGTAGGTATTTACACTGTAAAAAGTTTCTTGTCTGATAATTTTATGTATGTATGAAAGCTTACCTTTATCAGAAACTTTATGTTGTAAATTTAATATCAAGTAATCAATCAGTGTTGGAATAGATTCTTTAACTGTTATAGACATTAGATCAATTTTATTAATGAGATGTTGTCTAAAGGTCTGAACTTCTAACCAACAAGTTTCTCTTAGATCAAATTCTTGTTTTAAGAAATCTAGATTTTTAACTTTATTATCAGATAGCAACTGATACCAGTACTTTAGATCATTATCTGTAGCTAAATGAGTTCCTTCAGAAGTGGATGACAAAAGCATACCTCGAGTATACATTATAGGGAATATAATAAAATTCCATTCCTTATATTTATAATGCATGAATATAAAATTACGATAACTAATAATAATGTTTAATGGGTAACTAACTATATATTTAGGTGTAATAGGTGAAGTACAAAATTCTTTTAGTAACCATAGCATGGAGTTATTTACAATCATATTTTTATGTGTTAAGGAGATTTTCATGAAGTGAATACTAATTAGTTCCCAGTAATCTTTCCATTTTGCAACATATGACTGATCTATTAACAAAGTAATAACTTTTACAATAGAAGAGATAGTATATAAGTTAAAGTCGGGAAAAGAAATACCCCCTTGAGACCAGCTATTAGTATGTTTCTTTAATGCAATCCTAGGTCTATTAGGTGCCCATAGGAAATTTAACATTAGTGCATTTAATTTTTTGATAATTATGTTTGTAGATGGGAGTATTATTGATTGTATTAAGTATAATATCTTGGGGAATATTATCATTTTAATAATTGTAAGTCTCTCTTCCATAGTAAAAAACATATTATTCCAGGTATTGAAAAGATTTTGTATATTAAGAAGACAGGTATTATAATTATTATGTATAATAGATTTAATATCTTTAGTTAATATTATACCTAGATAAGTTATCTGACCTGAATTGGGTACATATTTAGTAAAATCACTAATGAGAACATTTTTTCATGTATATATAGGTAGTATTTTAGTTTTTTCTTCATTGAATATTAAACCAGAAATACTTTTAAAATTCATCATTTTATCAAATAAAGACTGCATAGAAGAATTAGATCCTGCTGATGTAATTAGAACATCATCTGTCAAGAGTTTATTTTTAGATGTTGTATTTTCATCTATTTCAAATCCCTCTATATCAGTACAATTTCTGATCAGATTAGCCCAAGGCTCCATTATTAAAGTGAATAATAGTGGAGAGAGTGGACACCCTTGTTTTGTACCTTTAAAAATGGGTATTTTTTGTGAGACATATGTTCCTATCTTAATATAAGCCAATGCTCCTTTGTATAGATGCTCAATTAGATTTACAAATGCATCTGAGAAGTTTGTGCACTTCAGTAAGGTAAACAAGTAGTCCCAACTTACTGAATCAAATGCTGAACTTATATCGAGACTAATAAGTGTTAAATCTTTCTTTCTCCTATTTGCAAAGTCAATTAATGTTAGAGTTCTCCTTATATTATCAAAAGTATTTCTATTTACAATGAAGCCTGTCTGATCTATATCTATAATGCCAGGGATGATTGTCTTCAATCTATCAGCAAAAATACTCATAAACATTTTATAATCAACATTAAGTAATGAAATGGGTCAATATGAAGTACATCTAGTTGGGTCTTTATTAGGTTTTAAAATCGGCAAAATAAATGTGTATTGCCAAGATGGGGGGGGGGGTTATTAGCTCATTTTGGGCCAAAATAAAAACCTTATGTATTAATGAGTATGTACTTTTAGAAAGAATTGTATATATCTCTGGTATAATACCATCATTACCTGGTGCTTTGTTTGATTTAAGCTTGTTTATTTGTGTAACAACCTCTGTATATGAAATACTTTTATCCAATAGTTTAATCTGTTGTTTATTAAGTTTTTTATTCATGTTTGTAGTTATAAATTCCTTTATTTTATCTTTAGGTTCCATGTTAATGTTATTATGATTAATTTTGTGAAAGTGATTTCTAAATTCATCTAATATTTCTGGTAGACTAGAAACATTCTTCTTTTTCCTTAGAGAAAATTTCTTTGATATGATTTTGCTTATTCAACCTTTTTGTTTTGTTTTTAAGTCTATGTAATTATTTGGGTCTTATTGAGTAAGACAAAAACTTGTATTTCTCTAAAGTTATTTTAACTTTATGAGTTAAAATTTCTTTGTATTTCTCATTTAGTTTGTTTATTTCTTCAATGACTTTCTTATCCATAATATTTTCTTTATTATTATGTTTATAAGAGTCTAATTTACTTTGAATATCTAACAATTCCTTATCCCAAGATTTCCTTTTATTATTATACCATCTGATACTTTGTCCATATAGATATGATTTTAAAGCATCCCAAACATAAACAATGGAGACTTCAGGAGTATTATTTATGTCTAGAAAATGTTGTACTTCTGAAAGTATATATTCTTTATAGTCTTTTAGTTGAGTTAAGTATGCTGGTATCCTTTTGATTTGAACATTGTAAGTATTTTTTATCATGAACTCAAAAACAATTGAATTATGATCAGATATAGGACATGAAATGATTTTATAGTTAATTAATTCTGTTACCATCTGGTTAGAAATAAAGACTCTATCTATTTTTGAATAAGTTTTGTATCTGTTAGAAAAAAAGGTGTATGGTATCTGATTATTAATATCATTTAAATGATAAGAATTAACAAAATCCTTTAAATGTTTTGCATTAGATGTAATTTTCCTTTTTCCTATAGTAGTAGTATCATTTTCATGTAGGATACAATTAAAGTCACCTGCCAAAATAATATCTCCTATAGAGAATGATATGATCTTATCAAGATGGTATTTCACTGTATTAATACCAATTCCAGGTATCCAATATACATTGATTAATGTATAAGTCTTCCCATTAATTTGTATTGTAACCATACAAAACATTCCTTTATCATCTTGATAAGACTTAATAGTTTTAGGAATGGGCATACTTTTATTCCATAAAATAGCCACTCCTCTTTCTTTCTGAGTGTGCTCTGAACTAACCAATACTATATATTTATTTGTGGCTAATTTATCAATATCTTTTTTCAGGAGATGTGTTTCTTGAAGGAATATTAAGTTGGCCTTATGTAAATTAATGTATCTTATTAGGCTTGCCCTTTTACACGGATTATTCAGTCCATTAATGTTTAAAGAAATTCCTTTTAGAGAAGTCATTTGGCATTTTTAAAACATATAAAACTTATAATCAAAATAACAATTAACAAAATAAGTAATGTTATACCTCCTCCTTTAGGTGTACCTTTAGATATAGCTGTATTTATTGAATCTCTTATGGGATTTTGCATAAGATTCAATTTTGTTTGTAGTGACAATGAGCTTACAAAATGTATTGTGGATGTCAGAACTATATACATACAACAGTGAACAAAAGAAAATAATGTAAGGATTAAACCTTGCACCCAGCCTGGAGTTAAAATCTCCAACTTAGAGTAGTACATACTACTCAAGTTAACCCCCTACCCTAAGCAGCAGTACCTCAGCTGCCACCTTATCAATTTAATACTAGTTATTATTAACTTAAATTAACAACTTTCAATTAGATTATCTGGTAAGACAAAGCTACACATTTGATAAATCAGCATCATATAAACAAATAGAAACTTTTAAAAACAATTCATACTGCTATGTACATCTATTTAATATAATACATTTATACTCAAATAGCATTCAAATAAACTTGATCTTAGGAACCAAGAAGAGAGAAAGAAAAATAAAAGACGTGAGAGAGAGAGAGAGAGAAAAAAAAGAGGGCATATCTACATATTAATTTAGTCAAAGTTTGTAAAAATAAGTTCTGGTGTTCATTTAAATCAATAACTTTGGCTATTATGGTTCAGACATTACATATATTAAGATGTACCTATTTTCTGTCATAGAAATGCAGTTAGCTTCCAAAAGACTTTAAATTACTTGTATCAGAGCTTTTTTCTCATACTTATTATTGCCAATAAAATAAAATATTATATTTATAGAAATTGTTATAAATCATACTGAATAGCTATGTAAATTCTCAGAAATACTTGCATTATTGTGAAGAAAGCCATCTGTATTTTGTATATCTGAACTGCTGCTTTAAAATATGTCACATGACAACTTCTTCCAAAATAGAGTCATAAAAATATTTATGCTTGTCAGTCAGATAAATCAAATGAATTATAGCAATGTATATGTTTAAATCATAAGTTTTTTACATACATTAATATGTTGCAGTCAAGTAAACTTTCAAAAACACATGTATACATGTTTCACTTTCTATGTCTTCTAAAATATCACATTTGCTTACTATGAGATACTGAATCATTTAAAATCATTATAACTTTCATATTTTATAAATGATAACATGAATAAATAAGTAGTTATAAAATATAACTCACATTTAAATGTTATAGAGTTTATTTTCCATCGCAGAGTCACATTTGCAGCAGTTCTACTTCCTGGTAGAGTGTTCTTCATAAATCTGCGATGTGTCAGTGTGAATTCAGGGGTCAAAGTTCAAATTGACTGCTTTCAGCTTCTCTGCGTGAATTCTGAGTGTTGAAGCTTTTAAAACAACTCGAGGACACTATTCACGAGGTAACCCACATCCCAAATTGTCTCCCTTAACATTCTGGCGGGAATTTTGTTAAAAACAAGTAACTGACATTCATTTAGCAATATAAATGAAGCTAAGCATAGCAAAACCTTTGCGAAGTATTTTACAAGTTATTACAGCCTCTATGAAAGTGAAACTAAGCCCACAGTTATTAATATGTAATAGAACTAATTATATATGCCCCAATTCAATTTTTATACAAATCTTATTATTTACTGTATCAGTATGATCAAAAGCATGTGAATATATTAATATGAAAGAAAATAAAGAGAAAGAACAGAACGAAAAAAAAAAAGAGAGTAGAAAATAAAAAGAGAGTAAAAGAAAAGATAAAAAAATGAAAAAGGAAGCTATAAAAAGCATCTACAGTGGAATATTACTTGCTGTTTATATTAATAAAGATGAATATGAAACATACTATTTACTATTATTTAGTTCTAATTATTATTAGTTAAAGCATGACAAATTATTTGTAAACAAGTATAAGCAATATAATCAGGGAAGTATAATTAGCAATAGCATTTAAACAACATATATACTTTTTTTTACAAGGAATAAATAAGTTATTATTCCATTTATCATATTTTCATTACACTTCTCTCCCTGCCCTCCCCCACCCCTTACCCACTACATAATCTAAATAGAATGTCATTATTTAAAATAAAAGAAAAGAAGCAAAAGAAAGAAAAAAAATGTATCAAGTTACTAACCTTAGTTCTCTTTGTCAGAAAGAGAAACATATTGAATGATAGCTTGTTATTAGTTCCTCAGATATTTTGACTGATTATGAAACAAAAACAGTTCTTTGTACACAGAAAATAACTTTGATTAAATCTTTTTCAGAATATTTGTGGCTTTCTGAAAATGCAGTAACTATATTTAAAAAGATTAATAGTGAAGAAAAAAAGAGAGAGGAAAAAAAAGAAAAAAATATAGAACAAGTCATTTGTTTTTTAGTCTCTTTTTCTTCTCTGAAGTCTTCCATGAAGTTTCTGTTGCCAACCTCTTTAATGAAGGACTAGCCCATTCCATTTCCTCTATTTTATCCAAAATCTTATTTTTTTTTTGATAGACAGCAATGCAGAGTCTAAGTCATGAAAAATTTTAGGGCCATCAGGAAGGAAGATTTTTAGCTTGGCAAGAAACAGAAGGTAGGTTTTAAACTGTGCTTTCTTAAGCTCCCTTATTAATGGCAGAAAAACTTTTCTTTTAGTTATTACCAAGGAAGAATAGTCATTGTCAAAATGCACAGTTGCCTCATTAATTTTAACAGGAGCTTTAGCCCAAGCAGATTTAAGTACCATCTCTTTATCAAAAGATGATAGAAATCTAACTATAACTGATCTAGGATACTTTTTGTTAGAGTTAGTATTAGCTATAGATCTATGGGCTCTTTCGATACCAAAAGAAAATGCTTCTGGCAAGTCTAAAGTCTTAGGGAGCCATGTTGTTAAAAAAGAAGTAATATTGTTACCTTCAATATTTTCTGGCAGTCCAAAAATCCTAATGTTATTAGGCCTAGATCTATTTTCCAGGTCATCAAGCTTTGTTTGTAGATGTGTATTTTGTTTCAGCAAAAACTCAATGTTGATTTCCTCTTCTTGGATTCTATTTTCCATGTCATTTACAGTCTCTTCTATGCCTGTAATCTGGGTCTTCTGTTGTTGCAAGTCTATATGTAACAAGTCTATTTGTTTTGTAGTTTTTCTATGAAGGTATCAATTTTAGTATCCAGTTTATCCATCTTAGCAGTAAGTTGCTGGATTGTAGATATCAGAGACTGAAGTTCTTTCTTGATGCTGGAATCTTGAGAATTTGTCTTACTGGAACTCATTTCAAACAGAGAAACTGACAAGAAAATTTCCAAGGTGATTTCTGACAGGAATATTATTAAAATTTTCTTTCTTTTTTAGATATTATTCAAGAAATAGATAAACCAAACATATTTAGAAAGAAAATTACTTCATAAATTAATTTTTAAAGTAATTATTTCCTGTCAGTGAAGTGAAATTGGTGGAGCTGAAGAAATCTGCTGCTATCCTGTGTTCATCCTTGGCCACGCCCCCTAAAAATCGGTGTGTGTGTGCATTTCTGATGGGAGTCATCATCCATGGCTCCAGTACATAGCCAGCATCCCCCACAAGTTGGCCATGTGGGATGTCCCCCCTGACAAATACCTGATACAGCTGTGAGGCATGCCAGATATGGGAGTCATGGTAGCTTCCAGGGCTGCCAGCACACACATCCATGATAATGCCCTGGGCATTGCACACGACTTGGCAGTTGATGGAGTGGAATCCCTTGCGGTTTATGTAGTGCCTACCATGCTCACTGGGTGGTGACTTGATTTGTATGTGCGTGCAATCTATCGCACCCAGTACATCTGGATAGTGTGCCACATGGTGGAAGTGACGCATATTGCTGGCCAGCTCCTCCTAAGTTCGGGGGAAGTATATATACTAATTGGCATGTGGTAACATGGCATCCAGGAACTGGTGTAGTACCCTGGATGCTGATGCCTGTGAGATCCCCATTATATCACCAGTTGGCCATTGAAAGGTACCTGTGGCTAGTATTCACAAGCTTACACATACCTTCGTGTCCACTGGGATGGGTTCCCCTCTGTTGTTTCTGGTTCTCAGGCATGGCCGGCACAGCTCCACTATTTGCTGTAAGATGTCCCTGTCCACCCTATAACGCTCTACTATCCCCAGATCATGTAGCCCCTGGTAGGTTACCCTTGGTCTGAACACTCTTCTCCTCCGGGGCCTGCGGTGGTTGTCGGCATCATCCTCCACAACACCGTAGGTTTCTAACACCTGCTGATGAATCACAGCTATGGCACCTCCCAACATGTACATTTTAAAAGTTCCCTGTGTGTTTACACCTATGGTGCAGTGTTTGGGAATACACAGGTGTGTGTAGGGTGCTTTCACACTTTATACTATTGTGCTGTGAACACCGATGATGTCATACGGTGTGTATGTATGATCGTAGCTACAGTGTATCTTATGTGTTTTACTACCGGAACTACTATTGTGGTGCCTTTGGTGTTGAATTACATTTGGCTGCCGAGGATTACCTCTTGACCTTCCCTTTACATTTCTGCACGTTCCACCTACCATTTTCTGGCATGCATCCAGCAGCCTGCTTTCATTTGTACTTTCCTAGACCTGGCTTATCTTGCGTAATGTGTGCTATTGCCGGTTTACTGCCGGTTTGCTTTGCTCTGCTATGACAGATCTCCTATCTTTACAATCCAATGCCTTCCCTCCTTTCTTTGCATTCCAATGCCTCCCCTATCTTGTTTTGCAGGTTTCTGCGAGCAGACTTGTCAGCTGCCGTCGATTAGCCACCGTGAGGTGATTGCTGTTAATTGCTCATTAGTACTCCAATTACCCTACTTTGGCATTTCCTTCTTTTCTTCCCCTGACCTTCCTGTTTGTGCTATTGTTCATGGCATGTGCATCCGCTTACTGGGTTTTGGGCACGTTTTCATACCCATACATATGTGCTTTCAGGCATCATGTGTGCTCTCAGCTAAATGATTCTATACCTTCCTCCCCACCCCTGCCCTGCAGCTTTGCTTAGCAATGGCCAGGCCAGATTTGCATTGCTCCAATGTGCTTACTGCTACAGTGGCACACCCCTCTGCTGATGTCATGTATCTCCTCTGAGCCACTCCTCAGTGTTATAGCGCTGCGCCGTATGGTACAACCTTCATCCAGCGGGACGTCTGCGATTCGGTATTACCTGCCTCATTTGCATGGCATTGACTACTAATTCATAGTTACCGTGCCAAACACTGTCGCAGGCCCTTAGCAACCCTTGCACCTTGGTTGTGGTGTTCTATGCCTACCATTGCGTATTATAGTGTAAACCTGATTTGTATTACATTGCGATTTTATGACATTTTTATATAATTTCTTTATGTCCCTGTTTGCGCACACATGCCCTGTGGTTGTACTGTGTGTTACTGTGGACATGACATTAAATGTTGTTTTATAGGTGTTGTGCCTACCACCCTTG